>NC_062217.1:135253528-135568250 GCF_902686445.1 Sciurus carolinensis
GCACTGCAGGGGCTCCGGGACTCGGAGCGTGCTCTGTTCAGACAGGCTCTCACTAGCGGGCCAGTTCCGTTCCGAGAACCTGGAGAAGCTGGCTGTGTGGGCGGGGCCCACCGCCGGAGTGCGCAGGACTGCCTGTGGATGGCTCTAGCTGCCCTGCCCGGCTCCGATAAGCCACCTCTATCTGGGCCTGCCACCCGGGCCGAGCTTTACCCAGTGGGCAGACTCACCTGTGGCTCTATTTCAGTCCGAGTCTCTCAATGCCTCCCCTTCTTAACTCCTGGGTTCTGGAGCGACCGGGGGTGCAGTCTCCCTCTAGGCCGCCATCTTGGATCGCCCTCCAAAAGAGGTTATTAACTTAAGGAAGGAACCTAGCACAGGGAAAGAGGGATAGGAAGAAGGGGGAATGATGCCCCAAAGTATCCCAACAGAATTTCTTTATTGTGATGTCCAAAAGGGAAAAATACATAATTGCTTGATATATGATAGTTTTTGAAATCAGCTGTTTGGATTATGACATCAGTCCCTGTGGTATAACTCAATATAGTATAAATTTTAAAAAGTATGAGAGAAACAGAAATTGAATTGAAGAAATTCAAGTGATGACTGCCATTGTCTGGACACTACCCAAACATTTAAGCCCTGCTCTCTCTCTCCTCTCTCTGCTCAAGGGATCTTTGCAAATGCAAGTCTGCTAGTCTTTGGTGACATAGGGCACCTGTGTTAAGAGACAATGTTAGGAAACCTCCAGAGGCACCTGGGCCATTCACAGCTGATTAGCAATGCAGTGAGTGGGTTGCTGCAACAGGGGAGCTGAGTGCATATTATGAGACATGGGTTACAGTGATGGCAGAGAGATATTTGGGGGGAGATTTTATTGCAATTTGACAAAGAGCCTAATTCCTACAGTCTCATCTGAAATTGTCACACCATAAAGCTTACTCCGCTAGGTCGGTAAGTTTAAACTAGGTGACATTATATCCTAGTTTCTGAAGTCAAAGTAACTTCTTTCTTCCCTTCATAACCCCAGTGCCTCAAATGGCCATAAGAACCGGAAAGATTCTAGTGCTAAAAGAAAGTTCTCAAGGTAAAATGCTTCTAAAAATTCTGTCAGGGATAAAGGTGGCTTGCTACTGTGGATGCTTCATAGCCAGAATGATTTCCTTCTTGCAAAATGAGAATATTTTTTCAGTCTCAAAAGAGTTATTTTCCATTAGTTTTTCTTCTATTTTCCTCATAATAAATTATATTGCATGTTTCTTATAGTCATAAGTTTTAGTTAAAATGTGAATCAAGGTGTAGAATACAAAGAACTAAAAACACTAAAGATGGCGTTTTTCTGGGGAAAAAGGGAAGCTTATCAGGGAGAGTTAGTTTTGTTGGCAATGCTTCATTCCATATTAGTGCTGTGAATGCACAGATATTCAAAGTATCATTTTATTTTATTTATTTTTGGTAGTAGTAATTGAACCCAAGAGCATTTTAACCACTGAGCTACACCCCAAGCCCCTTTTTATTTTTAATTTTGAGACAGGGTCTCACTGGGTTGCTTATTGTTTCGCTAAGATGCTTGAGACTGGCTTCGAACCTATGCTCCTTCTGCCTCAACCTCCCTCAGCCTCCCAAGCCGCTGGGATTATAGGCATGCGCCACCTTGCCCGGCTCAAAGTATTATTTTAAAGTCTACTTCTGTGTCTTAAATGCAGCAAATTAACTTTTTCATTTGTCATGTGCAGCTTGGATGTTTTGAAATGTGTATACATTGTGGAATGGCTAAATTGAGCAAATTAACATAGGCATTCCCTCAGTAAAACTCAAGGGTAGAGAGAGTAGTTGACAGTAAAGGAATTAACTTTTAAAAAATGAAGTCATGGTAACATTCTTGTTGCCTTTCCTTCAAGGCAAAAGATTGCTCCCAGAAATATTCTTTGCGCTTTTCCCAAAGCTGTAGAATTGACTTTAAACTGTAACAAAAAAGAACTGGAAAAACAAACAAAAACCCCTTTTATCTCAGGAAGACTTCGCATTATGGTTAAGCGGACCTGACTACCATATGAAGTGGATATTCATTTTTGTCGTGTATATATTTATCCACCTTTCTTTTCGTGCTCCCTTGCTGTTAGATACCTTCATTTTGCTCTGAAGGACTCTGTTTCCTCCTCCCTTCTCAGCCCACACACTTTGCACCGACCTCTGTGGAGGATGTGACCCTGTCAAAACTAGTCACCAGGCTACAGCGATGGATTCAAAAGATTTTGTAAGGAGTCATTGAAAAGCAACACTTGTCATTTTCTCCTCCACTAAGCTGAGACCAAGAGAGAATATGAGCCCCAAAGCTGTTCCAGGCTTGTTGCGAGTAGGAGGTTTTCCAGTTAGCCTAAGCATGAGGCCATGGACAGTAGCACCAAGTGAAGAAAGAGAGCAGGAGATACCAGGTCCTCTTGGATTTGTCCCATCTTCTGATCAAACTATATCTGATGACAGTCCCACCTCTGAGCTTTCCAGAACTGAAAAGATCAGAACACCCTCTTTATAATTTGACTTTCCCTTTTTTTTTTTTTAAGAAAACCCCAAATGGATATACCTGATCTTTCAATGTAGTAAAATATGAAAATGAATCTTCTTATGAGTGAAGAAGATCTTATCTTCTTCTTAGTACAGTCACAATTTTGGCTGAAAGGAGAGCACTCGGCCCCCTCTGCCCATCCATGGCCCACCTGCCATGTCATCAGTTTCCTGAGCCACTTTCCTGAACACCTCAGCAGCTCACAAAGGAAACACAGCTGGCTCTACTCAGATGCAATACCTAGTCCTTTTATCATAGAATTGCCTAATCAAAACAACGAAAATTGCCTTCCCAGAAATTAAACCCTTCTTTTGACTAGAGACACTTATCCCAGCCAAAAACACTTGATGAAGACCCAAGGAGGGGGTCATTGTTATCTTCATTTTGAATAACCTAGAAAAATGAAGGGAAAAGAGATGAGTCCCCGAGGAGGTAATTTGTTTCTTCTGTCAGATGTTTCACAACAAAGGTGATGGCCTAAATTTAAAGATTCCTTAAACAGCATGTACCCAGACTAATGAAAATCAAAGTTCAAGGACTTATTTCAATTCTGATGCACAATCCACCCATTTGTAAGGATTTATTGACTAGCTGGGGAATATTTAAAATTTGCATTTCACTTACCACTTTAGAATTTTTTTTTCCAAGAGCATTTAATCTTTTTTCTTCTTTCTCTGTTCTTCAAAAGGTCTTGACTTGCTATTCTTAAATGAAATTATCCTTGTCTGCTTCCTCTTCAGTGAAATGAAACCAACTTTAAATAACTCACCTACACGGCTGAGTTTTAAAACTTTCTGAACAAATACTTTCTCTGAAAGCCACTCTGTGTTCTGATGTCACAGATGAGTTATTCTATCCCATGCCATTCCATTCTATTTTAAAACACCTTGGACAGAACCCACAAAATTTGCTACTGCTGAAATGATTTCTTTATTTCAGAGTTGCTCTGTACTTGATCAGAAAAATCTTTGAACCAGCAAAGCAAAGATATATATATATATTTAATTTTTTTTTTTTGTAACAGGAATTGAACCCAGAGATGCTTAACCACTGACCACATCCCCATCCCTTTTTCATATTTTATTTAGAGTCAGGGTCTTACTAAGTGGTTAAGGGCTTCACTAAGTTGCTGAGGTTGACTTTGAACTCACGATCCTCCTGCCTCAGCCTCCCAAGGTGCTGGGATTACAGGTCACTGAACCAAGCCCAAGTTAATTATTTTTTTACTTTATCTTTTGTCTAATATTTTCAATCAATGAGTACAGGTAATGCATTGAACCTGGGAGTCTTCAGTTCTGTCTTCCTTCTCTACCACAACATCTATGTCTAAAAGGACTTTTCCAGTTATTTGCTTTTTGCTTTTAGGTAGAGGGAGTGTCCTTCCTATGCTCTGCATAAAGAAGCCTGTTTTTATATTTCTCAGACTCTTTTTCCAACTACCAGTTAGTTTTATTTCAACAGGGGAATTGACAAGTGGAGAGGTACTGAGAGGAATAAAGCACATTTCTTCCCCTTCTTAGCACTGGTTGCATCTCCATAGGACCCTCATTGTTTTGGAAGCCTCTGTTCTTTTGCTTTGTTTTTGTTTTCTTTAATACACATATTTATTAGAAAAGACCATTGTGTTGTCTGAACTTCCCTTTCTCTTTGCAAAGAAGACGGATGTCAGTATATATATACAGAGTACATATAATCATAAACAGTGTTACTTAAATTATAAATTGTATCAATTTTCTATTAGCAAAAAGGAATTAAAAGACATCATCAATGGTCAAAAATTAGTTTTATGAGATAGAGGTTAAAACAGGTGTTATCTGAGCGTGACTCAAAAATCACATTTTTTCTTTTTTTTAGTATGTTCTTTTTAGATGTACATGACAGTAGAGTGTGTTTTGATGTATTATACATACATGGAATATAACTTAGGATCCCATTCTTGTGATTGTACATGATATAGAGTTTCACTGTAATGTATTCATATATGAACATAGGAAAGTTATGTCTAATTCATTCTACTGTCTTTCCTACTCCCCCCCTTCCCTTCATTCCCCTTTGTCCAATCCAATGAACTTCTAGTCTGGAAGCCTCTGTTCTGACTCTGGTTTGCTCTGCTAGACCTCTGGGTAGAAGCAATTTTCTGCCTTGCTAATCTCTGGGTTGCCCTCCCATTCTCTATCTGACCTTATGATGCTTTAGTACCTTTGTTAACTAGTTCTCATGTTAAATTCCTTCTATTGAATTGCCTGTTATTCACTGTTTTCCATTCTTGACTTTGACTGATAGCTGACTTACTATTGGATTATACCTGTTATTAATATGACCTACCTATTGAACTTTATTTATGAAGAAGGGTGCATTTGAGGGTCCAGAATCCCAGAGAAAAGAATGTCACAGAAAAGTGAACCAAATATTCTGCATGCCTGAATTTTTCTCTTGAGAAATTTGTTATTTTAAGAGGCTGAGAAATCCAAGAGAAATGTAAGAGATTAAGAAACTAATTAGAGGATTAAGTAATCCCAAGGCACTTGAAAGATGAGAAGAGAGAGAGAATATTTTAAGGTCTGCTGTAGGAAAGGGAGGGATCTTGGAAAGAGCACAGACATTTAGTTGAGACCCTTGAATGACTCTTTCTAGGAACAAGAGCAAACTGGAAGGAGGCCAGTCCTCACCAAGTCTGTATCGCAATCCGAGACATCTTAATTACTGATTAAATCAAGATGGTCTTCCCAAGTTGGTCTGCCAGAGGAAAATTAAATTTTACCTGGAGGAATATAAATCATCCAAAGCCACTATATTAAAAAATACAATAAAACTAAACATGATAGAAAAAAATGATCAGATGACCAAAAAAAAAAAAAAAAAAAAAAATCAATAGAAAAAAAAAAAAAAAAGAGAAAGGGATCAGAGCCATAATGCAAGAAAGCTCCAGATCTACAATATAACTCCAGAATTTGAAATTATCAGACAGGATTTTGTTTTCAAAAAGAATTACACTTCATGTGCTCGGGAAAATAGATGGGACATGTTACTGTCAAACTAAAATCTATTTTAAAAAGTCAAGTGGAAATTTTATAGCTGAAATAATTTCAGTAGATTAGTTCAACAGTAACATGGTTACAACAGAGCCAATTAATAGAAAATTAAAATGTGGATCAGTAGTAAACATATAGTTTGAAACAAAAAGAGAAATGTGTAAAGAAAACAGGAATGACAAAAAAACTAAATATGTGTAATTGGAATCTCAAGAGGAAAGGAAAGAAAGAATAGGGCAGAAAAAAATGTTTAGTGTTTCAGGCTAAGAACTTCATAAGATCTAATGGAAACTCTCAAGACCAAATTCAAGCGGTTCTACAAACCATAAGCAGAATAAATGCAAAGAAATATACTTCAGCACATAGTAAAACTGTTGTAACCAAAGTCAAAGTACAAATCTTAAAAGCAATCTGAGGAAAAGAAAGTTAATTAACTTCAAAGGAACAATAATAAGACTGACAAAAATCAACAAAAAATAAAACAATACCAAATTCTAAAATAAAAATATGCTCACTTACAATTCTGTGTTTTAAAAATGATAGTGTGTTTGTTGACTGTTTCCCTGAGAAAAACAACTTAGGGGGTAAAAGTTTATTTTGTCTTGTGGTTTCAGAGGTTTAGTTCACAGATAGCTACTCCATTGCTGTGACCCTAGGTGAGGCAAAATATCATGGTGGAAAGCTGCTCACTTCAGGGTGATCAGGAAGCAAAGAGAGAGGGGCACACAGAAAGAATAAACTCTTCCACAGCACACCCCCAGTGACCCACCCCCTCTAGCCATGCCCTCCCGCTTACAGTTACCATCCAGGCAGGTCATTCAAATTGGGATGGACTGAGTAGAACATAGTTGTCATAACCTAATCATTTCATCTCTGCATATTCCTGCATTAACACAGGAACCTTTGGGAGGCACTCCACATCCAAACCAAATAGATAATAAAATATTTTTAAGAAATACAAAAGGAGAAAACTTATTGCCAGTTGTCTCACACTAAAATAATGACTGAAAATATAAAGACCTGTCATATTGAGGAAGTCAACTGAAAATTATAAAATATATAAATTTCTTTGCATCTAATAAGATTAGTAATATATGTTCATATACTTCTGTAATATGGTAACTTTTAGAATGTATTGTCTTAATGTACCATGAAATCTTTATCAAAATAGGCTATAAGAACACTTCCTTAATAATATTTCCAGAAATTTCAAAAATTTAAAATCCTGTAGAGTATGTTCTCTGATTCTGACCAAAACAGAATCAGTCTAGGAACAAAATCCCTAAACACTTGAATATTAGTCAAAACACACATCTTGATAAACCTTGAGACAAAACATAAATCATAATGGAAGTTAGATAATATTTTGATTCAAATATTAATGAAAACATAGAATATCAAAACTAGGATGTGAATAAAGCAGTTCACAGAGGAAAACAAACCTTAAGTTCACAAATTACAAAACAAAAAAGCATTAAAATAGAGGTGCTACACATGTATTACAAGAAGACACATAAAAGACATAAATGAAATAAGAAAAACGATAGGGGCAGAAATCAAACAAAATTATCAATAAGACCAAATATTATTTCTTGGGAAAAGATTGTTTAAATTGATAAATGTGTAGCAATACTGAACATGAGAAAGAATGGGAAAGAAGATCATATTACCAATATGAGGAATTTAAAAGTCAGCATTATAGAGACTTTATAAATGATAAAATGTTAATATGAAATGCAACATAATGATGGCAGCAAGAAGGAGCATCAGGAAGCTCAATTTCTCATCTCCCCATAGAAACACCAAGTTTGGCAACCACTCAGGAACTGGAATAACTCTACAGGGGTGCCGGATTCCAGCCAAGATGCAAGCTCCCTGCTAGAAGGCAAGAAGTTTTCCCTTCACTCATGTCCATCCTTTCTCTAAGGTAATGCAGCTTGATTCTGAGAGACAACCCCTAGACCCAGAGTTTACCACAGGGGGAACTGAGAGCAAAGTGAATGCCAGGTTTCCCAGACTTAGGAGACATTTCCCGGGAAGTCAACTTCTGTTCTCCTACAACACTGAGGGGATAGGTGCAGAGGAATTGTCAGAGGATGGAGAGAAGCAGGGAGAAGGGGAGAAAGTGTTCAGAAAGCACCATGCCATTTTCAACAGCAGGCCTTGGATCTTGCTGACTAGTTTTCAGACTCCATGAGAGGTTCATGAGAGGCTTTCTCATGAACCCAACAGAATGACTCACTTTACCCCCACCCCAACCATGGGAGAATCATGACCTCAATATTCTGAATGCCCCCCTGTGAATAGCACCCTGCATGTCCATGGTCACAGCCAGACAAGGTCCTTTAGGGGGCATACAAATCTCAACAGCAGCTGCGGGTAATAAAAGACTTCTGGACACAGCTGTTTTGGGAGGAGGAGCACAACTTTTACCATTTTATGGCACTGCCCTAGTGAAAAGAAAGTCAGACCTGGCTTCTCAGGATTGAGAGAAAGGCATCCAGTCCTTGCCCCCTGTAAAGTAGTGTGAAATGGGTGCATCCATAGAAAAGATCTGATACACCCTCAGAATCTCTACCCATGCTCCCTGACGAAGGGCTTTCTCTTCTCAAGTCAGTCAGTAGATATTGGAGGAGGTTGCTACTTCTTCAGATAGGAAAACAGACATGTAAGGCTTTTAGGAATAGGACAAATCAAGGAAATAGGACATCTCCAAAGGGGAAAAAAATAAAACTCCTGTGGCTGACCCCAAAGAAATGGAGAATTATGAATTTCCTGATAATTAAAAATATCTTAAGTAAGCTCCACGAACTATAAGAGTACACAGATAGAAAACCAAACTAAATTGGGAAAATAATACATAAATTAAATTGGAAATTTAGTGAAGTTACAGAAAACCTAAAAGAACCAAATAAAAAATTACAATGTCCAAACTGGAAAATTCAGTAAAGAGCTTCAATAACAGACTTGATCAAGCAGAAGGATCAGTATTACATGCAAAGCATAAACAAAAGTGAACAAGGTTGGTTATACTAACATCAGACAAAATAGATTTTAGTAAAAAACTGTCACAAGAGACAAGGAAGGTCATTATATGGTGATAAAGGGATCCATTTATCAACAGGACAGAACAATTGAAAATATACATGGACCCAATGTCAGAGCACCTAAATATATCAGGCAAATGTTAACAGAATGGAAGGGAGGAATAGACAGCAAAACAATAATAGAAGGAATCTTCAATGCCCCACTTTCAACAATGGACAGATCATCCAGGCAGAAAATCAATAAAAAATACAGCAGACTTGAACAGCACCATAGATCAGCTGTGTCTAACAGACGTTTGTAGAACATTCCATCCAACATCAGCAGATATACATTCTTCTCAAGTTCACTGGGAGCATTCTTCAGGATAGATCATTTGCTAGGTCACGAGTTTTAAACTTAAGAAGATTGAAATGCTGTCAAGTATATGACCAGGACAGGAAAAAATCAAAACAAAACTAGAAACCAAGAACAGGAGGAAATTTGGACTACTCACAAATATGTAGAAATTAAACAGCACAACTTCTGAACCACCAATGGGTCAAAGAAAAAATCAAAGAGAAATCCAACATTTGTGTACAATGTGTCAAAATGCATTCTACTTTCATGTATAACTAATTAGAACAAATTAAAAACAATAAAAATAAATAAATAAAATTCTTAAAAAAAGAGAAATCCAAAACTACTTTGAGGCAAATTAAAACTGAAACACAAGCAGAAAAAAACATGCAGAAAAAGTAATTCTAGGAGGAAATTTACAGAAAAAAATAAGCTACAGCTTATGAATAAAGAAAGATCTTAAAGCACTGAACTTTATACCTAAAGTAACTGGGAAAAGAACAAACTAACACTGACGTTAGCAGAAGAAAGGGAATAAGAAAGATTAGAACTCAAATAAGTGATGTAGAACTAGAAAAACAATAGACATGATCAATGAAACTGAGTTGGTTTTTTTGAAAAGTTAAAATTTGAAATTTTTAGCTATATTACCTAAGAAAAAAGACAAAAGTCTCAAATAAATAAAATGATAAATCAAATATATACCACAGAAATACAAAGGATGGTAAGAAACTCCTATGAACAGATAAACGTCAAACAAATTGGATAATCCAGAATAAATGACTAAATTACTTGAAACCATCTACCAAGAATGAAGAAATAGGAAGAATAAATAGGAAATCTCAAAGGACTAATGATGAGTAAGGAGACTGAATTCAAAATTCTCCCAGGATATAAAAGCCCAGAAATGGTAATGAGGGCTCACTTCAAACTTTTTCTACAACGCCAGCATTACCTTGACACTACAGACAGACAAGGACCCTACCAGAAAAGAAAATTATAGATCAATTTTCTGATAGAGATACAGATATCCTCAAGAGAATACTAACAAACTCAATTCAACAGTATACTGACAGGATCATAAATACACATGATCAAGTAGAATTTGTCCCTAGGAGGTAAGGATGGCTTAAACATATGCAAATCAATAAATACCACATAAACACAATGAAGAATAAAAGTCACACAATCATCACAACAAATGCAGAAAATAATTTGGCAAAATTCAATATCCCTTCATGATTAGATATAGAAAGAATTTACCTCAACAAACAACATATGTGGCAAACTCAGAGTCAACATCACACTCAAATATCACACTGTCCTATAAGATCAGGAACAAAATATAGCGCTCACTACCCCACCCCTGGCACTTCCATTCACATATGAGGAGTCCTAGAAATTAGGAAATAAAAAGTAATAAGGGATATCCAAACTGTAAAGGAAGAAGTAAAATTGTTCACTTACTAATGATCTTCCACATAGAAAATTGTAAAGACTCCACTACAAGTGTGTGTGCGCGCGCACACACACACACACACACAGACACACACAGACACATACTCACACACCCCTACTAGAACTGTTAGGCTTTAGATTTGGAATGGTACCCTAAAGTTCATGTGTTAAAGTTTTGGTCCCCAATGCAACAATGTCCAAGTCTATTGAGAAGTGATCGGATCATGAGGGCACTAACCTCATCAGTAGATTAATCCATTTGAGGAATTAATAATTTGAATGAACTCACTGAGGGATGTGCCCTTGTGGATTATATCTGGTCTGGTCCCTGGTCCATTCATCATATTCTCTCTCTTTCTCTCTCTCTTTCTCCTCTCTCTCTCTTTCACCCCTTCCACTGTTGTGTTCTGCTTCACCTCAGACCCTAGGCATTCAGGCCAGCTGACCATGGACTAAGTCCATGAGCCAAAATAAACCTTCCCTCCTTTAAGTTGTTTCTGTCAGTATTAGTCACAGCAACAAAAAGATGACTAATACAAGCAATAACAACAACAAAAATTCAGGGAAGTTGCAGAATACAACAATTTCCTTTTAATACAATAGCAGTGAACTATTCAAAAAGGAAATTAAGAAAACAAAGCCATTTACACTAGCATCAACAACAAAAACTACAAAATTTAATCAAGAAGTAAGGAAAATCCTGTACACTGAAAGTATAAAATATTGATGAAAAATATTAAAGAAGACACAAATAATGGTATTCTGTGTTCACAGATTTGAAGAATTAATATTGTTAAAGTGTCTAAACTACCAAAATTGATCTACAGGTTATACATAACACCTATCGAAGTTCTAAGGGTATTTTTCATAGAAATAGAAAAGAATATCCTAACTTTGATATGAAACTACAATGCCATGAAATAACCAAAGCAATTTTGAGCAAGAACAAAACTGAAAACATCATCCTTCCTGATTTCAAGTTATATTCCAACATAGTAATTAAAACACCGTGGTAAAGACATATGAACAGATGCATGGCCCAGTGTAACAGAATAAAGGGCAAACATATACTGTGCATAGATGATTTGACTAATTTTCAACAAGCAGGCCAAGAACACACAACATCTCTTTAAGAAATAGTGTTTGAAGAACTGGATATCTACATGAATGAAAATGGTCCCTTATTTTATATGATCCACAATTCAACTCAAAATGGATTAAAGCAGTAAATACAAGACCTGAAATTATATTCTAGTAGAAAACAGAAACCTCTTTGACACTGGTGTTTGCAATGTTTTATTGGCCGTGGCACTTAAATTATATGCAATTAAAGAAAAAAAAAAGTGGAATTGCCTCAACTTAAAACTTCTTTGCTACAAAGGAAACAATCACAGAAATTAAAAGGAAGTCTATGGGATAGAATAACATTTGCAAATCACACATCTGATTAAGTTTATATACAAAATATGGAGAAATGTATAACTGAACAACAAAAATAAAATAAACCGGTTAAAAATGGACAAACAACTTAAATATCTATTTCTCCAAAGAAGGAATGTGCATGGTCAACAGATACTTGAAAAGGTTCTCATCCTAACTACTTATCAAAGAGATAAAAATCAATACCACAATGAGATATCATCTCATGATTTTTAGATTGACTTTTTGTTAGTTTTAAAATAAACAACAAAAAATAAGTATTGGTAAGGATGTGGAAAAAAGGGAAACTTGTACATTGTTGGTAGGAATGTAAATTGGTGCAGCTATAATAGAAAATAGTACAGAGATTCCACAAGAATTTAAAAATCGAGCTACCATATGATCCAACAGTCCCATTTCTGGGTATATATACAAAAAATTGAAATCAGGATCTAGAAGATATACTTGTACTTTCATGCTCTTGTAGCTTTATTTACCATAATTAAGATCAGGAAACAACACAAATGTCCATTGTTGGAAGAATGGATAAATAAATGCAGGATGCACAGTTGATGAAATATCATTCAGTCTTAAAAAAGAAGGAATTCCTGCAATTTGTAACCTAATAGATGAAGTAGGAGGATATCCAGTTAATTTTAAAAAGTTGAAAGAAAAATATGTATTTTACAGTTTCACTTACCTGTGGAATCTAAAATCATCAAACTCAAGGAAAAATGGAGAATAATGATTGTCAGGGTCTGGGGAAAGGAGAATGTGCAAAGGTGATATTTAAAAGGTACAAAATTTCAATTATGCAATGCAAAAATCTGTAGAGATTTACTATAGTGACTACAGTTAACAATTCTGTATTATAACTTAAAATATTCTAGGAGACTAGATCTTATGTCAATTGTTCTTTCCAAAGGAGAAAACAAAACCAAAACAACAACATTATAAAGAAGACAGACAGGAGAAAACTTCATAGACAATGATAAATATGTTAAAGGTCTTGATGGTGTACCATTGTGTAGTTATCTCCAAACTCACTGAGATGTATTGCACACTAGGAGTTGAGATTTAACTCTGTTGAGGACCAGAGAGTAAATAATTTGATCTTTGAAGGCCATATGATCTCTGTAGCAATAACTTGACTGCAGATGTAGTGTAAATTAGCCATAGATAATATATTTCTAAATGAGTAGTGGTTGTTTATAAACATTAAAATATGAATTTCCTATAGTTTTGTATAAGTTTCGTGAAACATAATGCTCCTTTTTTATGTTATCCAACATTTAAAATGTAAAAAAAATTCTTAAATTGCAGACTAGAAAAATAGGTGGCAGGCCAGATTTGCCTCCTGGGTTATAGTCTATATTTTGACTAAGTTGATAGTTAAGTGGATGTGTTCACTCAGTGAATGTGTTCACTCTCTAATGATTCATCAAGCTACAAACTGAATATTGGTGTACTGTAATTATATTTTAGTAAAACTCTTTATTTAAAAAATGCTGAGAAAAATCTATGTAGACCTTGGGTTTATTGATGCAGTTTTAAATATAACACCAAAAGTTCTATCCTCAAAAGAAAAAAAAATATTGATAAATTGGACTTTATTAAAATCTAAATTATCTCCTGTGTGAAAAATTCTGTTAAGAAAATGAAAAGACATTACAGACAGAAATAGTTGTGAACTATATCTGATAAAAATGTATGTCTAAAATATATAAAGAACTCTTAAACTCAACAATATGAAAACAACTCAATTTTTTTAAAAAATAGGCAAAAGATCTGAACAGACATCCAGTTAAAAGATATACAGATGACAAATCAGCACTTGAAAAAATGCTCAATACCATATGTCATTATGGAATTGCAAATTTAAAAAAATCAAATAACCAAGCAACTACTATACTCTTACTAATGGCTAAAATGCAAACAAATGTGAATAACCAAAAAAAAAAAAAAAAAAAAAACAGGAGGAAGGAAAAAGCAAGCTAATACCAAATGCTGAGAAGGATGTCATACAAGAGCAACTCTCATTAATTGATCCTGGCAATGCAAAATGACACAGGCACTTTGGAAGGCAGTGTGGCAGTTTCTTATAAAGTTCAATATAAGCCTGTAATCCAGCAATTATACAACTTAGGTATTTACAGAATTGAGATGAAACTTTAAGTCCACACAAAAACATGCATATAAATGTTTATACATTCTTTATTCATGATCACCAACAATGGGAAACAACTAAGATGTCCTTCAGTAGGCAAATGAATAAGCAGCCTGTGGTACATCACCAAAGTGGAATAGTATGCAGTGATTGGTGAACAATTAAGCTATGTAAAAACATGCATGAATCATAATTCTTATTGCTGAGTGAAAGAAAGAAGTTTGGTAAGCTTATACTTTCCATTTATATCATATTCTAGCAAAGGCAAAATTGTAAATATATCAGTAATTACTTCTGTTTCAGAGATGAGGCACAGGGCAATTTATAGGATATGAAGTTATTTAGTTTGATGCCACAATGATGAACGTGACTATATGCATTTGTCAAGATCTGTGGAACTTTACAGCACAAAGAATGAATCTTTTTTTTTTAATTGTAAACAAATGGGATACATGTTGTTTCTCTGTTTGTACATGGAGTAAAGGTATACCATTTGTGTAATCATAAATTTACATAGGGTAATGTTGTTTGATTCATTCTATTATTTTTTCCCTTCCCCCACCCCTCCCACCCCTATTTTCCCTCTATACAGTCCTTCCTCTATTCTTGCCACCTCCCTAACCCTAACTCTAAACCTAACACTAAAGCCTCCCACCCCTCTTTATGTGTCATCATCCACTTATCAGCAAGATCATTTGTCCTTTGGTTTTTTGAGTTGGGCTTATCTCACTTAGCATGATATTCTCCAATTTCATCCATTTGCCTGCAAATGCCATAATTTTATCATTCTTTATGGCTGAGTAATATTCCATTATATATATATATATATATATATATATATATATATATATATATATATATATACCACAGTTTCTTTATCCATTCATCAATTGAAGGGCATCTAGGTTGGTTCCACAATCTGGCTATTGTGAACTGAGCAGCTATGAACATTGATGTGGCTGTATCTCTGTAGTATGCTGACTTTAGGTCCTTTGGGTATAGGTCAAGGAGTGGGATAGCTGGGTCAAATGGTGGTTCCATCCCAAATTTTCTAAGGAATCTCCACACTGCTTTCCAGAGTGGCTGCACTAATTTGCAGCCCCACCAGCAGTGTATGAGTGTAACTTATTCCCCACATCCTCACCAAAACCTGTTGTTGCTTGTATTCTTGATAATCACCATTCTAATTGGGGTGAGATGGAATCTTAGGGTGGTTCTGATTTGCATTTCTCTTATTACTAGAGATGTTGAACATTTTTCCATATGTTTTCTGATTGCTTGTAGATCTTCTTCTTTGAAGTGTCTATTCATTTCCTTAGCCCATTTGTCGATTGGGTTATTTGCATTCCTGGTGTAGAGTTTTTTGAGTTCTTTATAGATTCTGGAGATTAGTGCTCTATCTGAAGTATGATTGACAAAGATTTTCTCCCATTCTGTAGGATCTTTCTTCACATTGCTGATAGTTTCCTTTGCTGAGAGAAAGCTTTTTAGTTTCAATCTATCCCAGTTATTGATTCTTGCTTTTATTTCTTGTGCTATGGGAGTCCTGTTGAGGAAGTCTGGTCCTAAGCTGACATGTTGAAGATCTGGACCTACTTTTTCTTCTATAATCTGCAGGGTCTCTGGTCTGATTCCAAGGTCCTTAATCCATTTTGAGTTTACTTTCGTGCACGGTGACAGATACGGGTTTAGTTTCGTTCTGTTGCGTATGGATTTCCAATTCTCCCAGGACCATTTGTTGAAGAGGCTATCTTTTCTCCATTGCATATTTTTGGCCCCTTTGTCTAGTATAAGAAAATTGTATTTATTTGGGTTTGTGTCTGTGTCCTCTATTCTGTACCATTGATCTACCTGTCTATTTTGGTACCAATACCATGCCGTTTTTGTTGCTATTGCTTTGTAGTAGAGTTGAAGATATGGTATTGCAATACCCCCTGTTTCGCTCTTTCTGCTAAGGATTGCTTTAGCTATTCTGGGTTTCTTATTCTTCCATATGAATTTCATAATTGCTTGCTCTATTTCTGTAAGGTACATCATTGGGATTTTAATTGTAATTGCATTGAATCTGTATAGCACTTTTGGTAGTATGGCCATTTTGATAATATTAATTCTGCCTATCCAGGAACATGGGAGAACTTTCCATCTTCTAAGGTTTTCTTTAATTTCTTTCTTTAGTGTTCTGAAGTTCTCATTGTAGAGGTCTTTCACCTCTTTTGTGAGATCAATTCCCAAGTATTTTATTTTTTTCGAGGCTATTGTGAATGGGGTAGTTTTCCTAATTATTCTTTCCAAAGATTCATCACTTATGTATAAAAAATGCATTAGATTTATGTGCTTTGATCTTATATCCTGCTACTTTACTGAATTCACTTATGAGTTCTAAAAGTTTTCTGGTGAAATTTCCAGGTTCCTCTAAGTATATAATCATATCATCAGCAAATAGGGATAATTTGAGTTCTTCTTTTCCTATTTGTATTCCTTTAATTTCTTTGGTCTGTGTAATTGCTCTGGCTAGAGTTTCAAGGACGATATTGAATAGAAGTGGTGAAAGAGGGCATCCCTGCCTTGTTCCAGTTTTTAGGGGAAATGCTTTCAGTTTTTCACCATTTAGAATGATATTAGCCATGGGCTTAGCATAGATGGCCTTTACAATGTTAAGGAATGTTCCCACTATCCCTATTTTTTCTAGTGTTTTGAGCATGAAGGGGTGCTGTATTTTATCAAATGCTTTTTCTGCATCTATTGAAATAATCATGTGATTCTTGACTTTAAGTCTATTGATATGGTGAATTACATTTATTGATTTCCTGATGTTGAACCAACCTTGCATCCCTGAGATGAAACCCACTTGATCATGGTGCACTATCTTTTTAATATGCTTTTGTATGCGATTTGCTAAAATTTTGTTGAGAATATTTGCGTCGATATTCTTTAAGGATATTGGTCTGAAATTTTCTTTCCTCGATGTGTCTCTGTCTGGTTTAGGTATCAGGGTTATATTGGCTTCATAGAATGAGTTTGGGAGGGTTCCCTCCTCTTCTATTTCATGGAACACTTTGAGAAGTATTGGAATGAGCTCTTCTTTAAAGGTTTTGTAGAACTCGACTGAGAACCCATCTGGTCCTGGACTTTTCTTTGTTGGCAGGCTTTTGATGACTTCTTCTATTTCATTACTTGAAATTGATCTATTTAAATTATGTATGTCCTCCTCATTCAGTTTAGGCAATTCATATGTCTCTAGAAACCTGTTGATGTCTTCAAAATTTTCTATTTTGTTGGAGTATAGATTTTCAAATTAGCTTCTAATTATGTTTTGTATTTCAGTCGTGTCTGTTGTGATATTTCCTTGTTCATTCCGAATTTTAGTGATTTGGTTTTCTCTCGTCTTCTCTTTGTTAGTGTGGCTAAAGTTTTATCAATTTTGTTTATTTTTTCGAAGAACCAACTATTTATTTTGTCAATTTTTTCTATTGTTTCTTTTGTCTCAATTTCAGTGATTTCAGCTCTGAGTTTAACTATTTCCTGTCTTCTACTACTTTTGGTGTTAGTCTGTTCTTCTTTTTCTCAGGCTTTGAGTTGTAGTGTTAGGTCGTTTATTTTTTGAGTTTTACTTCTTTTATTGAATGCGCTCCATGAAATAAATTTTCCTCTAAGTACTACTTTCATAGTGTCCCAGCTATTTTGATATGATGTTTCTTTGTTCTCATTTACCTCTAAGAATTTTTTAATTTCCTTCCTAATATCTTCTGTTATCCATTCATCATATAATAGCATATTGTTTAATCTCCAGGTGTTGGAGTAGTTTCTGTTTTTTACTCTTTCATTTATTTCTAACTTCCATCCATTATGATCTGATAGAATGCAAGGTAGTGTTTTTATCTTCTTGTATTTGCTAACATTAGCTTTGTGGCATAATATGTGGTCTATTTTAGAGAAGGATCCATGTGCTGCTGAGAAAAAGTGTTGGATGGCATATTTTATAAATTTGCATTATGTCTAAATTATTGACTTTGTTATTGAGATCTATGATTTCTTTGTTCAATTTTTGTTTGGAAGATCTGTCCAGTGGTGAGAGAGGTGTGTTAAAATCACCCAGTATTATTGTGTTATGGTCTATTTGGTTTCTGAAATTGAGAAGGATTTGTTTGACATACATGGATGAACCACTGTTTGGGGCATAGATATTTATGATTGTTATGTCTTGCTGATTTATGCTTCCCTTAAGCAGTATGAAATGTCCTTCTTTATCCCTTCTGACTAACTTTGACTTGATGTCCACATTATCTGAAATGAGGATGGATACTCCAGCTTTTTTGCTGAGTCCATGTGCATGGTATGTTTTTCCTCATCCTTTCACCTTTAGTCTATGGGTATCTCTTTCTATGAGGTGAGTCTCTTGCAGGCAACATATTGTTGGATCTTTCTTTTTAATCCAGTCTGCCAGTCTGTCTTTTGATTGATGAATTCAGGTCATTAACATTCAGGGTTATTATTGAGATATGATTTGTATTCCGGGTCATTTGGTTCATTTTTTAAATTTATTTATTTTTTTTGACACGACTTGGTTCCTCCTTTATTTAACAATTCCTTTAGGATAATTCCTCCCTTTGCTGATTTGCTTCTTTGTTTTTCATCTCTTCCTCATGGACTATTTTGCTGAGAATGTTCTGTAATGCTGGCTTTCTTTTTGTAAATTCTTTTAGCTTTTGTTTATCATGGAATGATTTTATTTCATCGTCAAATCTGAAGGTAAGTTTTGCTGGGTATAAGATTTTTGGTTGGCATTCATTTTCTTTCAGGGTTTGAAAAATGTTGTTCAAGGCCCTTCTAGCTTTTAGGGTCTGGATTGAAAAATGTGCTGATATCCGTATTGGTTTCCCCCTGAATGTAATTTGGTTCTTTTCTCTCACAGCCTTTAAAATTCTGTCTTTATTTTGTGTGTTAGGTATTTTCATTATAATGTGCCTTGGTGTGGGTCTGTTGTAATTTTGTGTATTTGGAGTCCTATAAGCCTCTTGAACTTGATTTTCCATTTCATTCTTCAGATTTGGGAAATTTTCTGATATTATTTCATTGAATAGATTGTTCATTCCTTTGGTTTTTTCCTAAGCCTTCCTCAATCCCAATAATTCTTAAATTTGGCCTTTTCATGATATCCCATAGTTCTTGGAGATTCTGTTCATGATTTCTTACCATCTTCTCTGTTTGTTCAATTTTGTTTTATAGGTTAAATATTTTGTCTTCAATATCTGAGGTTCTGTCTTCCAGGTGTTCTATCCTATTGGTTATGCTTTCTATGGAGTTTTTAATTTGGTTTATTGTTTCCATGATTTCAAGGATTTCTGTTTGGTTTTTTTCAATATCTCTAACTCTTTATTGAAATGATCTTTTGCTTCCTGTATTTGCTCTTTTAACTGTCGATTGGTGCCATCATTCAATGCCTGCATTTGCTCTTTCATCTCATCGTTTGCTTCCCTGATCATTTTAATTATGTACATTCTGAACTCCCTTTCTGTCATTTCTTCTGCCATACTGTTATTGGATTTTATTGATGTAACATCTAGATTTGTTTGGGGCATTTTCTTCCCTTGTTTTCTCATATCGTTCAGGTATCAGTAGACCACTGAGATATTGCATATTTCCTCTATTGATTTACAATGTTCCTGAAGATTTCTAGTATATCCCCTCTTAGCCTTCAGTAGCCTGAAGTCTTGGAGGAAGTTGATAATGCGGTGTTCCACAAGGAAGCTGCCTCTCTAGGAGTGGTGGCCTTCAGGTGGGGTATATTTTCTGCTAGTGGGCAGAGGTGCCTCCACTTGTTGACCAATGGCCATGCAAAGGGGAACTAGGCTGCAGGCTGAGGCAAGGCCTGTTTGTGCCTGTGTCTCTGGTTTTATCGTCCTTATGGGAAAACCTCACCTGGCAGGGAAGACTCACCTGGTGGGGAGGTCTCGCTAGTCAGTTCCCATCCTAGAGGTTCCCCTCAATCCACAACTACCGCCTGGGCTGGGCTGCCTTCCTCTGCAACATTCCAAGGGTCCTGGACCTACTTCCTGGTCTTGGGAGCCTTACCCTGCGCAGAAGAGTCTCCTTAGGCTTCCCCTCCTCGGAGAACCTGCCCTCAGTCCTGGAACTTTCCCTCCATCCCTCAGCTTGTCTCTGTGTGGCTCTTCCACCATGAAGCCTCCTAGGTCCTGGGATCCTGCTCTGTACCTAATCGCCTGGCTATGCGGCCCGTCCTCTGAGCAGCCACCTGGAGCCCCGTATAGTCGCTCCGATTCCCAGTGACCCCGCCACACTCCTCTTCCTCCAGGCAGCCACCCAGTGTTCCAGTGTGGTTGCTAGAAATCCAAGCAACTCACTGTTCACCTCCTCCTCCTGACAACTGCCCGTAGCCTTGGGTGCAGTCACTCCGAGTCCAAGTGACCCGCCATGCTCCTCCTCCTCCAGGCAGCCCCCCGGGTGTTCAGGAGCGGTTGCTCTGAGTCCAAGCAACCTGCCATACACCTCCTCCTGTGGGCAGCCGCCTGGAGCTCTGGTGCGGCAGCTTGGAGATCAAGTGACCCACTGTGCTCCTCCTCCTCCGGGCAGCCCCCCTGTGTTCAGGAGTGGTCACTCTGAGTCCAAACAACTCACCGCACACCTCCTCCTCTGGGCAGCCACCTGTAGCCCTGTTGCAGTCACACCGAGTCCAAGCGACCCACCGTGCTCCTCCTCCTCCTCCCAGCAGCCCCCCAGTGTTCAGGAGCGGTAGCTCTGAGTCCAAACTGCTCCCCACACACCTCCTCCTCTGGGCAGCCACCGGAGTCCCAGTGGTTGCTCCGAGTCCCAGCGACGTGCTGAGCGGCCTCCTCTATGATGCTCCCAGTTGTCCGAGTTCACTGCCCCAACGGGGGGAAGGGTGTCTCGTTGGGCAGCTCTGCTTCACAAAGTTCCCTGTGTTCCGGGACTACCGCCCCATCCGGGACTCCTCCCCAACCGGAGAGACTCACCCGGTGGCTTTGAGTTGATCCCAAGTCTCTCAATATCTCCTCTTCTTGAATCCTGAGTCCTGGAGCAACATGAAATACAGCCACCCTCTAGTCTGCCATCTTGAAAACCCCAAGAATGAATCTTAATGTACTCACATTAAAAAAAGAAAAAAGAAAATTTAGGAAATTAAGGAATCCAAGAATGAAATTCAGACTGTGACAAAAAATTTAACTCTATTATGAATGTATGAAACAACTCATTAGAGAAAAAGGGAATGGCAGAAGTTAGTTAACATAAGTGACTTTGGAAATGAGTAGCACCTATAAAACTAAAGGTAGAAAGTACTCCATATCAATGTTGTCTTCTACTTGATAAAGATTTATTTTTTCCTACAGTGGTACAGTTTAGCAAGTATGAACCTGGCCCATAAGTATGCTAGAATCAAAGAAGTAAATAAATGGGTGGCAGATATTAGGAATCAGGTTTCTTGCTATTGAAGCAAAAGGTTATGGATAATCAAGGGGAGAAGGATGCAATGATCATACAGTAATGAATTAGAGTTGGAGGCATCAGCATGAACTCAAATCTTGTTTTATATATATATATATATATATAAAGTCACACATATATATTTTATATGTAAATATATATTTATAATATGATTATATATAAATAAATGCATAAATATTTATATATATATTCATATATTTTATATATATGTGTGTATATATATATATATATATATATATGTATTTCTTCACTCTGACAACTTAGAGAACTATAAAGCAATGATATCCCAATACTAACAAGCATAGGAATCCTCATTTATCCACAGGGGAAAAGTTTCAAGGTCCCCAGTTGATAGTTGAAAACATGGGTTCAACTCTATACATGTCACAACAATTAATCTGATAACTGAAATGGTTAAGAGATGTCCTTATGGATTCACAGGAAAAAGGATGTTCCCATTCAAGGGTGGTGCAACGTAAGACAATTTGGGATTTCATCATGCTACACAGAGCAGCATACACTGTAAAACTTTTTAATTATTTATTTTTGGAATTTTCCATTTTTATTTCAGAAAGCAAACCTGTAGATGAGGGAAGAATTGTTATTATACATCCATAAAATAGAATATTCCCTGGCAATAAAAAGGAATAAAATGCTAACACATGTCATAACATAGCAAACCTTTGAAAAGATTAGGGGAAGAGAAAAAGTCAATCATAAAAGATCACAGAGTTTGTGAGTTTGTCATTTCAATTTATATTACATCTTCATTTGGAATACTTCTTAATATCTAATGTGTCAGCATTTTATTTTCACTTTTATCCTATTTTCATGTCATTTGATATTTATTCACTTAATATTATTAGCCAAATCGCACTCCCATGTCCTTAAGCTAGCTACTTAGAATAATTGGTATATCTAGATAGCTGTGGACTCTGACATTCCTCTTTAAAGATGGAGACAAAAACTAAAACATCAAGCAAATAAACTTTATACTTCCAGAAAAATGCAATAAAAAATTTCAGAGAGTGTCATGATAGACAAATGGGAAGAAAGGTCTACTGTAGAAAAGATAGCCTTTCTGAGTGTATAACATTGAAAGCAAGGGTAGAAAAACATGTAAAGACTGGAAGTAACTTTCCAAATATCAAATATCAAATATCAAATATCAATATCAAATATCAAGAGAAAAAGGCCAAATTTTGGTAAAGCATGGAAGTCTTGATGTGGAGAGACCAACAAATCTGGCAGGGAGTGGGCTAGGAAAGAGGAGTGAAAGTTGAGTAGGTACAATCAGAAAAATGAGAAATTACACTTCATTTATGTATGATTTATCAAAATGTAAAAAATGCATTCTACTGGCATGTACAACTAATTAGAATAAATGAAAAACAAAGATGCGTAGGCATGGATCAGACCAAATAAGTCATTGTACATCAGGGTAACAACAACCACCTCATGAAATATATCAGCCTGTTTTCAGTTCTACTCAAGAGTATAACATATGTTTCATGTCATCCAGAACCTTGTAAGAATCAGCATGGCTAGGTCACCTGGGGATAGATAAGAAAAACAGGAGATTGGGGATTCTCAACAACCAGTATACCAATCTCAGGAGCAGTTCCACCACCCCAGAACCAGGGCTTCCTACCCACATACCCCGTTTCTATGCCCACTGATAGACCTCATCAAATGACCTTCTTAGACTCTATGGCCAGGATGACTGGTAAAAAGCTTCCCATGCCAAAGTAAGTCTAAAAAGAATACAAGAAGTTATTGCTGCTTCTAATGTACAGACACAAGCACAAAACTACGATAATCATAAAGGATGAGGACACAGGTACCATCAAAGTAATAAAACAAATTTCCTTTTATTTGTCATAGAGAAATGAATAGTTAAAAGTTTCCTAATAAATAATTAGGATAATCATCTTAAAGAAGCTTATCTTAGTAAAATAATCATCTTAAAAGAAGCTACATAGAGAACATAGACAACGAAATAAAATCCCAAAAACAAAATTAGAAATTCAACAAAGAGACAAAGAGATAGAAACTAGATGACCAGAACAGAAATTCTGAAACTGAATAATACAATGAATAAATCAAAAAAAAATTACTAGAAAATTTCCATAGCAGATACAATCAAGTAGAAGAAAAATCACCAAGTTGAAAGACAAGTTGTTTGAAATTATCCAGTAGGAGGAATAAAATAGGAAAAGAATGAAAGCGTAAAAGAGCTTATAGGACTTATTGATCACCATCAAACAAAGCAATATATGCATTATGGAAGTTCCAGAAGGATAAGACACACAGCAAGAAACAAAATCTGAATTAAAAAAAAAATGACAGCTGAAAACGTCCTAAATATGAGGGGGAAATGGATAACCAGGTCCACAAAGTCCAAAGGATCCCACATAGGTTGAACCTAGAGAAATATAAACAGAAATACATTATAATAATACTGCCAATATTCAGACCAGGGAGTTCATATTGAAGCAAAATGATTGCCATGAGTGACACCATTTTGAATTGTACTTATGTATGTCTCTGTAAGGTAGATCTTGTGGAAATAGGGTGAAGGAAAGTTCAAAACAACACCTGCTGCATGCAGCACATTGTTATCTCAGTTCTGCAAAGAGAACATTTCCAAGAAAGCTATGACATCCAGAAGGGAACTTAGACATTAACAGAAGAAAAACATCTTGTATGTTTATAAAGTTCCTGCTTGCTGGCACTAGGGCTGATTGCTGATCATAATAAAAAGATAGGAGTCCAGCTGTTTGATAGCTTGGCTCATTCATGGTTTCAACTACTCCATGATTTAGTTTTGCTTTATTCATTGCACTGCATCAAACAAAGAATAGTTTGAAAGCAGCAAGAGAAAAGCAATCCATAGATACAAAGAAACCCCAAAAGATTACCATGAATTTCTCATAAGAAACCTCACAGGCCAGGATATAGTGGAATTTTTTAGGAGAAATTTCAAACTGCTGAAAAAACACAAAATCAAAAAAACAAATACTGGCTAAAACATGTATATGATACCCAGAAAAACTATCCTTTAAAACTTAAGGACAGATAAATAATTTCTCAAATAAAATCTGAAGTTTTTATCGCCACTAGATTCACCTTGTACAAAAATTGATAAAGGGAGTTCTTCAAGTTTAAAAAGCATGCAATATGAAAGCATGTGAAAATATAAATCCCACTGGTAAATGTAATTATAAGAAACAGAAAATATAACACTGCAATGGTGGTGTAGAAATCACATGCAACATCAGTAAAAAGTTAAAAAGCTGAAAGAATGAAGAATAACTATAAGCACAAAAAAATTTGTTGATAGAAATGGAGTATGAAAAAATTTCATCAATAACATCATAACATCCAATGGGAGGAAGGAAGAAAAAGTATTGAAAAGTTGTATGTAATTAAAATTCTCATCAGTTTAAGATAAACTTATCAAATATATAACATTTTATGCAAGATTCATAGCAACAAAGAAAATATCATAATAGAAACAAAAATAATTATAAGAAAAAGGAATCAAATTATAGTAAAACAAATAAAAAAATCATCATATCCAAAAGGAACAGCAGGAAAGGGAAAAGGGAAATGAACTAGATAATAAGATAACAAAAGTCAATTAAACAATAAGATATAATATTTATAAACATAAATGCACTCAACATTAGAGTGTTTAGATATACAGAGCAAATACTGATGGGTCTGAAGGGAGAAATAGACTATATAACAATAGTAGTAAGGGACTTTCAACCCCACTTCCAATAATGAATCAATCATGCAGACAAAAATCAATAAGAAACCAGCAGATTTCAATACTGTAGAGGAATGGACATAATTTACCTTCATAAAATGTTCTACCCAATACACATGTTCTTCTCAAGTGCACATAAGGCACTTTCCAGGACAGATTTCATGCAAGGTCATAAAAAAAATCTTTTCAAATCTAAGCAGATTGAAATCACATCAAGTATTTGACCACAATGGAATAAAGTAGAATTCACAACAAAAGGAAAATGGGAAAGTATACAAATATATGAAAATTAAACTGTAAACTCTTTGAAACAGACAATGAGTTAAAGAATAAATGAGAAGAGAAATTAGAAAATGTCTCAAGACAGATGAAAATAAACCACACCAAAACTTATGCAATGTGACAAAATCTGTACTGAGAAGTAAGTTTATACTGATAAACAGTAACATCTAGGAAGAAGAAATATCTCAAACTAACTTTGCACCTTAAGAAATGAACTCTAAAAAGATGATGATGAGATTAAGCTCGAAGTTTAGCAGGAAGACAGGAAGAATGATTATAATACAAAAAGCCGTAATAGAGAAAAACAACAACAAACTAGGAAAACTGGTGAAACAAAGAGTTGGTTATTTTAGAAGACGAACAATATTTATGAATCCTTAGGTACATTCATAAGTGAAAGAGGAGACAGAAATGATGCCACAAAAATAAAAACATGTGGAGCTAATATAGTTATTTTCCCCCAAATTAGACAAACTCGAAGAAATGAATAAGTTCCTTGAAACATAATCCATTAACCCATTGTACAATTTTACCACAATTATTTTTTATCCATGATGATATTTATAGATAGATAAGTGGATTCTTGATGAGGTCAAGAGCAAATTTTTTTTTTTTTTTTTTTATTATAGAAATCTATCCAGAATGAGCAGGATCAAACACACTGCTTGGGGAAGACTCACTGTAAGAAAATGGATACCAAGCTTATTTACAGAATTGAAAATGTGTTTAGATTAACAAAATAAATTATAATTCATTGTATGTTTTAAAAGCTGACATCAGTTTTAAGAAATCAGAAAAAATAAGAATTTTTAAAAATTTATTGTGTGCTATACTCTAATACTTTAATATTTTAAAAAAAATTTGTCTACATATTAGTCTTTGCTCTCTTTAAATAGCAATGTATTTTGTAATATTAATTTTGGAAGAAAATATGAGAATAATTGTCTCTTTTCTAGCATGGGTGAGTCAAATCTTTTGTTTTGTTATAAATAGCTCAGAAATGTGTCTGTCTGCTTCAAAACTCATCAGCAATAATATTATGCTCACTTTTAAGATGGTTGTAAATATTAGAAAAAACTTTATCAAGTTTTTTACACTTATAATCTGTAAGATTTCAAGGAATTTAATTTTTTTGTTGAATTAAAGAAATATTAGTGACTATTTCTTAGCACTCTTTGGATTAATGTCCAGGAGGATGCTCAATACAAGGATGGATTCTGATAAATTCTACTTTTTATGACTCCTATCAAAAAAGAAAAAAACTATTTGCCTTTATAATTATATATATATGTATGTGTACAGATATATATATATATATATATATACATATATATATGTCCACTATCAAACATATTCTGACAAGACAGTACTTGTATTTGACTAGCATCCAAGGAAATTGATTTCTTAGTTTACCATTTTAGGTGTCAGATTAATGCAAATCTTTCCCACAAATTACCTTCTTGCTTTATACATTAGAAAATTTCTTTGCTCATATAATTTTATTGCTAGATATTCTAACACATGCATGTGTCCTGACACACCTTTGTGACATACTTCTGGGTGAATTATCACAGTGAGTAATGGAAGTCATTTCTACAAATGATGGAAGTAATAACAACTTTACAAAGGAGGGACTGTGAACAACACAAATATTTCCCACTGGACCCCAAACACATATTTCCTTAATTCAGTATTTTTCAGAAGTTCTTGAAGAAATTGAGACATATCTAATGTCACTTCATCTAAGAACAAATGCAACAGAGATCAAGATGATCTACAACCCATTGCAGTTAACAAGATAAAACATGATCTTATAAATTCTACAACATTTTTCCTTGGGAACTCATTGCTAGGACTTTAACCAAAGCCTTGGAAAGTTTCATGAGAGTATAGGTAAGTCTCACTATTTTTATGGTAAATTCGTCTCTGTTCCTACCTTTCTTTACACTGTGGCTTGCCTTTTCACTCCTGTTGCCGATGACATGATTATATACTTAGAGGAACCAGAAAATTCTTAACTTTTTAAATAAATGTTTTGTATACTTAAGGTTTAGAGCATAATGTTATGGGATAGGCACCATTTATAGTATGTGTGAACACTATAGAAATAAATTTGACAGATCCCTCATCTCTCATAGTTACTAATTGTGTGGCAAGAGCAGCTGAAGTCTATTCATTAAGCAAAATTACTAAATACAATTTAATATTAACTATAGCCTTATATTGGATATTAGATCTGTAGACTTGCATCCTTCTATATATCTGCTGCTTTGTATCTTTTGATTGATATTCCCCATTTCCTCTGCCCCCTCATTTATCCATTGTAACCAACAAATCTATGAATTCTAACAGTGTTGCCCTACAGTGATATGTCAAAGATAAATCTGTCTCAAAAAGAACTGTGGGTATCTTTGTTTTGTTACAGTTTTTAGAGGGAATGCTTTCAAGTTTTCTCCATTTAGAATTATGTTGGCCTTGGATTTAGCATATATGGCTTTTATGATGTCGAAGAATGTTCCTACTATCCCTAGTTTTTCTAGTGTTTTGAATGTGAAGGGGTGCTGTATCTTGTCAAATGCTTTTTCTGCATCTATTAAGATGATGATATGATTCTTGTTTTTGAGTCTATTGATATGATGAATTACATTTATTGATTTCCATATGTTGAACCAACCCTGCATCCCTGGGATAAACCCCACTTGATCATGGTGTACTATCTTTTTAATATGGTTTTGTATGCAATTTGCCAGAATTTTATTGAGAATTTTTGCATCTATGTTCATCAGGGATATTGCTCTGAAGTTTTCTTTCCTTGATGTGTCTTTTTCTGATTTTTGTATTAGGGTGATATTAGCCTCATAGAATGAGTTTGGAAGGGTTCCCTCCTTTTCTATTTCATGGAATAATTTGAGGAGTATTGGTGTTATTTCTTCTTTGAAGATCTTTTAGAACTTGGCTGAGAATCTGTCTGGTCCTGGACTTTTCTTAATTGGTAGGCTTTTGATGTTATTTTCTATTTCATTACTTGAAATTGTTCTGTTTAAATTGTATATGACCTCCTGATTCAGATTAGATAGGTCATATGTCTCTAGAAATTTGTCAATGTCTTCAATATTTTCTATTTTATTAGAGTCTAAATTTTCAAAATAGTTTTTAATTATCTTCAGTATTTCATTTGTGTCCATTGTAATATTTCCTTTTTCATAACATATTCTAATAATTCAGATATTCTGTTTGTTAGTGTGGCTAGGGGTATATCAATTTTATTAATTTTTTTCAAAGAAACAACTTTTTGTTTTGTCAATTTTTTCAGTTGCTTCTTTTGTTTCAATTTCATTGATTTCATCTCTGATTTTAATTACTTCCTGTCTTCTACTGTTTTTGGTGTTGATTTGTTCTTCTATTTCTAGAATGTTGAGATGTAATGTTTGTTCATTTATTTGTTGACTTTTTATTCTTTAAATAAATGAGCTCAATGCAATGAACTTTTCTCTTAGTACTGTCTTCATATTGTTCCAGAAATTTTGGTGTGTTATATCGTTATTCTAATTTGAACAAGACAAGTATGCCCTCTTTCACCACTTCTATTCAACATTCTCCTTGAAACTCTAACCAGAGCAATTAGACAAAAGAAGGAGATTAAAAGTACACAAATAGGTAAAGAAGAACTCAAACATTCACTATGTGCTGATGACATGATTCTATATTTAGAAAATTCAAAAATTCCTCCAAAATCTTCTAGAACTAATAAAATAATTCATCAAAGTAGAGGATATGAAATCAATACCCATAAATCAAATGGATTCCTATATATCAGTAATAAATCCACTGAAAGAGAAATAAAGAAAGTTACCCCATTCACAGTAGCCTCAAAAAAATAAAATACTTGGGAATCAATCTAACGAAAGAGGTGAAAAAACTGTACAATGAAAATTACTGAACACTAAAGAAAAAAATTGAAGAAAACCTTAGATGATGGAAAAACCTTCTATGATCCTAGAGAGGCAGAATTAATATTGTCAAAATGGCCATACTACTAAAAGAATTATACAAATCTAATGTAATTCCTATTAAAATCCCAGTGGACATTTTTCACAGAACTAGAAAAAGCAATCATGAAATTCATTTGGAAAAATAAGAGACCCAGAATAGTCAAAGCAATCCTTTGAAAAGTGAAGCAGGAGGCATCACAATACCAGACCTCAAACTATACTACAGAGCATAGTAATAAAAACAGCGTGGAATTGGCATGAAAGCAGACATGTTGATCAATGGTACAGAATAGAAGACACAGAGGCAAACCCACATAAATACAGTTATCTCATACTAGACAAAGGCACCAAAAACATTCACTGGAGAAAAGATAGCCTATTCGATAAATGGTGCTGGAAAAAATGGAAAACCACATATAACAAAATGAAATTAAACCTTTATCTCTCACCCTGCACAAAAATCAACTCAAAGTAGGTCAAAGGCACTAGAACAAAGATCCTGTGGTTACTTGAAGAAAAAGTAGGCCCAAGTCTTTACCATGTCTACCTAACATCTGACTTCCTTAGGAAGATCCCTGAAGCATAAGATATAAAATTAAGAATCAATAAATGGGATAGATTCAAACTAAAAAGCTTCTTCTCAGCAAAAGAAACAATCAAAAATGTGAAGAGAGAACCTACAGAGTGGGAGAAAATATTTACCACATGCTCCTCAGGTAAAGCATTAATCTCTAGGATATATAAAGAACACAAAAAAATACCAAAAAAAAAAAAAAAAAACCATAATCAATATATAGGCTAAGGAACTGAATAGACACTTCATAGAAGAAGATATACAATCGATCAACAAATCTATGAAAAATTGTTCAACATCACTAGCAATTAGAGAAATGCAAACCAAAACAACTCTAAGATTTCATCTCACTCCAATCAGAATGGAAATTATCAAGAATACAAGCAAAAATAGATATAAAAGGAAAAAGGTACACTCATACATTGCTGGTGGGAATGCAAAATGGTGCAACCATTATGGAAAACTGGTATAGAGATGCCTCAGAAAACTTGGAATGGAACCACCATTTGACCCAAAGGACTTAAAATCAGCATACTACAGGGACACAGCCACATCAATATTTATAGCAGCTCTACACACAATAGCTAAAGTATGGAACCAACCTAGGTGCCCTTCAACAGATGAATGGATAAAAAAATGTGGGAGTATATATATATATACAAATATACATATATATGATGAAATATTACTCAGTTGTAAAGAAGAATGAAATTATGGCATTTGCTGGTAAATGGATGAATTGGAGAATATCATGCTAAGCAAAATAAGACAAACCTAACAAATGGAAGGCCAAATGCTTTCTCTGATGTGTGGATGCTAGTTCATAATAAGGGGTGGGGGCTAGGGAAGAATAGAGTTACTTTATATTTGGTAGAGGGGACTGAAGGAAGGGGAAGGAGTATGGGGGTAAGGAAGGATAGTAGAGTGAAACATACATTATTACTTCATGTACATATATGACTGCATGACTGATGTGATCCTACAATATGTACAATCAGAAAAATGAGAAATTATACTCCATTTATGTATGATTTGTCAAAATGTATAAATGCATTCTACTGCCTTTACAACTAATTAGAAAAAGTAAACTTCTAAAAATTAAAAAAAATAATTTTAGGTAGAATTTCCATGAATGTAGTAGATTCAAGTCAGGAAGTAGGAAATCTATAAAATTGTTAAAATAATTTTAATCAACAAAATACTATGTTTTGAGTTAAAGGAAATTGTGATTATTCAAATTTCAATGTGTCTCTGTACTCTCAACTTCTGCAGAGAGCCAGAAGGCTAAAAACTTACTCAACTATAGAGTCCATCATGTATGGGAAAGAACCCCTTCTCACATCAGAGCAAAGAGTGAAGAACAATAGATTCTCAGGGGAAATGGAGAGTAATGGAGTGGTGAGCCACTCCTGGAGAGAAATAGATCCTTCCAGAAACTATTTCTCCTTTTGAGATGTACTGAATCATCATATCCCCTTCCATCCCTCTTCATCACTAAAGTATCACTAAACCACCCCTTCTTTCATGTTTTTTTTTTCTTTTGTAGGAGATCCCTATCTCTCATCATTTTTTTCTCTCCACAATGATGCTCATGCAGTCTTCTCCATTATCTTAAGGACTAGGCCTGGTGCAAACCAAAGCTAGGACCCTTTAACCATAACTTTCTCTATCTTCCTCTCACTTTCTTTTCCTATGGTGATAAGAACAAAGTTTATTTGCTTGAATGAGCAAAGGAGGAAAAGTGAACTACCTAGAGACTGAAAAAAAAATTAACATAAAAATTTTTTCATCAGAATTGTTTTATTTCCTATTTTAACTCTATTTTATATTATCCAAAATATTATTAAAGCTAATCTATAGTTGATCAATTTTTCATAATTTTAATATAGTTCCAGGGCTTAGTTGGTAATAGGCTATCTTTTATATAATTGTAATTGAAGGACTTCTCAAGTGAAGATGCCATCTGGAAACCACTTTCCAGAAACATGAATTATTTTTGAGTAGTATTTGAACAATCATACTTAGATATAAGTAAGGTCAGTTAATTTTGTTAACCATCCTTGCTTATTCAGGGAGGTTTTGTTTGTTCAATACAAAAAAATTATACACATTTCAATTGGATGTAATTGAGAGGTTTCTACGGCACGTATTAAACACACAATTTTTGTTGGCTTTTCTAAATGGTCTTGTCCCACCTCTCCGAAATTAAGAAGACTCAATGGTACTAAACTTACCCACCAAATAATATTTTTCAAAAGCTTCAATTTTAAAATATAAATCTGTATACTCTCATCTATCTGTTAATTTTTATGGAATTATTCTTTGTGGGATAATTAGAAATAGTTGGATTTGTTGCTGTGAACTGTATATGCCCTGGGCCATATTCTCTCTGGTTTACATTTGAGAACTTAATTTTAAACAGCAATGGGACACAGTTCTTACTTTTTGTATTAGAGCATCCTCAACTCTTAACTTTGGTCTTGAGTTAGGATAACAAGGGGATTCCAATACTCAGTTGGATGTGAATTCTGTGGAATCTTTTACTGTCTTTTACTTCTTAAACTCTCATAGATGACAAGCACTAGTTTGTATTTATTAGATGTGAGGAAAGTTTATGGGATACTTCTTTCCTGACCCATAGCCAGGATAATACAAAAAGCTGGATCTCTTCCTTTTCTATACTCAAAGCCTCTCTTTGGTGGTATGCTGGAAATTTCCTGGTAATCTCTTGAGGCTAAAACTCAGCACATCTTTAGGATATATGAATCTATTCTCTATCTTACACAAACTTTAAGGACTACATCCCACTTATTTTTAAGGCAAGGATATCAGAGTCTTTCTAATAAAGAAAAAAATGTGCTATAAAAATGGAGAGAAATGTTTCTGACTAGCTTGTCAAATCTACATTCTAGCAAACATTTTCACTATAGCCAGATATACTTCATTCTTCTATGTCAGCTCAGATATGAAAGTTTAATTCTAGGCATAAAAAAGATTGAAGCTTCAGAGGAGAATTCCACGGAAGTTTACTTTTCCCTACAGGATAGAACAAGGAAATTAGAGTTAATCCAGGTCAACAGATTACTGGGGAAATCTGGTTATTATGTTCATCCAAGAATATTCTAGTTACTATTGCTGCATAACAAAACATCCTAAGACTTAGTGAGGTTAAAAAAAATCCTCCTTATTTTGCTCATGATTTTTTGGGCCAGACATTTGTAAAGGACTTGCATTACTTGAGTTCTATCATGTAGGTACAGCAAGAGGTTCATTTGGTTGCAGAATTGTGACAGCTTTACAGACTGGTAGCAATTGTTGGCTCTCAGTTGAGAGCTCATATGAGCTGCATCAGGAGTAGGTGTATGTGGTATCTTCACTACGATGGTCTCAGGGTCACTGGACATGCACAGTGACTCAGGGTTCCAAAATGAGTACTCATACTCATGAGATGGAGGCTGCATCACCTTTTATGACAGTCTTGAATGTCAACGTGAAATCACTTACATCACATTCTTTTGGTTCCATGTGAGTTACAAACCTGCCGAGATTCAAAGGGATCTCTTGATGATGGTGGGAGAAATTAGGAGAGGAGGAATTGGGATGGAAATTAATAATCAACTTTAGGAAATACAATCTCCTGCAAAGATATTATGAGATGGGAATCATCAAGTGAACCAAGAAATACTAGAAGACACTGCTTTTCTTCAGTGTAGTTAAAAAAGGAAGCTGGGACTCCAGAAGCAAAGCAGAAGCTAAACCCAGAATCGTATGCTGAGGCTTTCATTTGGGTCTCTCTCTCTCAGGAAGCTCAGGGACACCAACAGGTCAAGTTTCCCTTATCTTCCACTTCCAATCACCTCCAAGGATCTGACTAAACTTAAGATAAGGCTCCATAAGAAGGAGAAAAAGTACACATTTTATCACCAGCAGTTCATGGAAAATATTGATTAGGTTTAGTACCTACAAACTAGAGCAAAGATTGCGTCTCCCTAGATTCTAGACATTAATGAGGACTAGATAGGTCCTTTATTAAGTGTTGACAAAGCACAGTGAGTAGTGTGAAGGAAGGTAGAGCTTATGAACAAAGTTGCCAGATCATGGGGTAGATAGGTTCTCATTTGTAGTTTCTTTTCAGAGGATTTTAACTCTAAGTAGTGTTTCTACTCTCTCTTAAAAGTCTCCCATCCCTTGGCATTGGAAAGGGTGTTTTTTTGTAATACTTTAGAGACCTTTCTCCATTGGGTCACCACACAGGCCAGAAGGCAAATTTCCTGAGGGAACATTTACTCTTTTTAAAATTAGAGGTAGTGAGAGGAGAGCTTCGAAGACTGAAAATGAAATGAAATGTCTCTTTGAGTAAGATGTTGTTCTGGATGCCATGCGATCTCATTTTAGCTTCAAAACAATCCTAAAATGTTAATAGAATTCTCCCTTTATAGATGATGAAATGTTCATCTTTAAAGGACTAATTCTGAGTAAAGTTCTCACTGTTAGAACTCTATGAATCACAATTTAAAAAGGTGTGTCAAGTGCCAAAGCCCTGGTCTTCACGCTACACTTTGAATGCTTTTTAGGTTCCCAATGAAGCAAAGAGGAAATTATTCATCATTAACATTTTTGTTCTTTTAGGTCTTCTCTAAAGGACTGTTTAATTTTCTCCAACTCCCAGAGTAAAACTCATAAATCCAACAAAGCCTGTGGCATAAGGGAGGCTGTAGATATTTCCCTTTGTGATCATGCTGAGATCCAAAGCTGGGAAGTCAATCCCTGCAGTCAGAGGTGGACAGAGTCTCAAGACAGTCTGAATGAGTCAAGGCCATAGCTGCACTTTTAAGACTCCAGTTGAGAGACAAAAGAGAAGAACCTTGGACCCTTTTACAGATATTACTCTTATGTAGGAAAAGCAAGTGACAGCACATGACAAATGGTACTACCCCAAAGCTCAGTGGATGAAATCATTTTAAGACTGAAATGGCAAAGAATAGAAAAAGAGCATTCCAGCATTCCCTGCATCTCTACTCTTACATATATTTAAGGTAACCACAAAATTAATTTTCAGAAAATGGAATGAAATTTAGTACTAACCATTATTTTATTCATTCACTAATTAGTTCATATATTAAAACATGAGTTTCCAACCACTACTGTGTCTCAAGCACTGAGGAGCTATTAGGACACAAACAAGGCATAGTCTTTACCCTAATGGCTAGTCTACTTGAGAAAGCATGAAATACACTATTGAAAAAACAAATGACCATGAAATTAGTGATTTGATAGGTGTTATTTTACTCAGCTTTTACATTGCTGTGACCAATATATCCAACAAAACCAACGTAGAGGAAGAAAAGTTTATTTTGGCTCGTGGTTTCAGAAGTATAAATCCATCGATAGCATAGACAACTAATCCTATAAATATGGGCACAAGGTAAGTAAGAATATCATGGTAGAAGGGCATGATAGAGGAAAGCAGGTCAGCACATGGCAACAGAGAAGCATAGAGAAAGAGAACTGCATTCAAAAGGGACAAAATAAGTACCCAAAGATATTTGTGACCCACCTTCTCGGGCTACATCTTCCCTGTCTGAATTTATTTCCCATTTAATCCACATGACTGGATTAATCCGCCAATTAGGTTAAAGTTTTCATTTCACCTCTAAACCTTCTTGTGTTGTTTCACACATGAGTTTGTGGGGGACAACTCATACAGATTTATATTTAGTTGTTGGTGGATAAGATAAATGTTTGATAGTCACCATTGTTTTTATTTTATTTATTATTATTATTATTTTTATTTTTTTTTTTGCAGTACTGGGGATTGAACCCAGGGCCTTGTGCTTGCAAGGCAAACACTCTACCAACTGAGCTATATCCCCAGCCCGTCACCATTGTTTTGATGGCTTAAACAATAATGACATATACTAGAGCTCTTTCCCAGAAAGGAAATAATGGAATGTCACCTATTTCTCTTTGTTTCTTCTACAGTCATTTGTATCCCTGATGAACAAGATAACAACAAGAGGACTTCTAGACAGTCAATCCTAGTTCTGCTTGCATATGCAGCTGCAACCAGAACTAATCCCATCAGCTGTTGTGAGGTGTCTCCTCCAAATAATAGCTGAGCTCAGAGGAAGGGGATGAGAGAAAGTAAAAGATGGGAAGTTGAATGAGAGAGGACCTCCATCCCTTAACTCAATTTCATATGTGAGAGGTGTGGTCTACGGGGGAGGTGATTTGTTGGATGGAGAGGCTGTTCTTGATGTTCACGGGCAGAGTTCAGAGAGAGTTGTCTGTGTTGATGTATTTGGTATCAGATGTGTATTCCACTTGAAGAGCTTGCAGAGTCAAGGTTATCACTGGCTAGATGAGTGATCCATGCAGGACTTCCAGGATGGTGAGTGCTGTGAAGAACACAGGGCCAGCCTAGAGGAAATTTCCGGTCCTCTAGATGAATCTCTCCTGTCATGGGTTTGGTTTTAAGGCAATAACAACACCAAGTCTATGGAGACATTTGGTTTCTTGGCTCCAGCAATCATGGACATGGAGACTAACACAACTTTATATCCCACATACTGTTGGGGAGAGATACCCTCTTTTTTCTAGGTCAGGATCTGCTTGGCTTAGAACTGGGCCAAGAGTGAGTCTGCAGGGGATGAGGGCAGTCTTGCTGGCAGTTGGGTGGAGCTGGCAGAAGTTGGAAGGGTCCTCAACCTTTATCACCCACTTCTTTTCCCTGTCCCTCCATTCCTCCTCCTCCTAGCAGTTATCTTCTTCTTTCTCCTAGTTTCTCTCCCTTTCCTTCATTCTATGTTCCCTGTCCCAAGTAAATGAAAGTAACAAAGATGATGCATTATTTCTTTATGTAAATATAAGTGACCTTTTGTTAAGTTTTTAAATCAATTTCACAATGGGACATTTTTGAAAGAAGATATTAAGGTTAAGGATAGCTCCTGGGAACACAATTTCTCATTGGATCCAAAAGCAACCTTGAACTTGCCAGGGCAATAGAGTCCTGGGGTCTACAGAGATCTGTTCAGGGGTCTGCGGATAAAAACTTTCATAACCCACTGGCTACATGAAGAATGCTTCCCAATTATTAGCTTTGCCTCATGGAAGTTATCATTGAGATTCTGAAGGATGTCTCCTTAGCATCTTTGCCTATGAAACAAAAAATCAATCTAGGTGAAAGGGACTCTTCTGAAGTCAGGATAAGAGTCTGTGCTAGATTAGAGGTCAATTAGGTTCTGGATTAGGGACTAAGAGTTATTCCATGGCTTACAGATTTTTCCTTCTCTTTGGATATGGCAAATATGTATTGCAAAAGTTAGAGATTAGTTGAGACTAGAATCTTTAAGGTTGTGGGATTCAGTGACTTCTGAAGAGAAAAGACCTGAATAATGTGTACTTTGACTTATGATGTGTCTCAGAACATCAGGTCAAACTTCCTGAAGGCAAAGGAATGATGATAGCCATTATTTCCCCTACAATGCTAGGGAGAAATGACAACCCAGGATATGTTCATTGAGATGTGGGTATCTGATGGGCTAATTCCAGCTAATGCCTTTTTTTGACCATGAACCATAGAAAATCCCAGAGTTATATCTGAGAAAGCTGCACTTGGGAATAGCATGGCACAAACATGTCACTTGTGGACCTAGTTCCCAGCAGGGTCTTTCCTGTGCAGAAACAGATAGTAGGTCATCCACAGGCTGGACATTGTGACACATGGGGCAACCAGTGAAACAATTCATGATACAGTTGTGTTTCCTTCTCAAAATACCCCATTCAAAACCAGAGGATGAGACTAAATTCCAGAGGAAACCCTCTGTAATCATTAGAGACATGGGAAAGAAATCCCTATGAAAGTCTTCATGTAGGTAATAGAGAGAGAACCTGATCCACAGTGCCTCATTTCTGGATCAGTAATGGCACAGCAGAGAGGGCCAGGGTATGAAATTTGTCCTAACCAAGGACCCATTACACTTTTTATCCCATTCAATGGGAAAAAACCTGAAATATTAAATAAAATATATGTCTGAGTATCTTTATTGGTATATATCACTTTTTAAGATCACAGGCTCAAATGATTCCATGAAATGGGATGAGAATAAGACAATAGGGAGTGGTGGAGAGTTTGGGCAAGTGGGGAAGACAGGTTAGTCTGGCATTCAGTTTCACAAAATTGTTAACATGCTACTATCTAAAGTTAATATTATCAGACTTTTCAAAGTTTCAGAAAAATCATGCATCCAGAATTTAAATGACATATCTTGTTTTGAAAAATTATTTTGAAATTTTGTTAAAAATATTGTATGGATAGAACCTAACACATCTGCAGTTCTGCATCTGTCCTGGGAATTATCGTTTGTAACCAGGAGCTTTGCAAAGATAATGGTTATGTATGGTGATTCTCTTGCTCACTCTAATCCAATCTAATTCTCTGTGGGATTCTAGGTCTGCTTGTAAGAATAGCAACAAAGCAAGTTTATGCAGAGCAAATGAGATTGTGAATAGATGACCTGGCTGTAAGCTCCTTAGATACTAGAATAATGTGACAGATTCTCTTCCCTGGAGATAACTTTATGTGACTATGGTGTTTCATCCCTGGGGCTTCAGGGACCAACGTATCTTGCAAGATCTGAGCATCCACAGGATCTTTGCTTCAGAATTTACTAACAGCTATATATGATGAGCACAATCTAGTGTGTTCTCTGTGCTCTTGGCATAATCTGATCAAATCCCCCTTGTCCAGTGGCCAGACTGTAATTGCAACTGTCAGATGATCATGCTTTAAAGTCAGGATCTTTCACAGCCCAGACATTACCAGACAGAAGCTCCATGCAGGGATAGTGGCACAGGAGGCAAAGGTTAGACATCACACCAGAGCCTCACCTGTGGTTTCAATCTCTGTGGGCTCTGGAAAACAGCTCTTATTTTACTGATTCATCTCAGCCCACTACTTTGGGGAAAATGTCTCTAAATATTTCATGGGCAGCTCAGCCCTTCTCAGAGCCTCCACAGGAAGCTCAAGTCCTTCCTTCTTGTCTCATTAATTCACAAAATGTATTTTGTTTCACTTGATGGAAAATTCCTTTGTTGGAAAAGGAGACGCCCGCATTGTTGTGCAGAGAATGAGATGCAAACATTGCCTCAGCATTTGTCAGAGGGCAGTCAGACATCAGGGAATGGTTAAAGAGCGCATGGACCACTGCAGTCCAGCCCCTCCCTGCTGCTCAGTCCTCTGCAATCCAAAGGAAGTTGAGGACAGAGACCCCTGAACTCCCCAAGCCTGAGAATTCTGAGTTGGGGCTATGGAAATCTCAAGTCTAAATCCAGGAGGTACACACACACACACACACACACACACACACACACACACACATTTTACAGAACTGCCTGTGTAATGTTGTGCTGAATTCAGTGTTTGATGAGTATATCCTTTAGTTACTGAAATAGTAAACGGGGATGCCATTGCCACTAGGTATTAACTCTAGTGGTTACTCTGTCTGTTTTGCTGCTCATGCCCTGGTCCACTCTATATCCCTGATAGAACACCTAGGCCTAACCTGAGGGCATAGAGTCTTACCCAGCTGCCTTCTTTTCTCGGTCTTTCTCTGATTGAACAAGGTCTAGCAATAGGTTTGGAAATGATAAATAATCCATTCAGATGTATGGAGTCATCACTGACCCTATTTCACATTACTGAAGAGCAATAAGTTCATCTTATGCCTGTGTAGAATGCCTAAGTTTCTATAGTAGCCCTCTCTTTACCTGTCTTCTTCAGAGCAAAGGAGTGGGAATCATCCCTGAAGGATCACTGACCAGGAAAAGCATATTCCTTCCAGGGAGCACATACTCACCAAGGTAAGAACACAGCATCACAGAAACATTCACGGGAAAGTGAAAATCCCCTTTCCCTATCTGATAGGTCAAGTGTAGTCTGTGTTATGAAACATAAAATCTCCACATATAAGGATCTTACAACACAAGAACATTTATTTCTCACTCTTATTCCATGACTTTAATGAATAGGGTGTGTCTACGTCCCACATCCTCTCCTTTCAAGGACCAAAGATGAAGGATCACTCCTGTCTTAGAAGAATTCAAGCTTATCCATAGTTTCATTTTCCACAGCTTCATCTACCTATAGTAAACTCCAGTCTGACAGTATTACATGGAAAATTCTAAAAATGAATGATTCCTAAGTTTAAATTGTGTGCCATTCTTAATAACATGATGAAATTTTGTGCTGTCCTATGTCCCATCAAGTATGTGAATCTTACCTTTTGTTCACTTGAGCCACACTCTGTAAAATGCCCTCCAGTTAGTCAAAGTGGCTATTGGATTATTGCAATATCACAATCTCATGTTCAAGTAACACTGATGAAGTAGCTTACAGTACATCACAATGTTTATATCACCAAAATCCATCTCTTCACATGGGCATTAGATCAGCTCATATCATCACAAGCATAAGGGTGCATACAGTACAATAAGTTATTTTGAGAAAGAGATCAGGTTCCCATAACTGTTATTATAGTATATTATAATAATTGTTCTATTTCATTATTAGTCATTATGATAGTCTCTTCTTGTGCCTAATTTATATATCAAACTTAATCTTAAGTATGTATGCATAGGAAAAACCTGGAAGGTACAGAATTGAGTAGTACTCATGATTTCTGGAATCTACTATGGTTCTTGAACTACATACCCTGTGGATAAGGGGATACCTACTGTACTCATCTTTTTTTTTTTTTTCACCCAAAAGAGTTACCAGGCCCTAAATCATTGGGGAGGAGAACTATAACACTCTTGCATGAAAAAATAGCAAATACTTGGGAAGGATATACTTGTGCAGGTTATATCTTGTGTAGGGGAAAGGAAGAATAAAGTTCAGAAAAATAATTTATTAACTTAAGTAACATTAATTAAATATCTATCATATGCCAGCTGCTTCTAGGCATAAGGGATAAGATACAACAGGAAAAATTCCTACTCTTAGCTTATATTCTACAGAGAGTTAGAAGACAAACATGCAAATATACAGTACATTTGTTATTAGTTCTATGGAAACTAATGCAGCACAGCAACAGGGAAGGAGTATGTGTATGTGCTCATGTGACGGTTAATTTAGGGTTGACTAACTTTAGGCAGAAGCATCACATGATCCTGTGAGATTGTGAACGTTTCCTCTGTTTGCTATTGGGCAGAGACTGGAGCATAAGGCACGGTTTTTTGTGGTAACTCAGGCAGGTGTGGTAGTGATTTGGACCAGGATGATTCCACCTCACATCCAGATATGTGAAGTGGTCAGATTTTAGTTATATTTTGAAAATAGACCATGGATTTGCAGGTGGGTTGGGTGAGAAATATCAGAAAAAGAACACCTGAAGATGTCTTAAATATTTTTCCTAGAGCAACTGAAACAGATGAATTGATTAGCAAAGGGAAGGGTTAAGAGTGAAGGGGACGAGGGCAACCAGCAGTTTAGCTTTGGCCATATCCAGGTTGAGATGCCTGTTACACATCTGAGCAGAGATGTCACATAGACAATTGTAGTTGTGGTTTTGGAGTTCAGGAAGATGTTGAAGCCAGAGATTTAAATTTTAAAGCCATCAGCTGCTTGGTATTTAAAGCAATGAAACTGGATGAGCTGACTCAGGGAGTGAGAGCTATGAGCAGAGAAATGGTCTGAGGTCAGAATGCTGGAGGAGAAACTAGTCAAAGACACAGGGAAGGAGTGACCAGCAAGGAAGGAGTGAAATCAAGGGACAAGTATTGTGGATGCTGGATGAAGAGGAGGTCCCAGGTAAGAGGGAATGACAACAGTGCCCAGAGTGGCCAGTGAACATTGAGCACAGCCACTGCATGTAGACAGAAGTGGCAGGAAAAACAGTTGCAGAGGAAGGATTTCAACGGGAACAAGTGATCCAAGGCCATCTTTCTGAATCCTCTCAGGTATGGTCATTGAAGATGCTTAACTGGCAAACAAAACACTCAAGCTACTGTTGACCCTGAATTGCTAGCTATTAGCTGGCTCAGACCTTTAGCCTATGGAATCTAGAGTCCCTTTTGGACAGCTAGGACTCAGGCACTTGCTAATCTACTGAGCGAAGCTTGTTTAATCACATGTAATCCTCATAAAACTGGCCCAAATATATGGAGTTGCATTCAGAAATAATACTGGTATAACATCCAAACGGCACTGAAAATCAACTGAATTCTTTATTGTGGGCTCTTTAAAAAGCACTAAATGGGGATTATTCACTAACCCAGAGCTGAAATTCTGAAATCCCTTCCCTGAGTCTCTCTCCTTTACCCTTTCATTTATAAGGCAATGAAAGCTGCTCCTCAATCTCTCCTCTTATATCTACACAGTCCCATAAAGTCTTGGTAAACATGACCTAGGCTGGCTCTTTCCTCTTTCTTCATCTCTACCTGCCTCTTTGAATCTATTTTATTTATTTATTTTTCCTATCATGCAAGGCTTTCTGCCCTTTCTAATGCAGATTAACTTAGCCTTTCTGGTTGTCTTTCAATTTTCTTCTCTACTATTACTGAGATCAATAAAGGAAAGGGCAGAAAGCTGGCCAGGCAAACACAGAAATCTTAAATGGAAAAGGAAGTAGAAAAACAGTGCCTAGTTATCCATTAGAATGTGCCTGCTTGGATTGGCATATGCCACCAGCCACCTTCTTGGGTCAAAAGTCCATAAATCAATCACTTGATGAGAGTCATGAATGTGTCCTTTCTAGATCCCCATATCTGGCCAGGTCCATAGAGGTATCTCTAGACAAAAGCATGGGCCTTCCTTGTAAGCCCTGACTACTGCTAAGAAATTAGACTCTGCTTCTATTTTGACCTGTTTTTCCTTCTTTCTGGGCCATATGACTTATTTTCCCCTTTGGGGATTTTCCAAAAACAAAAATAACAACCCCAACTGCCTGTCATTTAAACAAGAGAAGATTTATTAGGTTTATCAGAAGGCACACAGCGCATGAGAGATAAAAACACAAGGTTAACTTCAGATCAAGCAGTCTCAACTCTCATCCAATCAGGTCTTCCCCCAAATCATTTTTCAGCTTCCATTGCTGGCTGGCCAGGCCCAGACCTTGACTCCCAGGAAACAACCGGGAAAGAGAATCAGAGGATCCTGACAGGTTGGAGCTGCAGTCCTGAGCAGATCTCTCAGTTCTCTGTGTGTTTGTCAGCCTTAGGGCTTCTGTGGGATGAAGAGCTGCCACTCAAATTGGCTACTTCCCTCTGCCACTTGTGCTGTGGTCTGTTCAGGGCTGGGGCCAACAGAGAACTGGTTTCCTCCACTCCTACTATTAACTTCTAGGGCATGGCAGGGTGAAACCAGCTTTCAACAGGTCTTAAGGAAGTGAGGGGTAAGGTATAACAGTTGACTATTCCTATCACCACCTCAGTCCCCTATGAAAACCCTGGAAATAGTAGAGAGTTGAAATCAAAGTGCCATTCAAGTAGCAATCAAAGCTTATTTAGTATCTTCTTAAACACATAATTCTACATCCCCTTGGACTGAAAACAACAGCCATCTCCATGGTTACGGAGACCTGTTTTCTAGGAAAAAATATAAAATGTTTCAAAATGAGTGATCAAAGAGAAATAGAAGTTTGGGAATGATTGCATGGTGTGTGTGTTTGTGTGTGTGTGTGTGTGTGTGTGTGTTCTGCTCCTATGTATTCTGACTCTTCAGTATTCTATTCCAAAGCAGAATCATGCATACCCTTACAAGACAGCAAGCTCTGTGGACACAGGCATTGTATTTATTGTTCTTGCTGTACCCTCAAAGAAGATCCTGACCAGAGTTACATGTATTGAATTGATGAAAGCAGAGAGAATCAACAGCATATCTGTAGTTTCATTTGTTTGAACAAATACATCTATTCTCTCTACTTGTGCTCCACTCATCATATTATAAGCTCACAGATAATCTAAGGCCAGAACTGAGTTTGCCATACCTCCTGGGATGCTTGGATGAAATCACCTTCCTTATCCCAATAAAGGATAGCCTGAAATCAACTCCGTCCCCTCAGCTCATGACCCATTTATTTCCTCTTCTCCCCCAGCAATAGTTTGAGCAAGAAACATTAAAGTGGCACAACTTAAAAAACGTGTCAACACCTGATTTGAATAATCTCTGCCTTCACAGTAAAGAATAAACTATGTTGGATCCTTTGTCTTCCCTCCTGTGTTAAGTACCTACCAGGCCTCCAAAGCTGGCCCCTATTTTCTTTTTTGGTATATGAACTGGAATGGGGTGGTATCTGAGGTGTGTGAGTGTGATATGTTTGTCAGGAACAGGTTGAAGGCTGTATATCCTTGTCTGAAGGTCCATGTTGACTGGGGAAAGGTATGGAAGGTGATAAGTGATCACTAGGTGTTCCCCGGAGCTTCAAAGCACATTCTTGAAGCAAGTACCGAAGAACCTCAAGCAAAGTATTAAGAATATACAGGTAAAGACCTAACTTTTCAACAAGGAATTCTGCTGATGACTGAATCTGTTTTTAGTGATCATCATTTGTGTTCTTTGCCCTGATGCTAATATTATTTTAAGCAGCAATATAGCTCTATTGTGTGATTAACTCATTCCTCATTAACACACATACAGGTTATTATTTTTTATGGGTATTGTTTTTACAAACCAGGCTATAATATTGATATAGCATTATAGCTTGGGCTCCTGTTTTCTAAGATATATTATTTAAATTGGACTTTATCAGGTCACAGGTTAAAATGTTTTTAATTTTAGTAGCTATTGCAAAATTACAGTCTGGAAGTTTTGAACCTAAAGTCTCATCAACCAATAAGTGAAAGATCTTCATTATGCTAATCACCAGCAGGCATTATAAATCTTTCATAGTTTTACTTATCTAATATGTGATAATCAAAATTTAATTGTTTGAAAAAGTATTTATTTACAAGTTAAATATACTAGTGTTCACAATTTATTTTAGTACATATTTTTGATAAATTTTTGGATTTTTTTAATGCATTGGTATTAGTTATTTGTTTAATTGGCAAGGGTATTTCATAGGAGTTTATGTCTATCTTAGGTTCTGAAAAATATTTCTAAGAAGAAAACTGTGTCTGTTTTGCACATTATAGTTTTCCTAGCAATCTGTACAGTGCTTGGCTCAGAATGGGCACTGAATAAATTTGTGTTTTAAAATGAAGGAATGCACAATGATGTAGAGGCTATAGATGGAGAGACCGTTGCCTAATTTGCAACTTTTTATTTTTAATTTTACTAGTAATGATTTGTCTCCTTGTCCGCCTGAGTCCCCAGAATATGCCTTTTCCATTCTTAGAGACAATTCCTCCTTGGCAAAATTCCAGCATTTTCCTGGAGCATGCCTCTCAGATCATCTATGGATAACCAACCCACCCCACCCCCACCCCTGCAAATCTGCTTGTGTGAGCACAGCTCTTCTTCTGCATCCTACTGTCTAGGAATGAGGATTGTGCAAGGAATGGTCTTCAGGGATAAAATTCAGTTACTTGCATGTTTCACCTTTGTTCTGGTAGTAAGATTGAACAAGAACAGGATATTTGATACTACATTTTGGGGTTTAGCTCATCATTTTGTGGCCTCCTCCAATTTTATGTGTATAGTTGGCTCATTCAGATGAGACATCCTCTTTCTAGAGAGGTAAAATTTTTCAAAATGTGATTCAACTTGAACTCTTTTTCATGTATTATAATCATGGTCTGTATATAGCCATTCTGTTGTTCCTAACCATCCCAGACCATTAAAGTAGATCAAAACAAACAAATATCAGACAATGTCTTCTTTATTGGAAAAGCTCAATCTTTAAAGTTAATATTGCCTCTTCCTAATGTTCCTATCTACATTTTTGTCACATGTTTTGCAACTAGATCTCTATGTGATCTGAACCAGACAAAAACAGAACATAGGAACTAGAGAGTTATAGCCTGACTTCTCAGGAAAGATAGAACATGGGCACCATGGTAGATGAGAAAACCCATGACCAGAGTTTTGCTCAATGAGAATGTATTGAGCAGAAATGGACGTTAGGACTTTGGGTAGAATTGACTGGCTGAAGAAAATAAGAGTTGAAAATATGTTTTCCATTTAGAAAATATAAATTACCACAAAATCTATATTTTTTTTCTAACTCTCTCTCTGCTTTGGTTCATTTTGGAAGGAAAATACTTTTTTTCCTTTCTATTTGAATCCAGGTATGATCTGATATAAAATACTTTGAACAAATAACCAAACCAATCAGAGATATTTAAAAAGTTGAGTTCTGAAAAAAAAGTGACTGAAGCTAAATAAGAATCTTTTCTGACTACCTCAAGTAGGAAAGGGTTCATGCTAGGAGGGGTCTGGAACTCAAGAACGTATACTTTGTAGAGCAATCCTAAGATGACACTGGCTCTCACAAAGCCCTAGAACTCATCATGAGGCATTTAGGAAGGAAGTGAAACAGAAAATAGATTTGTATGAGTTGTGTGAGAATCTAATTTGGTAGATTATCATCATATCTTGGAAGCTGGTCAAGAAAATGGTTGGTTTCTGGCTCTGACTTCTGATCTTGCCACATTTAATTTGCCTTTCATCTTCCTGTCTCTGAGAAGATAATTTTAAGCTGATATTAAAGTATAGAAGGAGGCAATGGGAAAATCTGCAGTCACAGCATATTTATAATTTAGAAAGGACCCATGCATTATGCAAAATGGTTCTGTTCTTTCTTAACCAAATATGATGAGTGACAAGAGAAGGCTTCCCTGTGGTTCTTACGGGTAACAGAATAAAGAGTAACTGGGAAAGCTGACAGAGAAGGACATAAACCCCATCCCTAAGCTTCTGCAACTTGTTTTCCTTTGAGTCTACCCTCACCTCCGAGGGAAGCCAGGCAGGAGGTGAGCATATACCTGGTTGATTTGTGACTGCACAGGTGTGTAAGAGCTCAGTAGTTTCATTTAAATGGCTCAGTCGAGAGCTCTTTTCTTTATAGTACTAAAGACCCATGTCTTCCTTGCCCCTGTGGTGCCAACTGGAAGTTTTGTCTGCCATTTTCTAACAGGAAGTTCAAGGAGATGGGAAAACAAAACAAAACACCTCCATCAATTATATATAACACCCAAGTTACTAAAAGAAAAGACTGCAAGTCTTTGGCCACCTCAGACCTCCCAAGGTATATTTGGAAATATGAGTCGTGTGCTTGTCTCTCTGCAGGGTCATCAGGTTTGGCTGCTGCTCCTACCATGCTAGACTCGGAGTCTCCATGACCTCCTGAGTTCTCATGGGATAGCATAGACAGGCTACTTTGAATGCTAATTCAAAGAGGGAGATAGAGACACAAAAAAGTCTAAAGCCCAGAATATGAGGCTTAGAGGAACATTTTATTCATTTTAAGGATTCCATTCTATCTTGGGAGATACCAGTACCTCCCTCCACCTCATGGACCCCAGTTCTTTCCACTGCCTCGGATTCTCAGACTTCACCATTTAGTCCACACTAGGTGAGCACTTCTTCAAGGTCTCTGGGTCCTTTCTTCAGTCTAAACACTGATGTCCAGGCCTCTTGGTGTGATACTCATGATCTTCATTCTGGTGGGGGCTGTCTCAGAAGGAGCCTCACCCTTTTTGAATTCTTATTCCTGGATAGTGGCCCTAAGTGTTGGTCCTTTCCATTTGACCTGTTGTGCTTATCCAAGGTGCATTCAGAAGAATCTGGTGTTATGACCAAGTGTGGTCCTCTTACAGACTTTATCTGTTTCATATAAGCCTAGAACAGATACCTGGGACAAAAAATCCTTACTTTTGGAAATGCCACAAATCTCTACAGAAATCCTGTTGCCAATGAAGCTATTGCCACCTTTCCCTCCTTGCTTGACTGTTCTTGTCCCTTCACTCCTATTCCTTTCTTAGTTTATCACAGTCTAACCACTTTTTTTCACGATCTCAGAAGAAGCTGCACTCTGGCCATTGGTCCTGTACAGTGGACTTCTGCCTTTTTGAAACTTTCTCAAACTTTCACTTTCTTAACATTTTACCATCCAGGGTTTTCCTCTGTGGCCTCCAATGTCCTTGTTTCCCGTATTTGAAGGTCAATATAAAGTGCAGGTTAAGCATTTCTGCTCTAACAAAAATACTTGGGTATAGATTCTAGCTTGGCCATTTCCAGTCCTGGATGAGATTTTAACCTTTTCATGAATTGGTTTCTCCATATAAAGCAGAAAGAATTGCAGCAGCTAACTTATAGGGTTATTGTAAGAGTTAAATGAATATATGGCAAATGCTTCATGGACTACCTGGTCACACAGTGAGCAGTCCATTATACAATGCATAGCAATGTTTCAGTTAACAACTGCATAAGCAATGGTGGCCCCTTGAGATTATAATGGAGCTAAAAAATTCCTATCACTTAGGGACTTTGTATCCATTATAACATTGTGGCATAATGCATCACCTATCTGTGGTTATGCTCACGTAAAAAATGCACTACACACCCTACGTACATGTATGATTACACAAATGGTATGACTCTACTTCATGTACAACCAGAGAAACAAGTCATACCCCATTTGTTTGCAATGAATCAAAATAAATAAATTATTTTTTAAAAAGATGCTATGGCTCCTGAAAGTATTAATAAATCGATTGAGATCAAATTAAATACTTTAACAGCTACTATTATAAATATAAGTAATGAACTTTTTGCTCTCCAATTTAAACAAAGACTTAAATGCCATAATGACTGTAAGCATGTCTGTGTTACTATGATTAAATATCATACTTTCCAATGGGACTAGGAGATAATTAAAAATCACCTAATGGTAATAGCCTGGATCTTATAAAGTTACCTCATCACATCCAGGATATTCAAAAAAGTAAAATTGATCTCATGAACCCTGCATTTCTAGCTGATCAAATGCTTCCTAAATTAAATGGTATTTTATTGGAAAAAAAATACACTACACTGCCAGTGTAGTCATAAACATAGAGCCCGTACAACTCTCTACGGTATGTAATACTTGATTAGGGTAGTAAAAAAACATATTACTGGTTTATGTATATGTTTAATGTATTATGCTTTTTATCATTTTAGAGTGTAATCCTTCTACTTTTAAAAAGGTTTTCTATAAAACAGTATGGTATATTTACACCTGCAACAGACTCTTATGATTACCATGTCTCTTTTTTTATTTTAATATTTTATTTTATTGGTTATTCTTAGTTATACATGACAGTAGAATCTACTTTGATAAAATTATACAAACATGGTATATATCTTATTCTAATTAGGACCCCATTCTTGAGGGTGGGCACTATGGTGGGATTCATTTAGGTATTTTCATAGGAAAATTATGTTAGATTTATTCTACTATCTTTCCTATTCCTATTGCCCCTGCCTTCCTTTCCTTCCCCTTTGTCTAATCTACTGCATTTCTCTTTCTCATCTCCTCCACTTTATTGTGGTTTAGCTTCCACACATCAGTGAAAATATTATTGCATCAAAAGGTCACATTTAACAACTGACCAACTTTATTTGAGTTAATATATACCCCATGACGTTTGCACAATGACAAAATCACAAATGACACATTTCTCAAAAGGTACCCCTATCCTGAAGTGGTGCATAGCTATATTCTATTTTGGTTATTCATCTGTCGTTTGGTTATCCATCTCATTTTGTTATTCATCTCTCATCTGGTAGGTTTAACTACCAATCCTACAATCTTGAGTCCCAAAACTATTGCAGTAATTCAAAATTCAGACTTTAGTTTTAACCTATATTTCTGTTTTCCATGTTTCTGGATATACCAGAGAAACAAAAATTAGCATGTCCAAACTCTAACTCATTATCAACTTCCTACCACCAGCTCTTTTTGCTACACTCACATCTAGGTTGATGATACTGGAAGCCACTGGTTTTTCCTAATTAGAATTCTTAAAGTCCTTGTCTATTTCTCCCTTTGTCTCACATTCCATAGTCAATTTTGAGCCAAGCCCTGACAATTAATCTTTCAAAATATTCCTTAAATATTTTATAATCAGCCCCTAATGTCAAAACTTCAGTTCAACCCCTTATCATTGCCCATTACAATAATTTTCTTTCTCCAAGTTTACTTCTTTCTCCAAATATGTATCTATATATCTATATCACTCTATCTCTGTGTGTGTATTTAACAATGATCCTGTTTTATTTCTAGTCTCAAAAAATAAGCAAATAAGTACCTCCATGGAGTGTCCCATACCTATAGGAATAAGTTATAGCTATTCAGTCTCCAATCTTACATCTCCAAAAACTGCCCTTACATACTTTGAACTCACATTTTTCACTTTTCACCTGAGTTTCTAAATTTCCAGTGCTGAAAAAGGATTCTTGATTTTACAAACAAGTCACAGCCTTTCACCTCTCTTTGCCATTATTTCTCCCCTTTTCTTTTCCTTTCTTTCTTTTTTTCTTTTTTCTTGACAAAAACTCACTGAGGTTTAAGGTCCAGAACAAATATCCTGTGTCCTGGGCTGCCCCTGTGCCCTCCCTCTCACTGCCCAAGGCAAACACACCACCCCTCTTCTGAGCTGTCTGCTCTTTGACCCTGCTTCCTGAACTTGTAATACTATAGTGATATTTATTTCTGGCTCACTCTCTTAGTATTGGGTTCTTAATGATCTCTTATCCCTTGCATCTGACGTGGCTCCTGGCATATATTAACACTAAGTAAATATCTATTGATTGCATTTTTTTCTGAGAATCTTTCTTCTTTTTATCAATTTCCCTTCTAGGGCAGCCAGACCTGGCTCCTCTTCCTTTTCCACTCAGGCATTTCTTTGTTTTTGCTGAGTGCCTCTGTGTTGGCAGTGGGTTCTTCTAGCTCACTGCCATTGTCACCATGATGGACGCTCATCTGGGAGCAGGCAAATTTGCCTACGGCCCATTTGAGTAAAACTAATTTGGTTAATGGAAACTTTCCTAATGACACCTAAAATCATGATTATACAATACAATTCATTTTATGGAATACACACAATGTTACTACTGTTAGAATGAGTGTGTGCATCCTTTTAGGAATAGTTTGATCTGTTTTGTCTATTTTTGATTGAGTATTTTTAGATTCAGAAATCTTCCATTTATGAATTTTACATTACGTCACAGGCAATTTATCAAGTACATCCCTTTTGGTGTTCTGGCCTACATTTTTCTGTTTAGGGGCTATTTTAAGAGACTATGCACTATATGGATTTATGAAGTAAATTGACTGATACTTATAGGTAGCAGACAGACATGAGCTGTGGGAATATGAGGTTAAGGGGATAATTCTATAGACTTGGTCTACTGTACTGACTACCCATGTGATTTCTTTTAGAAAGCAATTTACCTAAGGCCAGTACTCAGCAAACAACCTGTTAGCTGCAGGAGAAATCTAGGCCCAAGGACTCCTCCCTGCCAATAAGAACACAAGTCACCTTGAAGGAAGAACTTTTGTGACCTTTATCCAGACAAATCCCAGAACTCAGGGAAATAGGTTTATTAGAAGCAAAGCCCACCAACCATAAAATCTGTAAAAACAAGTTGTAATAAGAACTCAACAGTGTAGACTGAAGTGACCCAGTGTTGCCTTTGGACCATTGTCATATCTTAGAATAATAAAATTTCCCCTCCATGGGATAAGAACATACACAGTGGAAACTCAGAAGTCTGATGCACTTCTACTTTTAGTCAAAAATTGAGAGGTGGACCTGGGCAGGACTCTCAAGAAACTTCTTTGGGATCCCCAATAAATCTGGAGGGCAGAGTGTGCACACTCTCCTCTGCTCTCTCCCTTTAGGGTGCCCTTTAATTAGGCATTAGTCAGTCATGAATGGATGAGCAGGGAAAGAATGATAAAGGGCAACTAAAAACCATGAGATCCTTATCTGATAGGCAAACACCTGGAAGATAGATCCTGGAGTGTTGAAACCTCCTCCAGCCATAATTACATCTCTCAAGAAAAATTAAGAGCCAGTCACATCCTACCAGGTGACCTGGACACCCCCACCCCAACCCCCATCGCTGAAACTATCATAATCTCCAATCACCCTGGCAACCAAAACATCAAGACCCTCACAAAGAAAGCTTACTGAGGGTTATGCAAAGGGCAATAAACTGATTCAGGGGACAGGAAATTAAGGTGAAAACAAGAGACTCAATTTCTTTAAAAACTCTAACGCTGTAAGCACCACAGTCTTGGAGCTAGTCCACGCAGCTCATAGGCTCTCAGTCAAAAGTCAGAAGGTGGAGCTAGACTCGATGGAAATTTCCCTGGAACCCCCAATAAAACTGTAGGGCAGGGGAGAAAGCCATCTCTCTCCTCTCTGAGAGTACCCGCTCTCTCCCTTGTGAGTGTCCCTTTTTCCCGCTTTCTATCCTTTCTAATAAATTCATACCTGTCACTCTGAGTGACATGTCTGAAATCTTCCTGACATGATTGCAAGGATCTGGATGAAGGAGGGACTTTGCAGCTACAGTCTCGCAGCAGTCCTGTAACACTTTTTTCCCTTTTTCTTCCCCTTCTAGTGAACTCCTGGCTGCTACTATGTGAGACTCATGTGAAATCCTTCTTGCAAGATTTGAAGCACCAGTGGCTGAAAATTCCCAAGGCCAGTTCAGCTTCATGGGTGGGTCTCCTCTGTAATAATATCCAATCTGCCATTTTAATGGAGTATTGTACTTTGACACTAAAAATGAAACACATTTAGCTCCATTTGTCTATATTAATAAATAATCAACATCTCAAAGTAACATTTGGATAAAAATAGGTACAGTCACAGACTAGAATGATTTAGCCTAATACTTGGAAATTTGTTATCACTTTCACTAGTAAAAGAGTAGGCATTCACTTAAATAAAAATTGGATTGGTGCAACCACTCTGGAAAGCAGTATGGAGATTCCTCAGAAATCTTGGAATGGACCCACCATTTGACCCAGCTATCCCACTCCTCAGTTTATACCCCAAAGACTTAAAATCAGCATACTACAGTGATGCAGCCACATCAATATTCATAGCAGCTCCATTCACAATAGTTAGATTGTGGAACCGGCCTAGATGCCCTTCAGTTGATGAATGGATAAAGAAACTGTGGTATATATATACAATGGAATATTAGCCGTAAAGAAGTATAAAATTATGGCAATTGCTGGTAAGTGGATGAAGTTGGAAAATATCATGCTAAGTGAAATAGGCCAAGCCCCAAAATCCAGTTCTGATAAGTGCATGACAATATATAATGAGTAAGGGGTTGTGGGGGGAAGAGAAGAATGAACTTTGGAAGGTGTGGAGGAAAATGGGGTGGAAGGGAGTGGGGGACAGAAAAAATAATAATAATAAAACGAACTGGGGATGTAGCTCAGTTGTAAAATGCTCCTGGGTTTAATCCCCATAACTAGAAAATTAAACAAAAGCAAACAATAGATATAATGCATCTTAATTCACACTCTCACCCACAAACTTTATCTGTAGAGACTGATTTAAAATATCATACTTATTAAATAACTGTTTTACCAAAAAAAAAAAAAAAATTGGAAAGCATGAAAGTAAAAAAAAATTAAAATTTTACTAATTATGTTAAAAATCCATAATCTTAAGATCTTTTAGTCCTACTATGATTGTTGTTGTAATTTTATATATTATTTGTTATATTATTTCTTGTCATTTTAATTTGATATTTGTTTTATTTAATATTGTATCCATACAAATATTTATAAAATATGTTAGATATGTAGTTGCTGATACACACATACATATTTATGTTAAACTCTTCAGGCATTAGGACTTCATCCTTTTGTGTTACATGAGGCTCTGTGCAAATGCATTGTTTATAGTTGCCCCAAAGAATGTGCCACAGGAGTCCAGTCCCTTCCCCTCCTTTTCACTTCCTGTTTATTCGTACTTTTAAAATTCAACATAAAGTAAGACAAAGATGTGCTTGAGATAATTGCTGCTCTACTCACTGTAAAAAAGGCATTGCCACTTACTGTACTTTAACATCATTTTCTTTAAATATCTATACTCTTTTTGTTTATTGCTTTGAAATTTGCTTTTAGTTTGAAATGCTTAAAAATAGGCAAGACAGAAAAAATGTATACCTAAAGGAATATGAAAATGGAATTCTCAGTAGCTGTTAAAATCATTCTACTATGTAAGAAAAAAATATAAATTTGGTGCACAGTTATTTCAACAGAATATCTCATTTAACAAGTTATTAGGTTTAGTAGAGATAAATTGCCCCAGAGGCTGAATTCTCAGCTACTTTCAGGGTCAGCACATATTCTTTAACTTTTAACTCAGGAAATTATTTGGTTAACTGTGATCTTGGTAGCTTCTCTATGTCCTGCAAATTCTTTGTACTCTAGAGTAAGATGGGGATACTCTCTTATAGTCCTGAATACAACCTTGCTGGTGCCCATGTGAGTAGAGACTCTGGCATCCACCTCTGAGGATAATGTCTATTTCAATATTTGAAGCATGAAACCTTTTTGACCACCATTTACTTTACATATTCTTATTAAAAATAAATGAAAATGTCCATATGTTGATAATAGTTTTATGAAAGGTCTCTAGATCCCTTGTATCAAGTGGGTTATATTTATTTATGGGAAGTTGCTAGCATTAATCATTTTACATGATGCCTAATTTTATTATATGACTTTGTTAAAAAAAAAATAAGAACTAGGAAATGCTCATTCAGTTCAATTCAGCCCATGTTGCCAGCTCCACAGGCTGATGCACAACCCTTGAGGCCCAGGGCTCCAGTCAACAACTATGTGGGGAGGATCAGTGTTTGGGAGAGGAATTACTGATACATGCTGAATGGCTACTTCTGCCATCCTTTAGGTCATCTATCCTCTGTTGTCCCTAATGACATAGTCCCATTGATGGCTGGACCCTTGTGCTGGGGCTCTGCTCTTATGGGGTTCCAAGTTTGTTGGGAACTGCCTCCCCCATTGACCTATACAGAGACTTGGCTTTTTAACTGATAGGAATTTCCACTGTAGCAGGAAATGAGGGTCAGGACACTGAGATCTGGAAGCAACACTTTATTAATGGCTCCAAGGCCCAGAGGGCTAATTCCCCAAATCCAAGTCCTAAGCACAGCAGGGCTTTTACTTTTATACATAAGCAAGTTTTGGGTACATCAAGGTGAGGGAGTTGGTGCAATTCTACTGGAGGGTGCATTTTACATTCCTTATAAGGGTACAAACTTGTCAACAGCCTAGGGACTCTTGGCTCAAAGACTTTTACTGCATTAAGCCTAAAGGGGGATTGTTCTGTCCCCGTTGCTTTGTTTCTTGCTTCTGCAACTGAGGTTATCTGTAATAGGTACACATTAGCTACTGAAAGTCTCTATGGTTAAATGTAAGCAAGCAGAGTTCTGTGTGTCAGTGTGCAAAACCACACTGACACACAGTGTGGTTTAAACAGCCTGTTTAGCCTAAACTGCTAAAGTTTTCATTCTGTCCTACAACACCACCTCCTAAATCTCTCTCTCAACTGTCCGCTGTTGTCTGGGTCCATTCCTTCTGTCTTTGTTCAGGTATTATCACAGAAACTTCTTTTGTAGGGCTGCACTTTCCTGGTCCCACTCCATGCTCCGTATGCTGCACTAGTGCTAGGATGAGCCTCTCAAAGTCATGGCCTTCCGCTGCTACATTCTGGAAGAACTCAGACGCTTAAGTAGTGTTTAGGATCTCTCATGATCCATTCATACCCTGCCAGCCCCTCTTCCTTTCTGTTGGTCTTCACAGTCCACACTCCAGCCAGTGAGACCAAACTCGTCTGTTCCTCTTGTGTTCTTATGCTCTTATGTGAAAGGTTTCCACCAGACTCTCTTCCACTATCCCTCATTCATCAAGTCTCAAGCAAACATTGCATCTTGTATGAAACCTCCTCTATCACTTGAAGTCCTCTTTGTCCCTGTTTAGTGATCAGTGTGTGCCTCAGTCACATTACCCTCTGAATGTAGTTGTCTTTAAGTTCTCCTGCCCATCCCCCAGCCTGGTGTCAGGTTGTGGTTAGTCAAGGAAGACTATCAACAGTCTGATTCACAGCTTCACTGTGCTATTTTAATTGTATGCAGCTCATAGGGATGACAGTGGTGAAGGATAAAGTGCTGGAAAATCCTAAAGTGGAGAATATATATACATATATACAAATGTGTGTTTATATGTACATATAAATATACATGTTTTTGTATATATACATATATATATTTACAGTGTGTGTGTGTATATATATATATATATATATATATATATATATATATATATATATATATATATCTCCAGGTAATTTTTGCTGTGAAATTATGAGGTAGATGCTATTATTGTTTCCATTTACTTATGAAGAGGTGAGACAGACAGAGAAAGAGAGTAATAATATTGCTCCAAGTTATTAAACAATTTTGTGGGTGAAATAGTATTTGATTCCATGTAGTCTGATTCCAGAGCTTTCACTCTTCACCACAACTCTGAACCCTCCCCAAAGATATTATGATACTTCTCCATGAATATTTGTTGAAGAGATAACTTTTCAAAAAAAATACTGTATTTAGAATAACCCAGTCATTAAATGGGCAAAGGAACTGAATAGACCTTCTCAAAAGAAGAAATAGGAATCATCAACAAATATTTTAAAAGATATTCAACATATCTAGCAACTAGAAAAATGTAAATTCAAACTACACTGAGATTCCATCTCATTCCAGTAAGAATGGCAATTATCAAGGATACAAGTAAAAACAAATGCTGGTGAGGATGTGGGGAAAAGGAAACATTCATACATTGTTGGTGGAACTGCAAATTGGTGCAACTCCTCTAGAAAGTAGTATGAAGATTCCACAAACTAGGAACAGAACCATCTGACCCAGTTATCTCACTCCTTGGCATATATTCAAAGGATTTAAAATCAGCATACTACAGTGACATAGTCACATCAATGTTTATAGCAGTACAATTCACAAAAGCTAAGCTACAGAACCAACTTAGATGCCCATCAACAGATGAATGGATAAAGAAACTGTGGTACATATACACAATGGAATAATCCTCAGCCGTAAGAAGAATGACTTTATAACATTTGCCAGTAAATGGGCAGATCTGGAGAATATCATGCTAAGTGAAATAAAGCCAATCCCAAAAAACCAAAGGCCTAAAGTTTTCACTGATAAGTGGATGCTAAACCACAGTAAAGCAGGGGACAGGGAGAGCAGAAGTTCAATAGATTAGACAAGAGGGAATAAAAGGTAGGGAGGGGGGAATAAGAATAGGAAAGATAGTAGAATAAATCTAACATAATTTTCCTAATTACACATATATACCTAAGTGAACCCCACCATTGTGCCCACCCACAAGAATGGGATCCTAATTGGTATAAGATATACCCTATGCTTGTGTAATTTTATCAAAATGGATTCTACTGTCATGTACAACTAAGAAAAATCAATAAAATAAAAATCTCAAAAATTATATTTAGATAGTCTCTAGATTATATGAATCTAGATATATATGGCATAAGGACTCATAGGAGTGTTTTGTCCCAAAAAATCTTTGATATTTGGTAGTCAGGCATAGTGACACATGCCTGTAATCCCAGCGGCTCAGGAGGCTGAGATAGGAGGATGGTGAGTTCAAAGTTAACCTCAGCAACAGCAAGGCGCTAAGCAACTCAAGGAGACCCTGTCTCTAACTAAAGTACAAAATAGGGCTGGAGATGTGGCTCAGTGGTCGAGTGCCCCTGAGTTCAATATCTGGTAACCACAACCTCCCAAAAAAGATCTTTGACATTTTGTAGTTTCTGAATTCATTGCATTAGGTAAAGAAAACTTCAGTCTTGAAGCATCGACCTAAGACTTGCTATACCATAGATAAAGCGATGTGAATTGTATAGTTCCCAGAGGACCATTCACTCTGGGAAAAGAGACAGAGAAGTAGTGAAGAAAGAGTCAGGAGACAGAACCAGGTAGAAAAGTCAGAATTTGGGATGAGGCAGGTCTTATTTCTCATTTTGCTTTTGCCATGCATTAGCTGACTCATTCAGTTAATAATTTATCCACATCCTTTTAATGTTTATTGCACTCCAGGATGTTCCAGGAACCATAACTTCTTTTTATACCTCAATTTCCTCCTATGCAAAATGGTCATGGTGATTCCTACCTTGAAAGAAGTTTGAGAAGAATCACGAATACATACAGAAAGGGTCAGCTGAGAGATCTTCTATGTGTGGTTTTCCTACCCCTGTAGCAACTTGTACCTAGTCAGGGAAAGGAATATGGGTTCAGTTATGCAGGCAAGAGTCAGAAAAGTGATTATAAACCCCAGAAGGAGAAGGAATACGATCCTCAAGTTGAGGTTCAAATCAGTCAGGTTTCAGGGAAGATACCCAAGTCAGGTCAGGAAGGCAAGGGACGAGGCTGAACAACAAAAGAAAGGCAACTTGGATGGAGCTATGCAGTGAGGTAGGGTATATTCCTGCATGCTATATTGACCACACTGTGTTTGAGGTTCATCTGTGACTGGAGATACAGTCTGAGAATGGGTACTGTTAGAAAAAGAAGGTCTTTTCCTTATTTCTAGTATTTTTAAGGGAATTTTTCACTAATAATGCTCATGACTTCTTGTCCCAAAGTACTTCTGCTTATTAAGGTGAATTGAATTTCCTGAGTGTAAAACAACTATTGATCCACATTTCTCATATAGTTAGTCTATCTAATTTTCTGAGCCTGTTTGTTAGTCCACTTTTCATCTCTGTGAACAAAATGCATGACAAGAGCAGCTTAGAGGAGGGAAATTATTTTGGGGTCACAGTTTCAGACATTTCAATCCATGGCTAGCCACCTCTATTGCTCTGGGATAAGGTCAGGCAGAACATCTTGGTGGAAGGACATGGTAGAGAAAAGCTACTCAGCTCATGGGTGCTGGGAAGGAAAAAGAAGAGAGGAGAGGAGAGGAGAGGAGAGGAGACTGATTCTAGAAATGAAACATAAACCCCAATGGCCTTCCTCTATTCATCTACTTCCTCCAATGACCTGCCTATAGTTACCACACAGCAATAGTCCTTTCAAATTATTAATCCAACAAATAAGTTAATCATTTAATTAGGTTACAGCTCTCATAATCTATAATCATTTCACCTCTGAAGATTTCTGCATTGTCTCACACATGAGTTTCTGGGGGACACCTCTTTTCCAAACAATAATAGATGGGGCATAGGTTCTCTTTCCTTCTTCCCCAAGTGGGAGGTAATTACCTTTGTAAGTATGTCTAATTTACAGACTTACATCTACTTCAAATGTGAGCCCACAAGGGTAGACCAGGGTTTCTCAATCTTAGCACTGTTAAAGGCTTAAACCAGGTGATTTTTTTTCTTGGAAGTAGAGATAGAGGAAGCTTCCCTGTGCATTTTAAGATACTTAGCAGCATCCCTAAAGTTCCATGGCATTCTCATAGTTGTGAAAACCAAAAATGTCTGCAGACATTAACAAATGCCTCTGGGTGCAAAATCACATCCTCCCTGCTCCTTTGAAAACTACTACTCTAGACAGATGAGGAGAATTGGCAGACCATTTGAATCAGATAAAAAATTATGTCCTCTAATTTAGCTTCATCAAAAACAAAGCTGATATTTTGGCCTTCATTCTACTCTTCCTTTTACAATTTATAACTTTTTCAGATGAGGATCCTTTTCAAGAGCTCAAGGAGTTTTTCTGGGTAGATGTGTAATGAACCTCAGTTATGTGAATATTTTATCCCTGTAATCATTATTCCTCCCATGAACAGTGTCTGGATAGTTGTAAACAAAAGGCCTTGGGTCCTGCCACTGACCTGATATTTGTGACTGAATTTCAAGGGGATTTGCTGTTTAGTCTTTTGAATATTCAACTCTCAGATGAATCACATAGCCTCAGCAGCTGGGTCAGAGGCAGGCACTAACCCCTTGGCAGACTGGAAGCCTCACCTCAGCAGCCAGCTGGCAGGTAGACCAGTTGGCTCTGGTCTCAGCTACATTTTCTGCAAAAGTAGAGACAAGATTTTTGTACTTGGGAAAGTTCTCTGCAAGGCTTCTGTGGGTAATCAAAAGCCAAGGCCAGGCCTGCAAAGTTTGGACAGGCTCTTCCAAAGGTTCTTTGTCAAATATGGACCATGTTCCTGGCTGAGCACCACCCATGGGCACCATGCCCCAGACAGGACCAATCCATGGAGCAGGAAAGGCTTTGTTTTCAGCTCTGCAGAGGCAGCAGCCTTTAGGCTAATTAATAAATCATCAACACATTTGTGGTGTGAAAAATGAAATATTTATGCTCGCCAGAGTAATATTTCTGTCTTGAAGCCCCATGCTCTGTTGATGCCTGATGGAGGATGAAGTAAATACCAGCTGGTGTAGAATGAGTGGAATATAATTACTCTCTACAAAGTTAAGTGAATATTAAAACACAGAAGTCACAGGCACTGGCACTTGTCCCTCCCCAGCTCCACTGTCCAGTAAATAGTATCCTGACCTGATGTTCGGCTTCACTACAGCTTACTGCAGGGATTTCAGAGAAGGGCAGAGTTGTCAGTGGTGTGAAATAGCTGGGTCACATGCGGCTGAGAAAAATGGAAGCTGACCACCTTTGATGAACACGGAGAGATTTTTATTGATGCTTGACAGAATGTGACATTGTAAAAAGAGTATAGCTTTGCAGATAGAGAGACCAAGTTGTGTCCCATCTCTGAAATTTACAATCCTGGTGACCTTGACCAAGGTCTTTCACTTGTTTGTACTTGTCAGTTTGCCTGTCTAAAAAATAGGCTAACAATGCTCCATGTGATCATAAAACTCTTTCATGAATTAATTGGCAAAGAGTTGCATGGCTACATGGGAGTAGAGAGGGATTGGGGAACTGGTCCATACACGTGAAGGTGATGACAGTGGAAATGTGAAATAACACTCAGGAGAAGCAAGATTTGGTAGGTGATCATTTTGAGTATCCAAGGGGACTCAGGCTGAGAACCTGAACAGTGGCAAAAATGTTATGTCCATGACAGAGACTCAGAGTTCCCGGGGAGGCAGAGAGGTGAGTCGTGTTTAGGGTGGGAATTGAGGTGGGCAGTCTTAAAAGAGGTAAATACAGTGGGATTTTCCTAACTTTGAGAAAAATTTTTAAAAATAAATAATATATGTGTGCATGTGTGTGTATGTGTATGTGTGTGAACATATACATTTCTGCATTTTTAATATTTATTAAAGTATATATATGTGTATTTATATATGCATATATATATGTTTCCCTTTGAATCTGTGGATTATGCATCCATGTTTTCAACCAACCCCAAATTAAAATTTTTCAAAAAAATTACTGTGTCTGTACTGAATATGCACAGACATTTTTCTTGCCATTATTCCCTAAATAATGCAGTATAGCAGATATTTACATAACATTTACATTGTATTAGGTATTATAAGTAATCTAGAGATGATTTAAAGTATATGGGAGAATGTGCATAGGTAATATGCAAATATTATGCCATTTTAGATAAGGGACTTAAGCATCTGCAGATTTTTATATCCATAGGAGTTCTTGGAACCAAATCCCCATGGATACTGAGGGGCAACCATGTGTGTGTGTGTGTGTTTACATATCTATACATACACATATATACATTCATGTGAATTTCAAATGAGAATTGCTTAGAATTACAATTTTTCTATGCTTCTTTTCTTTTTGTAACTATTCAGGACCTTCTCACATTGCAACTTGAAAATAATTTTGGAACTGTGAACATGCTGATAATATGTGTGTTTTAGATCAGAGCTACTTTAGCCTTCCAAGCAGAAAATAAATAATTGGCCAGGATTCTGGTCCTCTCCATAACTCCTCGAACCACACACACAATTGCCTCTTAGTAAAATCCCTGACATGCAAAAGTGACATCCCTCTCTGTTCTTTTCTGAATTCCTGTTTGTTTTTCATTTCCCATGTTGAATACTGCCTGATCTAGTCTGTTTTTTAAGTTTTGGGAGACCTCCCTCACCATACCATTTTTCACCTTCTCTGGGATCTCACTTTGAAAGGTCTATTGTGATCTCTGTGTAGCCACTATGTCATTAGCCCTCTGCAGTGTCCAGAGAGGCAGGGAGATAGTTTCCAATGGGAAGGGCTGCAGATGTCTCTAGCTTTTATAGTATTCCATAAGGCTATATTGTTAGCTGCCTACCATTGATTGTGTTCATGGTGGTAATGTCTCCGCTTAAAGAATAAAAATCATATTGCCAAGGTTCCTTGTAGATAAGTGTGGCCACATGACTCAGTTTTGGCCAGCAACATATAAATGGGGAGGATAAGCTTGGCTTGCCATGAAGGGAAGACTTGCAGAGCTGCTGCCTTGTGAGTGCTCACTTTACATTTGCTCCATTTACAAACAGATACGTTCAGAATCATATATATCTTTTCAGTATATGAAGGATGTGCTGTATCTATTTTTCTGCCATGAGCTCTTTCCATTTGTGTGAAATGTGATTTGGAGCACTTCTATTTAAAATATTTAGATAATTTACTAGTCATTCTCCCATGTTCGTTTGTAGAAGAATAATTTTTAAATGGGGACAAATGTGCCCTAACCCCCACAGAAAATATGTGCCAATGGTTGGAAACACGTTGGGTTGTCACAGCTGTGGTCGTGGGGAATGTCAGAGAGGATAGATGCTGCTGAACATTCCACAGTGCACAAGATGGTCTCCCACAACAAGGAACTCTCCCACTTAAAAGATCAAGGTTCAGATTGAAATGTCAGTACGAGGTTGAGAGACCCTGTGCACTAGAGTATTCTATAATATAATCATGTTACAATTTGCTTAAACAGTCACTACTAATCAACACTAATGTTTGTTTCTAACAATGACTGAAAAGAACATTGTTGTCCCTACACATTTGAAATTATGTGTATGTTTCTTAGAATAATTTTTATGCATGCAATTATTGTGCAGAGACTATATATTGTTAATATTTTGACACTGCTGCCAAATCACCTTCTAAAATAGCCTTCTTTAATTTACACACCTGTCAAAAGTGTAATAGACATTGACTATTTCCCTGAACACTCACCAGCATTATATATCATCAATCCTTTTAATCTTGGTGAAACAGCAGAATTATTGTTGTTTAATGTGCATTCTCTGATATGAATGAGGTCGAGCACCATTTTGTCTGGGTGGGGCTCATCCTTTTATTTCTTTTGTGCCAAATGCTTCATCCCCGTTGTTTACCAACTTTCTTTTTGATTATTATCTTTTTTCTTACTGATTTGTAGGAGCTTCTCTTACATATTGAATATTAGTGCTTTTTGTATTGAATATGTGAGAACTATGTTCTGTCTGCCCTATCTTGCTCTATAACTAGTTTAGTAAAGAAGAAATATATTAAGGTTGTAGAAGTTGAGAAACATTTTATTCATCATTATTTAAACTTGGTTTATCTGGGTGCCTCCTATGGGGCTGTGGAAAATGTAATAGGAAGCAAGCCCATTCCTGTCCTCAAGTATCTCAGCCCAGACGCAGATGAATTTTACATATTTTATGAAGAATTTATATATTGCCTTTGTTTTAATATTTGTTAGGAATCAAAGGCCTGATAATAGTACTTCTCCTTCATGCATAATTATCTGTGGATCAAGACAAAAATAGCAGATGGCATATTAAAATAGCTCTTCTTTCACTTATCACAATGACACTGGAGAGGAAGGCACATGTTTGCATATCATGGCCCAGATACTGATCCCAGGATTGGATAAACAGACCTGCCCTATTATCAGCAGCACTGGGCTGCATGCAGATCTCTGAATCTCTGCTAAGACCTTTTCTGCAAGTTTGGCCACATGCAGAGAGAGTTAGAGAACAAATATGATGTGCTGGGGGGCCTGATCTTGAGAGAAAGAGAATATTCTTTTCACCTTTACTACTAAGATAAATCACTGCATTTACCATGAGAAAAGAGGAAATGAAGGGACAGAGAGAGGTCAGGTGTATTATGTTAGTGATGAACTTCCAATTGGAAGGAAAAGCAAGGATGGAGTTACGAGCTACTTGCTGCCTACTTTTCTGTCATAAAAAACAAAAACAACTCTCTTAAGCTTTTAAAAATGTTCCACTCTTCCTCAACTTTTTTTTCAATGATTCATCTTACAGTGTATTTTTTTTAATATCACCTCTGCTGTTCCATCTGTCACATTACCTCTTCTTTACCTCTTTCTCGTGTCCCTTTTCACTGATCACAGATACTGATGTGGTCGCAGCTTTCTGCATATTCAGTGTTCTCACATTTTCACCTGTGGTTTTCCATGATTACCTCCTTTCTTCCTCCTTCAGGCTTCCAGGCTAGGTGTTTTCATAGTCACAAATGCCTGGGATAGCTCGGAAGAACATATTTCCTGTGTTTTATTCACACTTTATTATCCTTCCTTGAAGTCAATGTCCCCTCCATATCCTAAGAGACCTCCCTGTTTATTCACCATTTATTATAGGTATTGGTTGTAGTCTTCCTTTTTTTACCATCTCCCTGCTTCCTCTCACCATATAAAATGTTGGTATGCCCTAGAGTACCACCCTCTGCTGTTTTCTCATTCTCTATGTCTTGTAAATGCATGAATCTGGCAACTACAGAATAACAGTTTCAAAATGTGTGTCTTCTTACCTAAGCTGCACACGCTCACACCTGTGTTTACAATGCTTTGTGCATATTTATATCTAGCTGTCATGCAGCCATTTCAAACTCAACATGACCAAATCCTATTTTACTTTCTATATTTGTCTCAGTTAATATCATTAGCTTCTGTTCAATTAAAAATTTAGGCATCTACCATGCAGCTCTACCTATTTTATGAATTTGTAGGTTTTATTATTATTTGATTTAAATCTTTTTATATTAACCAAATACACATATACTCAGATTTGTAAACATGCCTTTTTACTTTATGGACTTGACTGGGTCACAGTGCCCAGATATAGATATTTGATTAAACAGTTCTCTGGGTGTTTCTGTGGAAGATTTTTTTATGGATGAGATTAATATTTAAATTGATGCACTCTGGGGGGTGTGACTTACTCCGTGTAATGTGGGTAGGGTCATCCTCAGTTGGAGGCCTTAATAGATTAAACATTGATCTCCACTGAGCAGAAGACATTCTGCTAGCAGACTGATTTTGTACTTGAGCTTAAAATTTTCCCTGGTTCTCTAACCCTATGGCCTACCCTATAGATTTTGGCCTTTCCGTGCCTCCATAATCATGCAAGCCAATTCCTTAAAATCTCTCTCTCTCCCTCTCTTCCTCTCTTTCTCTTTCTCTCTGGAGAAACCTGACCAGTATAAGACTTGATCCTGTCTTTTCAAATGAGATCATTTACCTTTTTCTATATTAGAAAAAAAGGAAAATGTCAGATAAACAACCAAACAAAAATAACCAAACAAGAAACCAACAAGTAGAAAAACAGCTCAAAGCCGTGACCAACCATGTCAAAGCTCCTGTCATTCTGGATATAGCACAGGTTTTCAAGGCCTTTGTGTTGTGTTATGTGCTGGTTCCTCAACTTGGAACACTCTCCCATGTTTCTTTGCCTGACTTTTCTCAGCCTCCTCAGGCAGGTTTAGGTGTGACCTTCTCTGTGCTCCATAACACTTTGTCCCTATCTTTATGTTGGCAGTTTCCAAACTGAATGACAATGATTTATGTCTGCCTTCCTCAAAAGACTTAAACTCCTTGAAGACTGGTGCACACAGCCCTCGCATCCAATGTGTCCTACATCAATCTTTGTGGAATGCAATGCCTTTAACCTATGGCGAACTTATCCCCATTAAATTCTTCCTATACACAGAAGATAGAGTCAATTGCTCAAGAGGAACTCAAATGCTGCCCCTCCCCTCTGAGTCCCTGGCATTCAAGCATTATGTCTCAATGCCTTCTGCACTGAAGTGCTGTCCTAAGTTCAGGTAGGAAACTCAGGAGCCTAGAAGAGATGACCCCTGGGGATCCCAGACCATGAGGCTGGCTGACATGCCTTAAGGACTCAAGCTTCACAGAGTAACTAGTGTTTAACACAGACAGGAGGTGACTTGGGACAGGGGACTGCCACTGCTATTCTACTGAGAGTAACAAGTACAGAGATCACCATGCTAAGACCACCCCTGTCCTTCTTTAAATCTTACGAAATGTCCAAACCCTTTAAAATCAGACTGAGTGCAGCCCAGGACTGTGTTCTCTTTCCTTTATAACTCCCCATTGTGTACAAAAGTAAATAGATAAATCAGGGTTTGTGGGTTAGTTGCTGTTGGTACACTTCACCTTGAGTTAAATGCTGTGGTAGGGAGTATCTTAGTTTGGGATGCTGACTTATTTGAACTAAAGGAGAAATGGACGTAGTGAATTTTCAGGGAAGCTAGAAAGGACTTTGCTTCTTCTCAAAAGCTGCAACTTTAACACTGTAAGTTAGTTATTGCTTCACCAGGCACTTATATTTAGCTAGATCATGGGACTTAGAATGAGATGCATTAATCTAACTTTGAATTTAGCACTTATTATATGATATTGGGCAGTTATTTTAACTCTCTTGTTTCAATTTCCTCATCTGTAAATCCCTTCTTCACAACATTGTTTTGTAAAGTAAATGAATTTAAATTGTCAAAGTGCCCATCGCCAAAAGTCCCTTTAATAAAATGGTTGTTGAATCCGACTCTTCAACACCTTCTTTATTATAGGCAATCAGAGTTCTTTTTTGCCCCCACTCTCTGTGCTGTAAACCTTGCCAAAACACTCAGACTATATTAACCTTGCAGTAATAAAGAAAAATAGCAAGCTCATTTGGGAAGCTTCCAACAGCAAAAATGTCTATTAAAATTTGAAAATGGTATAAAAACTATATGACCACAATAGCCTCTTTCTGTTTTGCTTGGGAACCAGAGGTGAACATCGTATTTCTAGTCCTTGGCTTTCACTGTTTGCTTCCAGAGAAGACAATTTAAGTGCTGGTTATTAGAGCCTGTCAATAAATTCCAGAACTAAAGCAAATCTCGCTCAACTGACTGACAGCTACAAATTAATTTTGCTTTCTTTAAACAACTAACCAGTCCTGTGTTCGTGCAGCTGACAAGCCTCACTGTGTGCTCTCCTGGCACAGTGCAGCGTGGTTCACCTGTCATCATATAGTGCAAATTATTTTGCCTTTCACTCAACTTCTTAGTGGGAAGACAGTGCAGTTTGTTAACACGTACCTGGGCCATACAGAACTGCAGTTTAGAATCCTGCCTGTTAAGAAATACATAGGCATCCTAGGAGTTGGGTATGGCAGGCACGGCCTCACACTCACAGGGTACCAACTCAGTTCTATTCTTGACTTCTTATCAGAGTACATTCAGTGACATTTGGCCAAACTCTGCTGAGGATGAAAAAATAAATGCTACTTAATCCCTTCCTATAAGGATGACATAGGCTAAGAACAAGAAAGATAAATAAGGACTGTTTGTTGTAATTATAACAGGCAGGGAAGACAAAAAGGAGAGGATGGTTATTCTATAGGCAGAGTTTGGGGTGTATGAATATTTCCCCAAAGAGGTCATTTACCTGTTGGTGTTTGTTTTCCCTTTAAGTGAAGTGTAGGAGACGTAAACTAATGTCAAATCTTCACTGTACAACCCAACTAATTTTTTCATATGTAATTACTATCCAGGTCAAGATATTAGATGGGCATTTTCATTTCCCAAGAGGGCTTCCTGGTGGCCCTTTCTGGTCAGTCCTTCTCATGTCCAAGGTTAACTCTTGTCACTAAGGAATAATTTTGTACATTTTTGAAATTCATATAAATGGACTAATATGATATTTTATCTTTCATACTTGGCCTCCTTGGTTCAACATTTGTGGATGAGAACCATCCACATACAAGGTGCACCTGTAGATCTTCTGACTACTATGAAGTATTCCATCACACCCTTTGGCATTGGAAGGATGAGTAGGAGTTGCTTTTAGGCAGACAGTTGGAAAGAAGTGCAGCATAAATTTAAGCATGAAATGTTTTGGGGTAGATGCAGTAATAGTAAAAGGACTCTTACTGATACAGGAGATTGGATAGAAAAATAAAGATAAAAAGAATGTAGAAGGTAATGCAAGATGTTTGAAGTCTCTTTTGTAGATCATCCTCTAAAATCTTCAGAGGTCTTAGACTCAAGGCACAGTATGATTGGGGGTGTTAGATGCATTATTGTGCTCTAAACATTACTAGTCCCTGGGAGTAGAGTCAGGGAACAGGAGGAGTGGTCATCATCATTGTAACCCCCATGGCTTAATCTGGAGTGCAGTGAAAGAGAGAAGACAGAGGGAGAGGGACAGAGAGGGAGGGGGCAGCGGGGAGAGAGAGAGAGAAACCTGCTGAAAGTGGACTGGGAGGAAAGGGTAGAGTCAAGGAGAGGAATTGTTTCCCTGGCTTGAATAACAATGTTGTAGAATGTAAGAAGAAGCAGAAGCAGTTGAGTCACTAAGAAATAAGCCACGACTCTCTGTGTTCACTTTGAGATGTGAAAGTGAGAGCATCCAGCTTCTGCTGATACCCACCTGCATCCCAGGTGCACCTGCCCTGACCCAGCTTACCTCAGCCGTACAGCCCGTGAGTGGAGATGGAGCAAAACACCCTGAGGAATTAGGCATACTTAATTTACATCTAGGTCTGAATTCCCCATGGCTGCCTTCCTGTCATTTTGCCATTTCAAAGAATAGCATACCAGGGCTTTTTATTCCAGCCCTGTGGTGGTGCCCTTTTTGAGAGAATAAATCCCAAGTAGTGTTGCCAAGAGCCAGTGACATTTGCCATGTTTGAAAAGGCCTCATTTGGAAGAATGATTATTGATTCTTTTTCACATTTCAGATCACTCCTTTGATGCTGCCTTTTACTGGCCCGGGTGAGCGACCCTCAGCTGTGTTCCTGGCTCCTTGACACAGCAGTTCACCCACAAAGAACGCAGTGTTCTTCCAAGCGGCACGCACCCAGAGCCTGTCCCCAGGAAAAGTCACTGTTTCTCTGAATATTTCATCACATGGAGGAGCTTCTCCAATCCTCACCTGGGTTGTTGAAAACATGTAGATATGTTCATAGATGAATGAGGTGATGACTCAGTGAGATGGCAGAAGAAGGAGAGGCATCAGTGTGCCTCATTAGGATGAATGATAGCCATTCTGAGACCACAGCTTCTCCAATCAGGCTGTGGGCCTGTAATGTGTAGAGGGAAGGAGAATTGGAAGGAGAAGTTAGCAGAAAGGCAGAGTGGACCAGGAGCAAATGATAAATAATATATTGTAGTTGCACATTATTGAAACTCAAAGAATTATTTGGTATGGATAGTACTGCTGCAACAGAAGAAGACCCTGACTTCTGACTCCAGAATACAAGAGATACTCAGTTGTGTATCTTAGGAATCTTGAAGACACCTGTATTTGAAGTGGAACTTCACATTCAATGGCAGTGATAGTTTTGTGAGCCTTAAGGGAACAGTAAAAGGAAAGACTAAAGCTTCAGATCTTGGTATATTCACTGCATATTTGAAATGGGTTGTTTATTCTCTATTACATATGCCCCTTGATATTACATTGCCTTCAGGATGTTGGCAAGAAGAAAAGACAAGACACTACTTGTCGAAGAATTTTAAGGACTATAAAAGAAGTTTTATAAAAGATGAATTTAATTTTTCTGTGGAAAAGTAGGGACAACATCCCAAATATATCAGAATATGTAGAAATAAACATTGCACTAACATATAATACATGTAAAATTACATATAGTTGGTTTTTTTTTGGGGGGGGTGCTGGGGATCGAACCCAGGGTCTTGTGCTTGCACCGCAAGCACTCTACCAACTGAGCTATCTCCCCAGCCCTACATATAGTTGAATACTTTCTATTTGAGAGATAAAGTATTTAACATCATGCACAGAAAAAGCCATTTGCTTTGAATGTTTTAGATCATTAGACGTGTGACTTTGGAGTCTGCCATTCAGTGAAGAGTTGTTTTTTTGCAAATATCTCGACTTCCGTGCAATGGAAAGAAGTAATGAACTTACAAAGAGTGACTCCATGCTTCCAAATGTTCCTTTCAAGGGCATGAAGTCAAACCAAAATTTTAAGCAAACAACCAGCAAGTAAGAATGCTAAAAACCAGGAAGTATCTTGAACTAGTGAAGGATAGAATTTCAAAAACAGTTATCTAAATTCCAAAGTATGTCAAAGTCAAAGGCACCAGAGAAGTCTCTTTGGCAGTAGGGGAAGGAACATGGTCCTGTGGCACATTCTTTGGATAAAGGACACAGGATTGCTGCATTACAGACTTTGGGGTCCTGTTCACTCAGATGCAGGCACTTCTACTTTTTGATAACTTCAAGATCTCAAGAATCTTTATAAAAACCATTATGATGTTCTCTCCTTCTAAGAGAAAATGTCGACTTCTGTAATAAAATGCTCACAAAGTTGCAGTGTCTTAAGACAATAGAGATATGTTTCTTGCCTGTGAGACAGCATAATGTAGATGTTCCTGACTGACAACTGACTTTTCTCCAGATGATGATATGGAACTCGGGCTCCTAACAAATTGTAACTTTACCCTCCCCTTGGGTAACTGAGTCGTAGGCAACCAGCTGACTGACAAGCAAATATAGGATGACGAAGACATATCCTCCTCTCAACTGCCTCTGACCAAAAGCAAAAAGCAGCCCTTCTGCTCATTAATTTTTGGCAAGGCCTCCGTATAGAACCTGGTCTAGGGTCAAGGGATAAAGGATTTGGTAACTATAATCTTTTGGGCACCTGATTTTCAGCATCAACTCAATAACAAATCTGAGTTGTTTTTATTCTGAATGTTTGTGTGTCCCCAAATTTATATGTTGAAACCTAATTTCCAATATGGTGGTATTAAGGGGTGGGACCTTTGAGAGATGGTTAGGTCATGAGGACAGAGCCCCCTGTGGTGAGACTGGTATCCTTATAATAGAGGAGCTCATTTGCCTCTTCTGCACTTGAGGATAAGGCAGGAGGGCACAAACTGTGCAGCAGGGAGCAGCCTTCGCCAGACACAACATCTGCCAGTCTTTGTCTTGAACTTCTTGAACATCTGCTTTGTCTTGAACTTCTCGGGCTCCAGAACTGTGACCAATAACTTAGTGTTGTCAATAAGCTATCTAACTTATAGTATTTTTATGGTAGCCACTCAAATACCTTAAGGGTGGTTCCAAAACTGGAGACTAGCCTCAAAGTGAAACTCCCTTTCATACGTGCATACTGTATTTGTACTCCGTGATGAGGGAAAGACCAAGAAGGTCTTTCTCCTGAGACATCTTCGGCCTAAGCGAGTCCCACCTTGTTTTGGTAGCCATTTTGCCATGGTCTTCTCTTCATTGTGCTGCTTAAAATGATAAGTTTCATTCACTTGGTAACAATAGTTGATCATGATAACATTGATTTTTTTTTAGCATGCTTCTTGCTTATAAAGTTCTCCAGAAATGGCATTCTAAAGAGTTCAGTGTTCCTTTTGGTTCAATACAGTATAAGCAGAAATGAGAGGTTGTCAAATATATTTTTAATAAATGATTTTGTTTTGCAAATGTAAAGCAGAAACCACATCTGATGTGGATATATATATCAAAGAGGTTCTGTGGAGCAAGATATTCATGCTGTCTCCCAGACTATAAATTCCTGGGTATGACATGGTCCAGATCAGGATGTTACTGAAACTATGACTAGTGACTATATATTGCTAAGATGAGGATTCTGGGATTCTGCTGAGACCCACTCCTATAGCAAAAGACACCAACCATTGTTGTAGACAATGTGCTTGGGGATTAGGCTTTGACTCTGCCAGCAGTTCTTCTGGGAATAGTTGTATGGTGCTGCAACATGAATGACACCTCTTGCCTCTCAGACTAACTTGAAGAGGCAGCACATGGTCTTACTCTATGTATTTGGATCAATTACTTCTTTATCAGCACTGAGAAAAAATTTATCTGCCACTGATGTTGACTTCACCATGACATAAGTTGTCTGGGTTTTAGTGACACGTGCACGGCAGTTATCATAGCCATATTCAGATTTATATTCCACATCAATCTTAATAGTGGTAAGCCCTGAGCACTGGCAAATTTTTATTGAGTGATTATTATGTACTTGGCATTGCATTAGGTATTTGTGAACACAGCACAATCTAATTTATATCTCACAGTAACTTTACGTAAGGGTAATATATTATCTCCACATTATGGAAGAGAAAACACTGAGGCTTAGAGAGGTTTACTTTTTTTGATCAGGGTCATAAAACAAGCACATGGCAAAGTTCTGTTTCTATACCAAACTTGTATGACCCCAAAACCTGACCACTAGCCTCAAGGTGAAATGGCTTTGGCATCTCATTCATACTTCCTCCCTTATTTTCCCAATTCACAGATATTTATTGAACAGGTACTAGGTTAAATATTGAAAATAGAGCAGTAAACCAAAACTATATGGTCTTTCTAAGCATCAAAAGTCAATGTTGGTAGGGGTAACTGAAATTAAAATTACATAAATGATCATTTAAATGCCCTTGTGATAAGGGTTATGATAAAAGTGCCATGCTCACTAAGAAGATTTAGGAGGGGTACTTGGCACTGCCTGGGATATCAGAGATGTCCCTAAGATGACAGCATTGAAGGTAAGACCAGAAGGTAAGTAGACATAAGCCTCGAAAGGAGGATAAGAGCATGCCAGACAGAGCCAGAGCCAGCAGCTTGGTGCAGGCCCAGAGAGGGTATTGGCTGGTAGGGATCCAGCAATGGGAATGGATAATTTCACTGGACTCTGGAGCGCTGGGCAAAGTCATCAGAGAGCAGGTTGATGAGGCAGGCAGAGCTGAGCTCATGAAGTCCCCAGAATCCACACAGATGGTGGAAAAGAGCACAGATCAGTTCCCTGACTAGGCATATTGTCAGAGATCCTGGAAGGTTAAATGCTGCTGAGGGCTCTGGTTTTCATTTTTATTATTGACTTTAAGCATAACCATTGACAGTGCATTAACTTTCTGTGACAAGGCATTTTCCATAGGATAAGCCTGTCTTATCCTCTCTCATAGAATATTTGGGAGAATAAAGTACTCAAAATGTTGTCAATTGTCAGAAAAAAAATCAATGAAAGTAGATTTTCCAGAATAGTGAGTTAGAACATATATCGTAGAACATTAAATATGCTGGATATATGAGCTATACCATTTTTTTCTGATCAAATGGCCAATAATCAGAATGTGATGGAACACTTTAAAATTAAAACAATAAATACAGTTTGATTTTCTTTGGCACTCTTAGTTAAATAACTATCTTGCTAACTAATATATGGCATCCTCTTTTTCAGTCTCTCCCAGCTTCCAGTGCAAAACAAGGAATGACTTGAGACAAAGAAACAAGCAAAAATCTTACCTAAAATGATAAAACACCAATTTTTGGACACTGTGGAATCTGCAAATCCTCTAATAAAATTGTTTATTGAGCACATCCTATGTTAATCTTTCCAATAACCCTGCCAGATAGAACTTTTAATTCTTCACTTTTTAACAACAAATCCAAAAAACTGGTAAAGGGTGGAACTAGGCTCTGGAATATGCCTTTAATCACAATACCCAGTAGCTTCTTCCACTGACATCTAAGGTGTCAGTGAAAATCCTTTGATCAGGGGCACCAGGAGTTTTTTGTTGCCCTGCTTGTCAATTTCACCTAGCTCTAGTGGGTACTATTGTCTCTAATCCCTATATAAACGCCAGCTTACTCTCCAGAGAGTTAGGCTTGGCATGTGTTTTATGTGGTGGGCAAACTATTGCTAACCCACTTTCTCCTCTCCTGGCCTCCATCCCACTACTTCTAGAAAGAGCTGGCTCACCCTCCTTTCTGCAGGATTCCAAACTGACCCATGCACCTTCCCCTTAAATATCCTGGTTTCATGTAGCATTTCGCCTGTGCTGAGCTAAGCTGAATGCTGAGTAAAGTCCACCTGTTCTTGCAGCTTTTAGTCACCTTTACTGCAGTAGAATGGAACAACATGGGTGGGCTGAGTCCTGATCCATCTTTCCCACTAGGCGAGGTAAGCTGCAGGATGACAGAGGCTGTTACAGGTGCTGAGAGATAACTTGGTACAGCAGACAGGATATGACATAGTTCCTGACAGGTGCTTGGAGCAGAAGTATTTAGGTGCTTTTTCTCTGGGCATGCAAACCTGCATGACAGGCCAGTTTAGAAGGAGAAGGTGTGCCCCACACCCTGCACACCACCCCACACCTGAGGTAAGACCATGCTGTGCTGATTCCTGACCTGGCCCATATGACATCTGTAGGTCAGGAGAACAAATGAAGAATCATAACATGGAGTTGTCTCTATTATATTAGGGATGCAGACTGAGAACAAAAGAGAAAAGTATTAATTTTCTATGGAGGACTCCAGAAAATCTCCACAAAGGAAGGTGTGAAGAGAAAGCGCTTTTTTTGCAGTCAGACCAACAGGGGACACAGAGCTTGTAGGGAGAGAAGAAGTTTTATAAACATGAAGGAATATAACTTGTTCAGGGAATTAATAAACACAGCATTTTTAATATAAATTGATCTGTTGGTGAAGATGTTGTGTGGAATTCTCTGGCGTGCAGCCCTGTGGTCCTGCATATGTCCTCTAGACGAGGAAGAGACGTGACTTGCTACGAGCACGTTGGAATGACTGAGTCACCGAGAAGCCAGGAGTGCAGCCTCTTCTCCACTCTCAGTTCCTGGTCTATTCTCACACCAGCACAGGGCTGTGGAAAGCCCAGGATTATAAAGTCAAGAAATGATTAGCCTTTGGTCATGTTCATCCATTAACAACAACAAGAAATTAATTTGAGAGCGCTCTTGTCACATCTTCACATCTTCCTTCTCCTTCAGTTACTAGCAGTCTCATCCTCCTGGATATGGTCACTCTAATTTCTTCCCATCACTTCACATAAACTGCTCTTACCAAGGTCACTTAAAACTGCCTCATTGCTAAATTCAGGGCCTCCTGTCAACCCTTATGGAATTGAGTGATCTGCAGTTTTTGTCACAGTTAACCACTTTCGATCCTTCTTTGAAATGATCCTGACATTTTCCTTCCACAGCATTCTATTATTCTCAATCTTTTCTGTGAGGAGGGCCCCTACCTGTTTGTTTTCCTAGCACCTTCTTTCCCTGGGGTATGGTCCCTCCCTTTGAAGCCTGACCAACATGGTTGCAATGGACACAGTAAGAGTGAAGTTCCAGGGTGGCGCTAAACAAAGCTGCTACATCCCAGGCATGGGAATTTAACTCAAATGGGGCCCATTGTTTCCTTTTTCTAGGAACTTGGGAGGATCTGAGAAAACATCTCTCATTGGACATTTGAGTTATCAGACAACAATTGCAGGAGCTGGTTGCAACTGACCATGGGCACCAAAGAAATGAGTTTGCAGTTAGTGAACGAGGGAGCAGAAACAGAAAAGAGGAGAAGAAAGAAAAAGAAAATGTCAACTAGTGTTTGAAACATGTGCCTGCTCCTCACAGAGAACCCACTCTCATCTTTGCTTTCTTAATTCCAGAGATGTCAAAGAGAAAAGTATGGAGGTGTTGAGTAGCAACAGCCTGGACTAAGGGGAAGCAGCTTCCTGTCAAAGCAAACATAACACCCTACAGATTGGGGAGGTCTCTGAAAACAAATTGAGGTAGTCTTCCCAGGAACAGTGGAATAAATGCTGGGTGGATAGAAACAGCAGATGTGCCTCAATGAACCTCACACAGGGCTTTTATCAGCTTTCAAAGAAACTACTCCAGAATATTGGTATAGATGAATGGATTGGGCTCAGACCCTTTATGCAAATTATGCATGGGCACATAGATAATTAGAGATAGAGGAGATTTAAAATCTAGCCAGTTTCTCATAGTGCTTATGATCCTTTAAAAACAACAAGGATTTTCTAACACCTTTGTCTTTATCTTTGGTTTTCTTTCCTCCCTCCTCCTTCTTCCCTCCTCCTCCTCCTTGACAGAACAAATTGAGGTTTTGCTTATTTATTTATTTATTTTGCTTTTTAATGAACTCTCTTTGTTTTAATCTGTATAAATATGTCATTTTATCAACAACAACAATAAACTCATACACAGACACTTTCTAAGCAGAACATAGCATCCTTTTTAACATAGGAGAGGAAATTAAAGACAACACCTGACCCCAGGTGGAAATGATTTCTTCCTCTTGTGAATTTCCATGGTGCTTAATGTCTAAACCCCTGTTCTCAGTCACCATTGCCTATTAGAATCACTGGGGAATCTTTTTCATTTAGAATTTGCATCCAGTCATAATATATAAGCAGATCGGCTCTGGTGGAAATGAGATTTGAAGTCAAAGCCTCACTCTCTCCCCAGACAAGTTCTTGATTTTGGTTGGTAGACAATTCACTGTGGATTGCTTTCTACTCCCATGAAAGCCAGCTATTATTTCTCTTGTGTTCTGATTACCAAAATGACACATTAAGTAAAATTCATATATTAATTATCCAACATTGACTATTACCAAACATTCTGGTCTTTACCAAATTGACAGGTAAGAAATGATGCAGCATTGCATTTTAAAAATTGTATCTTTTCAATTATTGGTATGAAAGGACATATTTGAATAAAATTCTGGACATTTATATTTTTCTTTAAATCATCAGTTTTCTGATGGTTTGCTTTTCATCTTATTGGTACAAAGGAGCACTTTATAGAGTATAAACATGAATGCTTCATGTATTTTATAGGTTGCAAATGATTTATTCCGAGTTATGATTTGTCTTTTAACCTTGTTCACAGACTATTTAAAACTCAGTTGAATAAAGAGGGAACAATGATAGTGAAGGAGTAGCAAAGTCAGTGTTTTTCTGTCAAAGGAGGATCTGAATTTGAATACTACGCCTTCTGCTCTCCACTGATGTTTCAGAAGTTCCCTAAATCCCTGTATCGCAGAGCCTCTATTTCTCTTAGATAAATAAGTTTTCTATTATGTGACTAATATGGTTTTGAGAGGATTAAATGAGATAACACAACTAAAAGTACTGAGCACTTACCAAAACACCATTAAAATTTAAGTGGCTGCCTGTGATTCTATGAGGTTAGACAGAGCAGGACATTTCTTAGGCTGAAACAGACCTAACTATTGTATTCCATATCGGCAATCTTAATCACAATCTACAACACGATGGTCACAAGCACTAAGCCTCAGGTTATTATTTTGCATTTTTTGGTCTTTTCCCCTGATTGGTTAGCATTGATTCAAGTTGAATGGACTACAGAAGTTTTCTTTTTGTGGAATGGAAATAAGAATTCTCTTCTCTGAGAACCCACCCATTTATTTTGTGAACTCTATTCGCTGGTCTAAACATAGGCTAGGAATCAGTCCATGTGGCTATTACCAAATTTATTTCTTTAATTTTTTCTAGTCTACACTGTATTTCAGAAGACTACATTTTTCTTGCCTGCTGGCTTTGTTTGGTAAGTCATCTGAAATAAAACATTCTTTAAAAATCTATAAAATCAGTTAAATGCTGTTTTTGTTACCATATGTCTATAGTATAATTTGAGGTCTGATGTTGTGATACCTCCTGCTTCACTCTTCTTGCTAAGGATACTTTGGCTATTCTGGTTCTCTTATTTTTCCAAATGAACTTCAGCACAACTTTTTCTAGACTGGTGAAAAATGTCATTGGTACTTTTGAAACTGGTCTTGAAAATCAGGTTCAGAGTCCTTGTTCTCTCAGTGTTGAAGATTGAACAACCGATCAATGTAAAGGCAAGCACAGAAAAGAAGTTTTATTTAGAGGATAGAACAGAGAGAGAGGGAGGCTTCTCCCAAGAGGAGAAGGTCCAGTGCTGGTGCTCCAGGGAGTGGAGATGTCTTGCCCCTTTTATAGATTTTAGGTTTCCTTTCTTCTCATGTCTCCTCCTCCCATCCTGCCTATGGGAAAGAAAGGAGCTGCCCAGGGGTTATTCATTAACAACCCCTTGCTGGGAGGAAGAGTTCCTTGGAGACAGGTGACCTTTTCAACAGGTGAGAAGGAGGGGGAAGTCTTCTGTATAAATATGTCATTTTATCAACAACAACAATTAATAGTGCCTTCTCTTTGCTTTTGAACCAGCCCCCATTTTCCTGACTCTACCCAATCATCTATCTACACTGACTGCCTACCCTCTGTTCTTATCTCACTCTGGTGGAGATTACATTGAATCTGTATAGAGCAACATAGCACTAGCACCAAAACAAACATGAAGACCAATGGAATAGAAGGCACAGAAAAACCCACATAAACACAGTTATTTCATACTAGAGAAAAGTGCCAAAAATACACGTTGGAGAAAAGATAAATCTTTTTAACAAATGGTGCTTAGAAAACTGGAAATCCATATGTAGAAGAATGAAATTTGACCCCTATTTTTCACCCTGTGCAAAAGTCAACTCAAAGAGGATCAGAGACCTAAGAATTAGACCAGAAACTCTACAACTGCTAGAAGAAAATGTAGGTCCTACACTCTACCATGTCAGCACAGGAGCTGACTTCCTTAAAAAGACTCAAAAAGTTCAAGAAATAAAATCAGCAATCAATAAGTGGGATGGGATCAAATTTAAAAGCTTCTGTACAGCAGAGGAAACAATTAAAAGTGTGAAGAGAGAGCCTACAGAATAGGAGAAGATCTTTGCCTCCTGCTCCTCGGATAGGACATTAGTATCTGCTATATGCAAAAAATTTAAAACTTAACACCAAGAAACCAAATAATCCAATCGATAAATGAGCAAAAGAACTGAACAGACATTATCAAAAGAAGAAATACAATTGTCAACAAATATTTGAAAAAAATGTTTAACATCTCTAGCAACGAGGGAAATGCAAATCAAAGCCATTACTCCAGTAAGAATGGCAATTATCAAAAATACAAATCATAATAAATGGCAAGGATGTGGGGAAACGGTACACTTATAAATTGTTGGGGAAACTGAAAATTAGTGTAACCACTCCATAAAGCAGTATGGAGAGTCCTCATAAAACTAAGAATGGAACCACCATATTACCTAGATATCCCACTTGTCAGTATATATCCAAAAGTTTTAAAATCAGCATACTATAGGGATGCAGCTACATCAATGTTTATAGCAGCACAATTCAAAATAACAAAGCTATGGAAATAACCTCAGTGTCCTTCAACAGATGAATGGATAAATAAAATTTGTATATGTACACAATGTAATGTTACTTAGCCATCAAAAAAGAATGAGCATTTGCTGGTATGTAGATAGAACTGGAGACTGTCATGCTAAGTCAAATAAGCCAATTCCCAAACGTCAAAGATCAAATGTTTTCTCTGATATGCAGAAGCTAATAGAAAATGATGGTGGGTATGGGGATAGAAGAAAAAAAAAGGGAGAGGAAATTTTATCAAAATAGAGAAAAGATCAGTAAAGTAGACCAATGGGATTGAGGGGAAGGAAGGAGGGACAAGGAAAGGGAAGAACAGTGGAATGCCTCTGACCAAACTTTTACTTATATGAATGTAGCACAGTGAATTTCAACATCAAGTATATCCACAAGACACCAATTTTAAAATATAATTATGAATAAACTACAGAAAGATAAGTAAAATGGAGGAGATCGGGGGGTGGGGGAACTGCTGGGGACTGAATTAGAGCAAATTATATCCCACGCTTTTGTGATTATGTCAAAATGTATGCTAGTGTTTTAGATAACAAAAAACAATCGATAAAAAGTAAATAAAAAGGATCAGACTAGCAGCTTGATTCCAAAGGCTGATGATAAATGTGAAATAAAACTATTAAGAGTACACACATACATACACAATCAAATTTGTCAGTCATTTACTTTATAACCTCTAGACTTTTTTTTCATATTGGAAGATAACTTTCCCTGTATAAGAATATGCAAATAATTTCTGATATATTTTATACTAAGTTTACAACAATAAAAACCAATAAGGCTGGGTGACGTGGTACACGCCTGAAATCCCAACTACTCAGGAAGCTGAAGCAGGAGAACTGAAAATTCAAAGTCAACCTGGGCAACGGAGAGAGAGAAGGCTGAGAAAGTAGCTCAGTGATAAAGCAAAAGGACCTGGGACCTGGGTTTGGTCACAGCACCAGAGAGAGAGAGAGAGAGAGAGAGAGAGAGAGAGAGAGAGAGGATATTTTATTTATTTTATCTACTTAGAATCTATTTTTGTATATGATGTGAAGTATTCATACTTCGTTCCCAAATAAACAGCAAATTGTTCCAATACCATTTGTTGAATAATTGAATAACTTATTCTTTCTTGCTGATTTGAAAAATGCATATATACACAGGTTGCCCCGTTTCAAAAGATGGCCTGTTCACCCATTTCTGTATGTTTTATATCTTTTATGCCGCAAACAAATTTAGAAACTTCCTTTTCTTGAGGCTCTGAAACTGGATGATACAAAAATAACAGTTTCATCATTAAATCTTGTCTCAGTCATTTGGGTCTAATATTCTTTGGGAGAGGTAGGTGTTATCTGTTCTTGTGATCTCTTTCATGACTATAAGTACATTTTACGTTGTAGTGGTCTAAGTCAAACTTGCTATTAAAAGTTTTATATTTGTTGACTGAATCTAAATTTCTAAGTGTATCTATACATAAACGTCTTGAAGATTTTCTTCTAATATCATTCCTTTGATCTGTGCCTGTTTGCATGTTGGTATACGCCTGTATATGCCTATTTCCTTCACTGATGTGCCAGAATTTTACTGGTTGTTTGAGGAAAAAAACCCTTAAGGCTCATTTATAAAATCTATTTCTGTTGTATTGTTAAATTCTGATATAAAAGTCATTAGGTTCCTTCTTTCATTTTATTTGAGGTTATTTTATCTCTTTTCTCATTTTTTAAATTTAAATTCCTCCTTCTAGATTCTACTTTTAAAACAGACAAAAGGAGCCAAACAAGGATAGGCACTTGCTTGACTTAGAGATATCTGGGGACTGAATTAGAAAAAGATACATTCCAGCTTTTTTAATTATGTCAAAATGGATTGTACTGTCAGGTATAACTAAAAAGAACCAATAAAAAAGAGAGATCTGATAATGACTAAACTGCAAGATAGTTGGAGTCTCTGAGAAGGAAGGACATTTGTATCCTACACAAATAGCCAACTTTTCCCTGGTGGCCAACTTTTAGGTGTCTCACCTTATTGGAAACTTTACATGCACGCTAAGTTTCTCACTAACGTTGCTGATCACATGAGACCTTGCTAAGGGAAGGAGTGAATGAGGGAAGAAGAGGTTGAGGAATTATATGTCCTTCAATATCCCTCAACTATTTGGAGAAGAATGCAACAAAAAGATTCACCTTGAAAGATCTATACATTTTATTCTGTAATCCTATTGGGTTTAATTATGAAGACTGTGGTCATCTGGGTTTATGCAAATAGCTAGAGGAATATGCAAAATGTTCTTTTCCCATGTACTGTGCTCCTTTATTAGATGTTAACTGCTATCAACAGACTGGGTCTGACCTTTCAGGTATGCACATATACATATGTATGTAACAAACTTAAGGGGAGATAAACTCACATAAATATGATTATTCCATGTGACATGTTCCCCAAGATGCCTGTTTAGCATTTAGCAATGTGTCTAAGGTCTTTCTAATGGATAGATACAGGTCCATTCATATTTTATTGATTTTATAATAATCCATTTTATGGGTATAGAATAATTAAGTGGATCACTTTAGATTGTTTTCTAAATTTGGTTAATGAATTAGTAAAATTCTTGTAAACTAATTTTTATGTCTCTGTGGCTTTGCTGTTCCATTTGTCCATAGATAGTAGACAGGTGCTTTCTAAAAGCTGTCACAAATGGGCATGTCTTCCATTAGTCTGTGAGAGTACACCTACTCATGTCATCCTCCATACTTTTTAGACTGTCACTCTGATAAAAACCATGACACTTAATCTTCATTTAAAAATACATTTTATTTTCTACTTGAAAGAATAACCATTCATGTATTTATTTGAAAACTCCACATTTGAAGATTTTATGTTTGGTGATTTTTCATCCCTCCCCCGGCCAATTGGCTTTTAGGAGTTCAGCTGCTTGTTTTAGGTGGCAATTCATTGTTGTACATATATACTGCCAAAAATGCAAGTGCAGTTTACTTTTTAACTTTATGGCTATTTCTGTCATATTAAACTGTTAATATTAATGTGGTCAACAGCATCAATCTTTTGCCCTAATTTTGTATTGCTTATTTAAGAATTCCATCATTCTGTTTTAAAGATATTTGCCTTTATTCTATTAAAATCTTGATTTTTAAAAAATGTGCAGATATTTAATTCATTTCTAACCCACTTTTGACATAGTATTATAGACATAGTATTTTGTATGATCACAACGTTTTAAATATGCTTACTCTTGTATATGCCAAGTTCCCTTGTGGAGATGTTTCTCTTCCCCATTTTATTGTTGTTGTTGTTGATGCTGATAATATGTGTTTCCAGCCTACTTGTGAACTATTAATTTAATACTTTAGTTACTGTCAAATATTAAAATAACTCCTAATTTTTGTTATAAGTCCTTCATCTACTTCAGTTAATGCCAGAGAGAAGAAAGAAAGTCTCTCCAAGGAACTTTGCCCACAGGCAGAGGGTGGCCTTCACAAAGCTACCCAGCCAGATTTCATTAGTCCCATGGACAACTGACTTGACTTTTTACAACGGAAGTATTTATTGTGGACCCTCTATGCCTTCACCATCATTGTGCATTAGAGAGGGAAGATAACGTTCTGTTTTTATTCATAGGTCACTGATGTGGGAGCTACAAACCAACCTGATGGAGAGGAATGAGAATCATGTGCGAATCCAGGACTTTCAATAAGATTCAATGGATGGATAAGCATCTGAGTTATCTTCTTGTGTGGCAGGGTAGAGGGTCAAAGGAATATTTCATGATGAGCAGGGTAAAATATGTCAGATAAAATACCCTGCATTCATCAATGCCCCTTTCCAACTTTTCCCTAGGTGCAGAGCTACACTGCCTTTCTATCCATCTTTGAAATTTGTTGTGACTTTCTCTTCTGTATATCTTTTCCACTAGTTGTTAACTTTTGAGGGGCTGCAGTTATCCTTAGAACTTCTTGTCAATGTCAAAACTCTGTTGATAACCATGTCCTACCCATAGGCTCCCACAGAATAAGTATGATTTGAATACATCTCTTCTTCCTGAGCTCTATTTTTTTGGGCACTGGTGAGGGGGGAGAACACATAGTTAGAGTGTAATTAAGTTCCATAGCTCCATTACCTGGAACTGTTTCAAGTTAATTACTTTTGTCATACCTACTAGTATTCAATCCTCAACTTGTCAGGGATATGGTAATGAAAATATTTTTGTAAAATAAGGAAATGCAGGCAGTATACAATTTCTTTCCATTTATATCATAAAAATCCACTTTTCCTAATAATAGAATTAAAGTTTTTATGGGGTTAAGACATTTTAGTCCAAAATCCTTCATTTTTATGTGTTCTTTTAAAAAATCTAGTGTTTTAGATGGGAACCTGGAAATCATTCTGATTCTTGAAAGGATGCTGGCTATTGTGGATCTAGCCTAATGTCCTCTGCTTTGTGTCCTTTACCTTTAATTGCACTGGGTATGTCAGCTGCGCATTGAGGGCCGTGAGTGTAGTTTACCACACATCAGGCCCTGGGTTTGATCCCCAGCACCACTGAAATAGAGAAATGAACTGTATGTTGAAATAAGTTTTTAGATTCATTCCCTAAATCACTGAAATAATCTTTATCCATCTTCGTAATGTGGCTGTAACTTTTGTTTTGCTTTATTTTTCTGCTTACTTCCAACTCATGGTCTTACTATGTTGCCTATGCTTGCCCAGAACTCCTGGGCTCTAACGAACCTCCCACCTCAGCCTTCTAAGTATGTTGTTGTATCTTTTCATTTTATTTATTTATTTATTTATTTTGGGACTGGGGATTGGATCCAGGGCTGTTCTACCACTGATCTACATACACCCCCAGCCAATTTTATTTTACAGTTTGAGACATGGTCTCACAAAGTTGTGGAAACTGGCCTCGAACTTGAGATTTTCTTGTCCCAGCCTCCCAAGCAGCTGGAATGACCGGTGTGCATCACTGCTCCCAGCTATAACTTTTAATTTTAGTAATTATGTTAGTCAGCTTTTCTTGGCTGTGAACAAAATATCTGACCAAAAAAAAAATAAAAATAAAAAACACCAAAGATACTTAAAGGAAGAAAGATTTATCTTGGCTCACAGTTAACAGAGGTTTCAGTGCAAGGTTGACTGGCTCCTTTGCTTTGAGCTTGAGAGGAAGTTGAGCATCATGGCAGAAAGGCATGGCAGAGGAAAGATGCTCAGCTTATAGCAACTGGAAAGCAGACAGAGAGAGAGAGAGAGAGAGAGAGAGAGAGAGAGAGAGAGAGAGAGAAGGGGGGATGGGCTGTAGAGAACATAAACCCTTCCAGGTCACCCTCCCAGTGACCTTCTTCTTCCAGATTGCCTCACTTCCCAGTAGTTCACTGGACCATCAGTGGATTAATCCTCCGATATGATCAAATCCCTTACAATCACATTAATTCCCAAAAGCCCCACCTTTAAACACTTGAGTCTTTGGGAACATGCCAGATCTAAACCACAGCAGAAATCCTGTTTTTATTTCCTCATTTTCAGAACATGCTTTTTTGGTGTGAAAATATGAATACAAAATATATGAAATCCTTCTGTGGTCAATACTAGTCCTGATTCTCTTGATGTTAGTTCTTCTTGTTTATTTTTCTTTTCTCCTTTGATCTCCTCTCCCTTTCATGGTAGTAGGGATTTTTAGTTATTTCTTTTCTATGGTGTTAGTAAATTTCTTTTTTAACTTGTTCACTTGCTCAAGTTAAGGAGCTTAAAGGTTCATCTGTGACAGTTGTACATGGGACTTTCTTCAGTACATGTGACTGTTAGTATTGTCATAACAATAAGTGCTAAGGTCACTGTGGCCAGCTGGCAGGACTGGACGAACACAGGCAGGGTTCACCTTAGAGGCATAAATGGAGCTGACCTGGACAGCATGGTGGCCTGTCCTCCACTGCAAGAGTTCAAAGTCACCCCATTATGGGCTCCACAGGCAGAATTCCCATGGTGTAGAAAGAAGTCCTTCAGACTTTACTCGGTTGAAAAATGTAACAGACAGCAGGTCTGAAAGCAGGGGGTTACTGCAAATCTTCTGAAATCCTTTAATTAATTATACAGAAAAAAAATCCCACACTGTGCTCTTTGCTCTTGCTTTCTATGATCTTGTTTTGGAGCCATTCTTCTGGGCAAAGGTAATTTTCAGAGTTTCCCTCTTGTGCTTTCATAGGTTTCAAGGTTCCTCAGCTATATTAGGTTTGGGGATCAATATTATTCCATTAGCTTAATATCTTCCAGAAATACTCTATATTTCTTTGCTATTGATGGCATTCTTCATAGAGTTTTAGTGTTACTACTTCTTTCCCCCTGTTTCAGAGTAATTTTGTCATTTTCATGAGATTTGGAGAAAAAAAAAAGGAAGATATTTGTGCTTGATAAATCATCTTGAATTAGAACTGAGGTTCTCTTTTTTTTCCTTCAGTTTTTTAAATTCAGAAAGTTTACCATCCATCAGTTGGAACCTCTTAATAAAAATTTTTGATATGAAGCCTCAATTTTTAAACCAATGAGATTTCTTCCTTTTTGTTTCTTTTTATTCATCTGTTCTATAGTTTTTTCTTAAATGTGTGTGTGTTTACATAAATATGCATAAATACTATCTTTGTAAACTCTATCATTTTTAAAATTATTTTTTTTTGTATGCAAGTTGCCAGAATTTTATTTTATTTTTTTTATCATTTTTTATTTTTTTAATTTTTTTTTACATTTACATAGGGTAATGATGTTTATTTTATTTTTCCCCTCCCCCCCTCTTTTCCCTCTACACAGTCCTTCTTTCCTTCATTCTTACCGCTCTCCTTAGCCTAACTCTAAACCTAACCCTAAACCTAATGCTAGCCCCTCCCACCCCCCATTATATGTCCTCATCCGCTTATCAGCGAGATCATTCGTCCCTTAGTTTTTGAGATTGGCTTATCTCACTTAGCATGATATTCTCCAATTTCGACCATTTGCCTACAAATGCCATAATTTTATCATTCTTCATTGCGGAGTAATATTCCATTGTATAAATATGCCACAGTTTCTTATCCATTCATCAACTGAAGGGCATCTAGGTTGGTTCCACAATCTGGCTATGGTGAATTGAGCAGCAATGAACATTGATGTGGCTGTATCTCTGTAGTATGCTGATTTTAAGTCCTTTGGGTATAGGCCAAGGAGTGGGATAGCTGGGTCAAATGGTGTTTCCATTCCAAGCTTTCTGAGGAATCTCCACACTGCTTTCCAGAGTGGCTGCACTAATTTGCAACCCCACCAGCAATGTATGAGTGTTCCTTTTTCACCACATCCTCGCCAACACCTATTGTTGCTTGTATTCTTGATAATCGCCATTCTAATTGGGGTGAGATGAAATCTTAGGGTAGTTTTGATTTGCATTTCCCTTATTACTAGGGATGTTGAACATTTTTTCATATATCTGGTGATTACTTGTACATCTTCTTCTGTGAAGTGTCTGTTCATTTCCTTAGCCCATTTGTTGATTGGTTATTTGTATTCTTCGCGTAGAGTTTTTTGAGTTCTTTATAGATTCTGGAAATTAGCGCTCTATCTGAGGTATGGTTGGCAAAGATATTCTCCCACTCTGTAGGCTCTCTCTTCACATTTCTGATAGTTTCCTTTGCTGAGAGAAAGCTTTTAAGTTTGAATCTATCCCAGTTGTTGATTCTTGCTTTTATTTCTTGTGTTATGGGAGTCCTGTTAAGGAAATCTGATCCTGAGCCAACAAGTTGAAGATTTGGACCTACTTTTTCTTCTATAAGATGCAGGGTCTCTGGTCTGATTCCGAGGTCCTTGATCCATTTTGAGTTGAGTTTTGTGTAGGGTGAGAGATAGGGGTTTAATTTCATTCTATTGCGTATGGTTTTCCAGTTTTCCCAGCACCATTTGTTGAAGAGGCTATCTTTTCTCCATTGCATATTGTTGGAACCTTTGTCTAGTATGAGAAAATTGTATTTATTTGGGTTTGTGTCCACGTCCTCTATTCTGTACCATTGATCTACCTGTCTATTTTGGTACCAATACCATGCCGTTTTTGTTACTATTGCTTTGTAGTAGAGTTGAAGATCTGGTATTGCAATACCCCTGCTTCGCTCTTGCTACTGAGGATTGCTTTAGCTATTCTAGGTTTTTTATTCTTCCAGATGAATTTCATAATTGCTTGCTCTATTTCTGCAAGGTACATCATTGGGATTTTAATTGGAATTGCATTGAATCTGTATAGCACTTTAGGTAGTATAGCCATTTTGACGATATTAATTCTGCCTATCCAGGAACATGGGAGATCTTTCCATCTTCTAAGGTTTTCTTGAATTTCTTTCTTTAGTGTTCTGTAGTTCTCATTGTAGAGGTCTTTCACCTCTTTGTGAGATTGATTCCCAAGTATTTTATTTTTTTGATGCTATTGTGAATGGGGTAGTTTTCCTAATTTCTCTTTCTGAAGATTCATCACTTATGTATAAAAATGCATTGGATTTATGAGCATTGATCTTGTAACCTGCTACTTTACTGAATTCACTTATGAGTTCTAAAAGTTTTCTGGTGGAATTTCCAGGTTCCTCTAAATATATAATCATGTCATCAGCGAACAGGGATAGTTTGAGTTCTTCTTTTCCTATTCGTATCCCTTTAATTTCTTTGGTTTGTCTGATTGCTCTGGCTAGAGTCTCAAGGACGATGTTTTTTTATCTACTTTTTTGTATTTTACAGACTGCATTTTGATTCATTGTACACAAATGGAGTACATCATTTTGTTTCTATGGTTGTACATGATGTAGATTCATACCATTGTGTAATCATACATGTACATAGGGTAATAATGTCTGTCTCATTCCATGATTTTTCATACCCCCCATTTCATTGTACATAATCTGAAGTTCCTCCATTCTTCTCACCCCCCACCCCCATTATATATAATCATCCACTTATCAGGGAAAACATTCAGCCTTTGGTTTTTTGGGATTGGATTATTTCACTTAGCATGATATTCTCCAATTCCATCCTTTTATTTGCAAATGCCATAATATTATTCTTCTTTATGACTGAATAATATACCATTGTGTATATACCACAGTTTCTTTATCCATTCATTTGTTGAAGGGCATCTAGTTTGGTTCCACAATCTGGCTATTGTGAATTGAGCTGCTATGAACATTGATGTGACTGCATCACTATAGTATGCTAATTTTAAATCATTTGAGTATAAACTAAGGAGTGGGATAACTGGGTCAAAAGGTGGGTCCATTCCACATTTTCCGAGGATTCTTTACACTGCTTTCCAGAGTGGCTACACCAATTTGCAACTCCACCAGCAATGTAAAAGTTTTCCTTTTTCCCCACATCCACACCAACATTTATTATTGTTTGTGTTCTTGATAATAGCCACTCTAATTGGAGTAAGATGAAATCTTAGAGTTGTTTTAATTTGCATTCTCTAATTGCAATAAACAAAAGTTAAAAGAATTTACGAATAGAAAGCCTGCACTACAGAACATTCTCAGCAAAATATTTCATGAGTAGGAAGTGAAATAAAAAAAACAATACAAATCAGCAAAAGAAAGATCTACCCTAAAGGAAAAGCCAATTAAGGAGAAACCAAGTCAAGTTGAAAACCAAAAATAAGCCAAAATGACCAGGAATACAAATCATATCACAATAATAACACTGAATGTTAATGGCCTAAACTCAATAATCAAAAGACATAGACTGGCAGATTGGATTAAAAAGAAAGACTCAACAATACGCTGCCTTCAATAGACTCATCTCATAGAAAAAGACATCCATAGACTAAAGGTGAAAGGATGGGGGAAAATATACCATGCACTTAACATACCATGCATTTAACTCAGTAAAAATGCAGAGGTCTCCATCCTTATATCAGGTAAAGTGGACTTGAAATCTAAGTTAGTCAGAAGGGATAAAGAAGGACATTCCATACTGCTTGAGGGAAGCATAAATCAGCAAGGCATAATGATTTTAAATATTTATGCTTCAAACAATGGAGCATCTATGTACATCAAACAAACCCTTCTCAATTTTAAGAATCAAATAGACCAAAACACATTAATAGTGGGGGACTTTAACACACTGGTCTCACCACTGAATAGGTTCTCCAAACAAAAACTGAACAAGGAAACTATAGAACTAAATAATACAATCAATGATATAGACTTAATGGACATTTACAGAGTATTTCATCCATCATCAAAAAAATAAACATTCTTCTCAGCAGCTCATGGATCCTTCTCCAAAACAGACCATATGCTATGCCACAAAGAAGTCATTAGTAAATACAAAAAGTAGAGATACTACCTTGTATCCTATCAGGCCATAATGGAATGCAATTAGAAATTGATGCCCAAATAACAAATAAAAACTACTCCTATACATAAAGACTAAATAATATCTATTGAATGATGCAATAACAGAAGACATCAGGGAAGAAATTAAAAAAAAAAAAAAGCCTCTATCCTTTAAGTGGTATTCACCTCTGCTTCCTTTCCTGATAAAATGTTTGATTTTTCACAGATCACAATTTTAATTCACTCCTTGTTTTCCACATTTCCCAACCTGTTTTCCCCATTTTCACTGACTTTATACTTTTGAAAATCTAAATTCTTATTGGAAAATAATATTTTCTGATTGTTTATTATTTTATTTTCACATACTTAAATTCATATCTTTATAAATATTTAGAGAAGGTATTTTGTATATTTATAATAAAATTGATTTTGAAGGAAACATTTGATCTCATTCTTTGCCTTTTAGTAATCATGATATATTTTATTTTTCTGTTTGCTCTTATTAAAGAAGGATTTCTATGCTTGTCTACTGTTGGGAATGAAGGTGGATTTGGTTAGAGACCTGGCAGAATTTTTTCCTCATTTCTAAGGCCAGATAAATGAGAAGAACATTTTAATATTTGCTAGACTTCTCTTTGGGGCAGGAATGAATAGTAGAGGTCCCAGCATCTAAAAACGATCAAAAGATGTCTTGGTCTGTTTTGTGTTGCTATAACAAAATGACTGATGCTATATAAATTAGAAAGAAAAGAGGCTTATTTAGCTCACAATTTATGGGGCAGCTACATCTGATGAGCATCTCATCTTAAGTTGTAACATGGCAGAGACCATCACATGGGGGTATTTCATATGACAGATCACATAGCAAGAGAGGAAGCAAGGGAACAAGCTGAGAAAGCTGAACTCACTTTCAGAAACCTGCTCTTGGCCATCCTAACCTAATCCCATGAGCGTTAAGAACTCTTATGAGACACAATTGATCTATCTTAAAGATCTAATCACTTCTCCTAGAGGCCCTGTAGGGTGCATTGGGAATTAAGCCTCAGAGTTTTGATGGAGACAAACAACAGACAAGTCATAGCAAGAGGCAACAGCACACCACACAGTCAGGGAGCTTTGCCTCTCTGCTGAAAGCATTTGGGACTTCTTCCTTTCTCTCTCTCTTTTGGGTAACAGCTTAAGAATACCTGTCGTAAAGTTCCTGTTTTGTAAGGAGACAAGTCCTCCCTCCTTAGGTGCCAGTTGGTGCAACACCTCCCCCTTTCTTTAGTGTAATATCCACAAGAATAACTCTGCAGGGCTGGTCACCACGGACTCTGCAGGGCTGCACCTGACTCTGCCAATTACGTCCTGGCTGAAGGTTGCCTTGGGCTCTGCTCCATCTGGGCCTTGATGTTGGGACTTTGCTGGAGGCCCTCCACCTGCTCCCAAGCACTGGAGCTCTAGAGTCCCTTGGCTTGTTATTCTATCCAGCGCTCTCCTCTAGCACACAGTCTTAAAAGATTGTGTTTTACCTTTGGGTGCCATGCTGCCTTAGTTTGCAGGGCTGATGTCTGTTTCTCCCAGCTTTATATTTCATTATTCATTTGAGTGGGGTTGTTCAAGGGACAAGTTAAGTGTGTGATTCTAAATTGCCCTTTGAACTGAAAGTCCTGCTGATTCTATGTTTAGCCAGGTCAGTTCTGTTCCCTGCTATTCTCCAACATAGATTTTAATGCACTTTCTCCTGTTGGGTTGCCTTGAAAACCCTTCTCTGATCATCCACCCCCTTGTAAATCTTACCATCTTCATTCCTAATGTCATTTTATTGAATTTCTATCTCTGTCTTTTATTTTCTAAAAGCTTTTTTCTCTTGTTTACTGAGGATATGTCTTTTATTTTATTGAGGATGCCAAACTCTTTTTGATGTTTTATACTCATTCTACTATTGACAAGTCCCACATCATTCCCAGAGCTGTGCTCCTTCTCTGAGTCTTTGGGTTGTGATTTTTTCATTTTAGTCTATACTGTGTACTTCCTATTGTGCTTTCCTCTCTTCATTCACTGTTAGGCCATCATATAATTTAGTCATTCATAATAAGACAATTTTAAAAGGGAAAAAGGTTCTGAAATAATAAAATTATATAATTTAAAAAATATGTGTCTATCAACAGACACTAGTTTCATTACACAAAATAAATTTGATGCAAAAATCATAAACATAATATTAGCAAATCAAATTTTATGAGATATTAAAAAGATAATAGGTCTTGAAGAGGGAATGTTTTTCTGGATCTATAATGCTTTAACAAGTGAAAGTCAATCAATTTTATTTATACATTTATAAGAAGAAAGGAGGGAATCATGTGAGCACTGTGATATACATACAAAAAGCATTTGACCACATTCCTTATCTATTCATGTTAAGAAAAATGACAAACTTGTATAAATATCTCGAAAATGTCTACCACCAAAAGCATATTGATATTTCCACCTGCAGTAAAAGATGAGACCAAAATATGCCCAATGTCATTTGATTTGTACTGGAAGTTCAAGCAAGTGCCATCAAGGCAGAGCTAGTTTCAGTAGTGGAGCTGGTGCTCTCCTATAGAGTTTTGTCTGCTTCTTGTTATGCAGTGGGGAAACAGTGCTGTGGTCCCAATTAGAAAGTAAATGCTGATCAAAAAGCAAATTGTGCAAGTCATAGGTTCATCACCAACTTTTATAAGAGATGGAATTGCTCTGCCTTTTTTAACAGTAGGTGCCCTTACATTTTTTAGGTCACTTAAAACAAACGAAGAAAAAGCATTAACAAATGATAAAAGAGATTTAGATTTACAACATATAACAAAGGCACAATAGCATGAGTGCTTGGCATTCCTTTTGCTCCCACACAATTGCTCAGCCTCTGTTTTCCCCGTTTGGGGGGTTTTTGTTTTGTTTCCATGCATGACTTGTCTATCCCACATTTCCTTCTTACACTTCTGACTGCAACCCAACATTTTTCGTGTCTAACAGATGGCCAAAGGGGTCACCATGAACTGGTAAACTAAGTCCTAGCTAGAGCAGCAGTGTGGAACCCCCAAGCCCAGAAGGAATTAGCAGAAACCAGCCAGTCCTCTCCGAGCCTCTTTATCAACAGGCTTCCTGTATGGAGTCACTAAAGAGAGAGTTTAAACTGAATCTAGGGAGAGTTAGAGGATGTGTCCTTACTGGTCATCTCACAGATTTGAACTTATCAGGTGGCTAAATTACCTGGTTTTTTGTTGTTGTTGTTGTTGTTGTTAGGTTTGTATTTGTGTTTATGTGTGGTTACCATAAACTTCAGTATTTCAATTTCTGCCTGAAATTTATATAGTGCTACTTTATGCAAAATACAGAAACTTTCCAGACATTATAAGCTCGTTAACCCTTTTATCTTTTTATGTTTTAGTTATCATAAGTGATACATCTACTTGCCTTGAAAGGTAAGACAATTTATAGTTTTAACACTAAGTACTATATGCACTTTCAAAGAAATTAAGAGAAAAAAATAGCCTTTTCATTTTCCATTTCAATGCTCATTTATTTATGAGGATATAAGTTGCCCTCTGATATCATTTCTTTTCAGGCCGAAAAACTTTCTTTAACATTGCTTATGCTACAAGGACTGGTGACAGTAAATTCCTTTTTTCTTTCTTTAATAATGTCCTCATTTCCCCGCTAGTGAGAGCCTTTCTGACTAGAACAAGCTCCGAGTCCCGGAGTCCCCGCAGCGCAGCGTACTCCGGCAATGAACCAGCGGAGAGCCGCGATCCGCAAACAGCCTCTGGGATTAGGGCAGGGCAGCCAGAGACCTCTTCAGGCGGCTCTGCCCACTCCGGCTGCAGGCTCTCTTCATGGGGCAATCCAAGATGGCGGCCTAGAGGGAGACTGCACCCCCAGTCGCTCCAGAACCCAGGAGTTAAGAAGGGGAGGCATTGAGAGACTCGGACTGAAATGGAGCCACAGGTGAGTCTGCCCACTGGGTAAAGCTCGGCCCGGGTGGCAGGCCCAGATAGAGGTGGCTTATTGAGCTGGGCAGGGCAGCTAGAGTCTTCCCAAGGTAGCCTTCCACACTCCGGCAGTGGGCTCCTCCCACACGGCCAGCTGCACGGTGCAGGCCCACAGTGAGAGCATTTCCGCACAGAGCCAGTTCCAAACTGTGGAACCAGTAGGGGGCTAGGGGCATTTTTCTTCGGATGCGCTGCTTTATCAGATTCCTCCAAGACATCAGGCTACTGAAGACTGGGAGGTGATACACTGGAAATCTACCGGGACACTATAAGCCAGTAGCAGAAAACTGCAATATCTCAGGGTCCCACTGACAACTGACCAATATGAGAAAACAAGGGAAGAAAATGTTCCAAACAAACCTAGGTACTACATCAATAAAACCCAATGACAGCACAGCAGAAGAAATGTCAGAAAGGGAGTTCAGAATGTACGTAATTAAAACGATCAGGGAAGCTAATGAGGAGATGAAAGAGCAAATGCAGGCATTGAAGGAGGAGATGAAAGAGCAAATGCAGGCATTAAATGAACGCACCAATCAACAGTTAAAAGACCAAATACGGGAAGCAAGAGATCATTTCAATAAAGAGTTAGAGATACTGAAAAAAAACAAACTGAAATCCTTGAAATGAAGGAAACAATAAACCAAGTTAAACACTCCATAGAAAGCATAACCAATAGGATAGAACACCTGGAAGACAGAACCTCAGACATTGAAGACAAATTATTTAATCTTGAAAGCAAAGTTGGCCAAACAGAAAAGATGGTAAGAAATCATGAACAGAATCTACAAGAATTATGGGATATCATGAAAAGGCCAAATTTAAGAATTATTGGGATTGAGGAAGGCTTAGAGAAACAAACCAAAGGAATGAACAATCTATTCAATGAAATAATATCAGAAAATTTCCCAAATCTGAAGAATGAAATGGAAACCAAGTACAAGAGGCTTATAGAACTCCAAACATACAAAATTACAACAGACCCACACCAAGGCACATTATTATGAAAATACCTAACATACAAAATAAAGACAGAATTTTAAAGGCCGCGAGAGAAAAGAATCAAATTACATTCAGAGGGAAACCAATAAGAATATCAGCAGATTTTTCAATCCAGACGCTAAAAGCTAGAAGGGCCTGGAACAACATTTACCAAGCCCTGAAAGAAAACGGATGCCAACCAAGAATCTTATACCCAGGAAAACTTACCTTCAAATTTGACGATGAAATAAGATCCTTCCATGATAAACAAAAGCTAAAGGAATTTACAAAAAGAAAGCCAGCATTACAGAACATTCTCAGCAAAACATTCCATGAGGAAGAGATGAAAAACAACGATGCAAATCAGCAACAGGAGGCGCTAGCCTAAAGGAAGAGCCAAATAAAGGAGAAACCAAATCATGTCAAAAACAAATATGAGTCAATTGACTGGGAATACAAATCATATCACAATAATAACCCTGAATGTTAATGGCCTGAATTCATCAATCAAAAGACACAGACTGGCAGATTGGATTAAAAAGAAAAATCCAACAATATGCTGCCTGCAAGAGACTCACCTCATAGAAAGAGACACCCATAGACTAAAGGTGAAAGGATGGGGAAAAACATACCATGCACACGGACACAGCAAAAAAGCTGGAGTATCCATCCTCATCTCAGATAATGTGGACTTCAAACCAAAACTAATCAGAAGGGATAAAGAAGGACATTACATGCTGCTTAAGGGAAGCATAAATCAGCAAGACATAACAATCATAAATATCTATGCCCCGAACATTGGCTCATCCACGTATGTCAAACAAATCCTTCTTAATTACAGAATTCAAATAGACCACAACACAATCATACTAGGCGATTTTAACACACCTCTCTCACCACTGGATAGATCGTCCAAACAAAAATTGAATAAAGAAACTATAGATCTCAACAACACAATCAGCAATTTAGACTTAACGGACATATATAGAATATACCATCCAACAAAGAGTGAATACACTTTCTTCTCAGCAGCACATGGATCCTTCTCTAAAATAGACCATATTTTATACCACAAAGCTACTGTTAGCAAATACAAGAAGATAGAGATACTACCTTGTACTCTATCAGATCATAATGGATTGAAATTAGAAATAAATGACAGAATAAAAAACAGAAACTTCTCCAATACCTGGAGATTAAACAATACACTATTATATGATGAATGGATAACAGAAGACATTAGGAGGGAAATAAAAAAATTCTTAGAAGTAAACGAGAACAAAGACACATCATATCAAAATCTCTGGGACACTATGAAAGCAGTACTTAGAGGAAGATTTATTTCATGGAGTGCATTCAAAAAAAGAAGTAGAAATCAACAAATAAACGACTTAATACTACAGCTCAAAGCACTAGAAAAAGAAGAGCAGACCAATACCAAAAGTAGTAGAAGACAGGAAATAGTTAAAATCAGAGCCGAAATCAACGAAATCGAAACAAAAGAAACAATTGGAAAAATTAACAAAATAAAGAGTTGGTTCTTTGAAAAAATAAATAAAATTGATAAACCCTTAGCCACACTAACAAAGAGAAAGAGGGAGAAAACTCAAATTACTAAAATTCGGAATGAACAAGGAAATATCACAACAGACACGAGTGAAATACAAAACATAATTAGAAGCTATTTCGAAAATCTATACTCCAACAAAACAGAAAACCTCGAAGACATCAACAAATTTCTAGAGACATATGAACTACCTAAACTGAACGAGGAGGACATACACAACTTAAATAAACCAATTTCAAGCAATGAAATAGAAGTCATCAAAAGCCTACCAACAATGAAAAGTCCAGGACCACATGGGTTCTCAGCCGAGTTCTACAAAACCTTTAAAGAAGAGCTCATTCCAATACTTCTCAAACTATTCCATGAAATAGAAGAGGAGGGAACCCTACCAAACTCGTTCTATGAAGCCAATATCACCCTGATACCTAAACCAGACAGAGACACATCGAGGAAAGAAAATTTCAGACCAATATCCTTAATGAACATCGATGCAAAAATTCTCAACAAAATTTTAGCAAATCGCATACAAATATATATTAAAAAGATAGTGCACCACGATCAAGTGGGTTTTATCCCAGGGATGCAAGGTTGGTTCAACATTCGGAAATCAATAAATGTCATTCACCATATCAACAGACTTAAGTTAAGAATCACATGATTATTTCAATAGATGCAGAAAAAGCATTTGATAAAATACAGCATCCCTTCACGCTCAAAACACTAGAAAAAATTGGGGTAGTGGGAACATTCCTAAACATTATAAAGGCAATCTACGCTAAGCCCATGGCTAATATCATTCTAAATGGTGAAAAACTGAAAGCGTTCCCCCTAAAAACTGGAATAAGGCAGGGATGCCCTCTTTCACCGCTTCTATTCAACATCGTCCTTGAGACTCTAGCCAGAGCAATCAGACAAACCAAAGAAATTAAAGGGATACGAATAGGAAAAGAAGAACTCAAACTATCCCTGTTCGCTGATGACATGATTATATATTTAGAGGAACCTGGAAATTCCACCAGAAAACTTTTAGAACTCATAAGTGAATTCAGTAAAGTAGCAGGTTACAAGATCAATGCTCATAAATCCAATGCATTTTTATACATAAGTGATGAATCTTCAGAAAGAGAAATTAGGAAAACTACCCCATTCACAATAGCATCGAAAAAAATAAAATACTTGGGAATCAATCTCACAAAAGAGGTGAAAGACCTCTACAATGAGAACTACAGAACACTAAAGAAAGAAATTCAAGAAAACCTTAGAAGATGGAAAGATCTCCCATGTTCCTGGATAGGCAGAATTAATATCGTCAAAATGGCTATACTACCTAAAGTTCTATACAGATTCAATGCAATTCCAATTAAAATCCCAATGATGTACCTTGCAGAAATAGAGCAAGCAATTATGAAATTCATCTGGAAGAATAAAAAACCTAGAATAGCTAAAGCAATCCTCAGTAGCAAGAGCGAAGCAGGGGGTATTGCAATACCAGATCTTCAACTCTACTACAAAGCAATAGTAACAAAAGCGGCATGGTATTGGTACCAAAATAGACAGGTAGATCAATGGTACAGAATAGAGGACATGGACACAAACCCAAATAAATACAATTTTCTCATACTAGACAAAGGTTCCAACAATATGCAATGGAGAAAAGATAGCCTCTTCAACAAATGGTGCTGGGAAAACTGGAAAACCATACGCAATAGAATGAAATTAAACCCCTATCTCTCACCCTACACAAAACTCAACTCAAAATGGATCAAGGACCTCGGAATCAGACCAGAGACCCTGCATCTTATAGAAGAAAAAGTAGGTCCAAATCTTCAACATGTTGACTTAGGATCAGACTTCCTTAACAGGACTCTCATAGCACAAGAAATAAAAGCAAGAATCAACAACTGGGATAGATTCAAACTAAAAAGCTTTCTCTCAGCAAAGGAAACTATCAGAAATGTGAAGAGAGAGCCTACAGAGTGGGAGAATATCTTTGCCAATCATACTTCAGATAGAGCGCTAATTTCCAGAATCTATAAAGAACTCAAAAAACTCTACACCAAGAATACAAATAATCCAATCAACAAATGGGCTAAGGAAATGAACAGACACTTCACAGAAGAAGATGTACAAGTAATCACCAGATATATGAAAAAATGTTCAACATCCCTAGTAATAAGGGAAATGCAAATCAAAACTACCCTAAGATTTCATCTCACCCCAATTAGAATGGCGATTATCAAGAATACAAGCAACAATAGGTGTTGGCGAGGATGTGGTGAAAAAGGAACACTCATACATTGCTGGTGGGGTTGCAAATTAGTGCAGCCACTCTGGAAAGCAGTGTGGAGATTCCTCAGAAAGCTTGGAATGGAAACACCATTTGACCCAGCTATCCCACTCCTTGGCCTATACCCAAAGGACTTAAAATCAGCATACTACAGAGATACAGCCACATCAATGTTCATTGCTGCTCAATTCACCATAGCCAGATTGTGGAACCAACCTAGATGCCCTTCAGTTGATGAATGGATAAAGAAACTGTGGCATATTTATACAATGGAATATTACTCCGCAATGAAGAATGATAAAATTATGGCATTTGTAGGCAAATGGTCGAAATTGGAGAATATCATGCTAAGTGAGATAAGCCAATCTCAAAAAACTAAGGGACGAATGATCTCGCTGATAAGCGGATGAGGACATATAATGGGGGGTGGGAGGGGCTAGCATTAGGTTTAGGGTTAGGTTTAGAGTTAGGCTAAGGAGAGCGGTAAGAATGAAGGAAAGAAGGACTGTGTAGAGGGAAAAGAGGGGGGGAGGGGAAAAATAAAATAAACATCATTACCCTATGTAAATGTAAAAAAAATAAATAAAAAAAAAATAATGTCCTCATTTTACCCTCTTTTATTAAATGTCATAGGTGCTTATAGAATTCTGAGTTGACAGATTTTTTTACCTTCTCTTTATTTTTTATCTTGCTCTATCTTAGAGATTGTTCAATATTTTTCAATTCATTTTTAATTGACAAAAATTGTGGACATTCACGCTGTACATCATGATGTTATTTTTTTGAAATATGTATGTATTACATATGACTATGTTGATCTAATTAACAGATGCATTTCTGCACATAGTCATCATTTTTTGTGATGAGAGCACCTCAAATCTACTTTGAGTGATCCCCAAGCTTAGACTATATTGTTATTAACTATAGTCACCATGTTATGTAGTTTATCTCTTCAACTTACCCTCCTAACTAGAATTTTGTATCCTTTGACCAACATCTCTCAAAAACCCCCTTAGTCCCCAACAGATTATTGATAGTGAAACAACAGTATTTTATAGATGTTAATCCACTATCTTCTGATTACCATAGGTTCTAATCAGAAGTCCATAGTATTTCAAATTATTATTCTCTTGTGTGTAATACGTCAATAAACTCTGGTTTTTAAAAACACTTTCTCTTTCTATTAGGCTTCTTATGCATATAGGCATGTTTCTTCTTAAAGGTTTGTTCACATCGAATTTTTTGAACCCATATTTTTGAACAAATTTGGGAAGTTTTTGAATGTAAACATTTTGAATTTAAACATTTTTCTCAACTTTTCTCTTTCTCTCTCTTCTGGGACTGCAATTTTCCAGACATTTGAAATTCTCCCTAGGTCTCTAGGTCTCTGTTTAACCTATTTTTTTTCTATTTTTCTTTTTCTTTCTTTTCTTTAGATTGTATGATTTCCATGAAACTTTTTATTCACTGATTTCTTCCTTTCCATTGCTATACCTTTATTCAACCCATCTATGGAGAAATTCATCTCAGGTATCATAATTTATAGTCTAACCTGTTGAATTTTTAATTTTATATTATCTATTTTTTTCTGAGATTTACTATCATTGCATTTACTCTGAGTGTGTTATCAATGTAGTTTAGCATGCATACCTATAATAGGTGCTTGATATATTAAAATCCTTATGTGATATTTCTAGCTTCTGCATCATCTCAAGTTTGGCATCTGCTGCTCATCGTTTTCCTTATTCTTCATGTGTGAAGTGATTTTAGATTGTATCCGGGAAATTTTTTTACATTATGTGGTTTGGATTCTTTTATTTCTCCAGAGATTATTGATTTTATTTAAGAAGGCAATTAACTTGTTATCCTCAAATCCAGGTGATCATACCTGTGGTGAATATTGGTGTAAATGTCAATTCATCTCTTTGAGCTTGGGTTCCAGATGCTTTTTCTTTTCTTTCCAATGCATGGTTTAGGAGTGAGTCACAGACTTTTACAAAGTTTATGCAGAGTATTAGGAGTTTCATTATTTTACTTCTTTTATTGTCTTATTTCTAGTGTTTTTCTCTCATTGTCTAGTATCCTTGGTGGTTACAGAGACTTTTTCCACTGAACAAGAAAACTAGTAGGTTTTCTACCAAAATTTAGCTGCTTAGTGCTATGGTGATAACTGGGCCTGTGGCTGCCTTTGCAAAGAAATTGCAAATGTGAATGTATATTTCTCTGTTTACCATAAGGCAATAGAGGAGTTTATCTGCTATAATATTTTCTATAGCAGTTTCAAGAGACTTCAATATTGGCATTTTGGGTTTTTTATTTTTTTTTGTTTTTAAGATAATTCGGAGTTCATAGCTATTATTTTTGAGTGAATCTATTTATTAAAATTCATACTGAATGCCAACCCCAGAGTTTTCAAACTTTACCAGAAATTCACACAGTTTCCATGACACAAATAAGATAATACTGGATTTCTCACTAATTCAAGAGGTGACCCTGATTCAGATTTAGGATTACTTAGAAAAATACTCCATAACTTTTATTTTACATACTCGTGTTTGAATTTCTGTGTAACAGGGTGTTGAAATTCGAGTTTACACCAAAGCACCAAAGTACTAAAATACTAATACAGTGACATAGACTAGACCCAAATACAGAATTTCAAAATACTTGCCTGATAACTGATTTCCTGTCCCATGGTCATTTTATACAGTAAATCCTGACACAAATATAGATTATAAAAGTTGAGAGAATGGAGACAAAAGTTAAGGTTTCATAATGAAATTTCTTTGATAAGAACTGATGTGATACCTTATATACATGGATCCCACCAATGTGGAGGGATGTGAAAGGATGCTACTTCCTTCACTTCAAGGGTAGAGACAGGGTTTCCACAAGAACTTCATAGAGAACTCAGATGTGAGGCATACAGGAAAGGGAGGGGGTTGAATCCTATGAGGATATGTGTGTGAGGGGCATCCTGCTTTACTGCTAGGGAAGAAGGCAAATTGCTATTGCTTCCAGGAAACAACATAATACCCTCTGTTGGCTGATCAAAGGGGAAGAAGGTCTTTCTGAGAACCAGATGCATATTCTGCAGGGGGGAAAGTCAACCTGATGCTATTATGTGACTCTCCCTTTCTGAGAACACTATAAAAGTGGGTGGTAGAACTACAATAGTAAGAGCAAATGTAGACCTCAAAGTTCAGAACAGGAGGCAAGTGGATAGCTGGAGTAGTGAAGAAAACTGCATGTGACATGCCCTAGCAGGACAGTCCCAAAAGTTCTATGAAAGTACCCAAGACAATCACATTTGCCAGGACCAGAGACCTCAAAGACATCAGTGGCAGTTCCAGTTCTGGGAAAATCATTCTTGTCATTCTTGCTTCTTCTACCTTCCAGGAATGACCAATAATGAGAGAAGAACCACAGATTCTTCTTCCACTACAAGCAGTCAATGTTATTTTTGGAGATTATTAAAAGTTTTGGAACTTGACATTCTAATGTCTGAACTGAAGCTATGTTTGCAAAGTAAAGAAAGAAGAGACATTATTGTTATCTAAAAACAAAATGATCAGATATGAGACCTAATCAATTTTAAGACACAATAGAGGGAAAACAGTCATTTTTAAATTACTTACTACTATAATTTGTGCTTGTACAGTGTATTGACATTATATCCTTTCATAAAGACAAAAGTGAGCAATCTTTTTTTTTTTTTTTTTTTTTTTTTTGGAGGATCCTGAAAGGCAGTGGAAAAGATGTGACATTTGCAATGGGTCTTAACAAAGTTGAAAAATTAAAGAAAGAAAACAGTATGAGAAAAGATATGGATCTTTGAAATTGCACAGTATGTTAGAGGTAATAAGGAGAATTATAGAATACATTAACAGTAGGGGTTGAATGAGGAGAAAGGTGAATTTGCAAAAGTAGCCTGAAGCCATCGTGTTAAAAGTACTGTGCACCATGTGGGATTGCTGCAAAATAATGAAGTAGTAGGAACCTATCAAATTCCTAGCATCAGGGACTGTTATGAAACTATTTGTATTTTAGAAAAGTGATCTTGTCAGCATAGTGGAGAAAAAGACAGAGTAGAGGCAGAGACATGCTTGTAAGCAGTGGCAATGCTGTTGTGAGGTGATCAGAACAGGGACAAGAAAAGAGGGAGTAGAGGTGGAATTCCTGGCCTCGTGGCCAGAAACTGTGGAGAGCCAAGAAGGAGTCGCTGAAAGCCACACTTAGATAGTCTCCTGGGTCTGCCTGGCTCAGGAGTTTTCTAAGACAAAATTAGAAAAACAGAGGAACTTTGGGTTTGAAGAGGTGGAAATTAAAACTGACTTTGAAGATGTTAGTGTCAATTCACCTGTAAGATATCCACCTGCAGACGTCAGGAGGTTATTAGAGATTTCAGTAGCCAAGTGTTATGGAAAAAAAAAAAAACTGTGATATTTATAAGTTCAGTTTCAGGCATGGGCAAAGAGAGAGACATGAAAAATAATTGTAGTTAAAAAAGGGGCTGGGTCGTGGCTCAGTGGTAGAGGGCTTGTCTCACATGTGTGAGGAACTGGGTTTGATTCTCAGCACCTCCTATAAATAAGTAAATAAAATAAAAATCCATTGACAACGAAAAATATTTTTAAAAGAGGAAGGAGGTTTGATAAATAAGAAAAAGAATGATATGAGAAACAGAGGAGAATGACACCCAAGGCATCCAGGAAAAAAACAGACATTTCAAAAACTAGGGGGTTTATCCTGGGTTCAAATTATGCAGATAAAACAAATAAGTTGAGACCCAAGAGTTCACTGTATTTTATTATTAGTCTGTCATACATGACCTTTGTTTGAGCTGTTAATGGAGTGGGGTTTAGGAGTCAGGTTGTTAACAAAAAATGAATAAAGGGTAACAAATTAAAAGCAGCAGATACTGGCTCAGCTACCTAGAACACTATTGTGGATGAGAAGGGGAGAACTAGATGATTACATAGATGCTTTCTAGTTTTAGTATGGAAGAGTTGAGATAATGTGAAACAGCAAAGATAATATGAATTATAAACTGCTAGAGAAGACACAGAGAGTAAAAATTAGTTCAGTGGTGCCCTCTGCAACTTCGGCAATGATTAAGAGCAGCACTGATGGGTAACAGCCTCTAATACGTTCTTACAAAGTGTATTTCCTTGTCTTTTTACCCTTTGGCCGACTTTAATTAATTTAGATCTAGAGATAATACTTGACAATTGTGTAAGAAAAATTGAACAGACAAAGCAAAATGCAAATAATCATGCTGTGGATGATCTGGGGCAAAGTGATAAATGCTTTCTCTTATGCTTCTGTGCTAATTTATTTCTAAATTATTTTCTTGTATATGTCTTAAAGACAGAGGGTTATTGGCTGACCAATCACAGGGCACTCATGATCTTCTTTTTTGTCATTTATGGTTATTCTAATTTACACTTGGTTTTCTATTGATTTATATTGCACCAGAGAAAGGATAGTGGATTGGAGACCAAATGGATCTGAGTGAAATACTGGTTTTATTGCTTCTTGAACATGTGAACTTGACTTAGAATTGGCTGCTCTGAAGCTCCATTTCCTCAGCTATAATGTGGGGATAACACCATCTCTCTTTTGGGGTTTAGTGATGGCTCATATTAGGCAGCTACCACTGTGCTTTACGACTGTAGATGTTTGGCAACTAGATGAAAATAATCCAGTTTCCCCAAAGGGCATTCTACAATACACTTGTCTGATACTACTTCCTGAGGAAATAGAGGAAAATCACATACTTACTATTGTATAAAAGGTTATTGTATATGAGGGGGTGATGGAGACATCTGTTTGACTGCAGAGAAAGTTCCAAAATTTGCATGCTGTCCTTAGGTGTGAAAAAAGAGAATATTTTTAAATGATTAATTTAGTATTCATTCCTTGTTTTATTCTCAAGTACTTCCATGTTCTTCTAGGTCATCTCTCTTTCTCTTTCTCTCTCTCTTCTCTCTCTCTCTCTCTCTCTCTCTCTCTCTCTCTCTCTGTATGTGTGAGGGAGCTATTGGTGATAAATCTTGTTATCTAATTTCCTTCCATTTTAAAAGTCATGATTTTGAGTTAACTTAGTGTTGATTGATAAACTAATAAATACTAATCAAATTCAAGTTTCAAATGTCTTACCAGGGCAGATTTTCCCTTTGCTGCAGATGCCCTTAGGCCCTCAGGGTAGGTTGAGATGGGACTTCTGCCTCACATGAGGGCTGTTGGGCCACCCTCCAGATTCATGAGAACTCTGTGAAGATGGCTATTACCTTGCACAGACACTTGGCCCATAGCTGGCATCAGTAGCTCAAGTTCATAGATGGAAAAATCTATACCTATTTTTACATCATAGTTCCCTGGCAGTTCCATTACTAACCTGTCCTTACCATGGATCTTGGTGGCCCTTCAGAGGTCTTGCATGTAGGTCATATCTTCCAACTATGACATGCTCACTGCCACTGAAGCTCCTTTTCCTTCTCTCACTGATCTCAGGGAAGATCAATGAATCTTAATTCTCAGCCACCTTCTGCCTGCATCCTGGAAGCTCAGAGAACCTTGGATTTCCTCCACAACACATGAGAGCAGAGAGAGAGAGGGGAGTAGGGAGGACTGGAGGGAGAGGAGGGGTGCTATCTCAGGTTCTCTCTCTTCCTAAACATGTGGCGAGGCTTTCCCAAGTCACTCTCAGGACCTGTAGTAGTGTGGGGGTGTGTGTGGGGGTCTGCTCCAGATATTTCAAACCTACTATCCTTTCAAACTCCTTAAGATTTTTGCCACTTTTTACCCTCTTCTAGGTTTTTGCAGCTAGGATTTTTTCTTTTTTTTATCTGATCTCTTACTTCTGTGTCTCATTTCTACCTCTCAGAACTAGAACTTCTCTACCCTTCCCTTCTGATGGGAAATGAAAACTTCGTTAGGCCATCTCCTCCTGCTTCCCTCTGGTGGACTCCTATGTTCCAGGATGGGAAACACTTTTTCTTTAAAGCAGCAGAAAGTACTTTATTCAACTGGCAGAAAGCCATAGGGCTTCATGATTTAAGAAACTGGGTATTTTATAGTTTTGATACTTTTACACTTACTTAACTCAGTTTTACCAAAATAAATTGTTTTTACAACCCTCCCTCCAATGTGTATATCACCTACTAAGACATTGGCTATGGGCTACCCTTTCCGAATCCATCACAAACATTTTCTGGTGTTGAGGACAGGCCTCTGTAAATCTCATTTCTGTTTTAACAACTGCTCCCTCTTAGCATCTTCAAAAAGAGGCACTAGAGGGAGACACAAGGCTGAAAGAGGGACAAGAGGTATGCTCTTTGTCTGCTTCCTTCTGGTTTCTTGTCTGCTTCCTCTTCCTGTGAGCATCACCCCAGCACTGTTTCTTCACCCTGTCTGAGGTAGTTCTTTTTGGTAACAGCAATCGGCAATTTTTTCCAATACTTGCAGAGCCAAATTTATTCCATCTCTCAGAGACACTAGCACCAGTCAGACACTCCTTCCTTAAAGATTTGGGCCCAAGCCTGTGAGACCCTCCTTGAACATAGACACCAGTACTTGAAGTTTGAGCTTCAGCTCTGCAATGCTCCTCCTCTGAAGCTTCTGAATTTAAACGATTCCAGTCGTTTTGCTCCCCGCACCAGCTCTATAATGAGAGCTACTTCCTGCATGTTCTACCTCCATGATATATAGTTAAAAACTTTATACCTCCTCTACAATTCTACATATTAAAAATTATCTGTTAAGATTACTAGTACAGCTGAGCATGGTGGCACATGCCTGTAATCCCAGTGGTTCGGGAGGCTGAGGCAGGAGGATTGCAATTTCAGTGCCAGCCTCAGCAACTTAGTGAGGTCCTACAGGAACTTACAGAGAACCTATCTCTGTAAAAGGGTCTGGGGTGTGACTCAGAGGTTCAATACCCAGTACAAAAAAATTACACACACACACACACACACACACACACACACACACACACATATATATATATATATATATATATATATATACAGAGAGAGAGAGAGAGAGAGAGAGAAAGAGAGTACAATTTTACTATATATATAGTATATTTTGATCCCTGAATGGATCCAAAGGGACCCAAAATCCACTGAAAAGAGTGCTTTTTGAAAGCCACAATGCAGTACACTAACCTAACTAACGGTTTGCTGGTGGAGCACAAGGGTAGTGACTGGAGCAGTGACTGTGGGCGTGGATGTCTATGTGAACACCTGCTCGTCATGCATGTTAGGTGCACACACCTGTGCTTAGCAGGATGATCTCTAGACCAGAGGAAGAGGGGGCGGAGAACCATAGAGAGGAAAGAAAAGAGGTTTTAAGGCTAAAACAATTTAAGATATTCCCAATATAATTTTTCCAAAACCCACAACTCACAGCCAACCAAAACTGTCTTGGATCTTGTTAAAAACACAGAATCCCAAATTCCATCCCAGATCTGCAAAACCAGACTCTGTTTTAACTTTGATGATTTTGACATACTTTAAAGTTTGACCAACAACTGTATTAGAAATGTACAGTGCAGGTAAGAAACAAGTGCCATGTGATGCCAAAATGACACCCCAAGTCTACATTCATTTCCAATACTGACTGCTCACCTCTTTCTGGCTGGCTATTCTCTCATAGAAATAACCCTCATTATATAGTAGTTATAAAAATTAGAGAAGATGGAAAGGGACATCTTGGGAGTTCTAGTCTTCCCAGGTTAAGTATATGTTGGACCAACGAGAACTGTAGGAGGAACACAAATAGTCTTTTAGGTATTGCAATTCATTTTGTAAAAAAAAGGAAACAGTGATGATGGATCACCACATGTTCTCCATGGTCTGTATGTTCATTCTTTTATTGGAAGAATTTGGTGATGGCAACAGGATGTGATTGTATTTCAGGATAGTAAAGATACCTGTGAACAGAGCAGGGCCAAAGGATAATTGTATTTTACCTCTCTGTATCTCAGAGAAGATTTATCTATCAGGATCCAAGTGGGTATGTGGCTGAGTAGGACTGTCCACGTAACTGGTCCATTGGTGACAAACAATCTCTGAAGGTGAGTCACCATTTGCTGACTGAATATGTCCCCATAAAAAGATTTAGTGATGGAACTTTGGGTACAGAGAGTAGGTTAAGATTGTTATTTGGGGGGTGGGTGGGGCAGAAGGGGCATTGAACTTGCTTATGTTTTTTTCATGAGGCTGGAGACCTGAACTGGCCTCTTTTTTAAGAGTACCTACAGACCTGGGAGGGTCAGTGGGGAGTAGTGAGTAATTAGACACAGAGTCTGTCCCCTAATCTTTTTCTGAAAACCCTCAGAGGCACAAAGTTCCAGATAAAGAGCTGAGGGAATGGGAATCTGGACATCTGCCAAATATTTCACTATCTTGCTGTATGCAACTTTGTGGTCTATAAGAAAAATCTGCAACACAACAGATGTGGAGGACTCAGAGGAAAAACATGTCTTTGACAGTTACCAAGAAAATAGATCAGGTTTAAAAAAATATCTGATTTATGCTCTCGAAGATAGAAAGCAACCATGAAATGAGAAAATGACATAGAAGGAAAGAACAGGTGAGATTAAAAAAAAAAAAAAAAAGAGGCAAGAGGCAAGATTCTCAGGATAAAATCACATAAGCTAAAATTCCTAAAGTCTGCTACAAAACAAACAAATGACAAGAACAAAAAATAGACATAAAATCATATTCAAAGTCGACATTGGGGTCAAAAAAGAATAAAAGTGATGGTGCATAAAATTGAATTAGTGCTGAAGAAAATGTTTGAGAAATTATTCCAGAAATATAAAAATACCAGAAATGATGGGGGATGGGCAAGAATTTACAGGAAGGTAGCAGATAGAGACAGAGGAATAAAAGAGAGCATAAGAGAACATATGGAAAGGCAGACAATGGAAAACTAATTACAAATTATGAGCATTCTTATAAAAGATTTTATCCCTAAACAAAATAACCACAATGAAACCTTGAAAAAAGTATTAAAACAGATAAGAATTTTTGAGCTTAAAAAAAAAATACTCCAGTCTAAAAAAAGTGTCAGAAATCAATGGGGACAAGGTTGATTATTTAATGCCTGGTGCTTTAGTAACTGGGAATAAATTTATCCTTACTACAGACAATATTTTCAAAAAATTATGAATTCAAGTGTAAAAAACAAACAAAAATAATTTTGTGAAATAGAAGTAAACATTCACTACATTTATGTATGAAGTAGGATTATCTAATTTTAGAAGCAATGAAAGAAATTTCAATAAAAATCTCAAAATAGCTAGAAGAAAGGATTTTGAACATGCTCACCAAAAAGAAGTGATTCAATTTTAAGGTGACTAATATGTTAATTAATCTGATTTGTTCATTACACAATGTATACATAAATTGAAAACCACATTTTAGCCCATAAATATGTACATTTATTATGCCAGTTTGCAAAATTTCTTTTAAATTTAGAAACAAATAAATAGGCAAGGCAAGGGAAAAAATTAAAAAGCAACACAATCAGAACGAGTCCAATCTTTTTGTCTGGTTTTGCAGTGCTGGGGATAGAACTTAGGGCCTTACACATTCTAGGCAAGTGTTCTACCACTGAGCTGTATCTCCAGCCTGGGTCCAATGGCAAAATCAAAAATCAATATTAGATGTTTCAGTAAACATGACAATGAGATCTCAAGCCTTTCTTTCTTCCTTCTTTCTTTCTTTCTTTCTTTCTTTCTTTCTTTCTTTCTTTCTTTCTTTCTTTCTTTCTTTTGTGGGATTTAACACGGGTTCTCCCCCATGCTCCACTGAGCAACTCCACCAGTGAATGGTACCCCAGTCCATCAAGGGTCTTTTTTAAGCAAATTTCGTCAACCAGGGAAGTGTGCAAGAACCAGAACTCAGATTCCGAACTCTAACATCTGGCTGGGTAGACTAGACAGTATGCATTCACCATGAACAGACCTGGATTACTGAAAGTCACTTTCTGTCATGCCCACTGACTCAAGATAAAACAGCATTGTGGATGATCACCTCGGCTCTTAATCTTTCTCCTACAAAGCACTGGCTTATGCAGTTACTAGTATATTTATTACAATGATCTTAAAATCAATGTCGTTCATGAACTTTCATGCCTCCCTCATCAGCCATATTCATACAGAAATTCACCAAAACTCAGAACTAAATACAGAAGAAAAATTAACTTGAGGTAAGACAGAACAAACTGGAAGGCCAGGAGGTTTGCTGGTAACAATTTACCTTGATATCTCCTTTTAGTACAGACTAAGGGGAAAAGGCATGAGACCAGATGCCCCTTCTTTTTCTTCTTTCTTGATATATATATAACTTTGCTCTTCTCTGTATTTCCTCTTCTCTTTCTCCTCTTTGCCTCTTTCCTGTCTTTTCTTAATTTTCTCTTTTTTCATTTTTTTACCCAGGAAAATAAATAGACCATAGGTTTTGGAATGAGATACCTCAGTTCAGTCACTTTGAAACCTTAAAGTATTTATAAGTCACAGTTTTCTGTAAAATGTACATAAGAATAGTAGAGTTGGGGATATATAACTCAGTGGTAGAGCACTGGCCTAGCATGTTCCAGGCTCTGGGTTCAATCCCCGACACCAAAGGAAAACAAACAGAACAGAAAGCTTAACCTCCAGGGTTTTGCAAGTGTTAAATAAAACGATGCATGTAAAGTGTTTGCCAATTATAGGAGCTCAGGAAATCTTAGGTCTCTTTCCTTTGATATTCTCTCCTCCCTCTCAGGCTCTGTACTAGGCTACACATTTCTGGAAGTCTCAAACTAGACTATTTGCGAAGCTCTTCTTGTCTAAAACCAATCTATGAAGTGCCCAGTGACCTTTCACCTACAAGGAATAGAGAAGACCTTAGTAACCGTATATTGGTCTCTTACTCATCCATCACCACCACTCTACCTGCTACCCCACCCAATTCCCAGCTGTCTCTCTCCTCACGCCCAGTTTACCACGTATCAGTTTCATCTTGTTAGACTAGAGAGCATTGGAGTGTGAGGTTCTCAGATTCAAGTGACTATCAGTACATAAACTCTGTTTGAGGAGAAAGTTGTTCAATACCACTGACAAAGACTCAAGGGTTTCCTTTCCTGGAGTTTTATACATGTAAATTGTCTGGAGGTATGCTAGCAATGGTATCGCTTCTCCTTCTGTAGCTGTTCAGAACTGAAGTTCTTTTGTTTTTTCTAAAGTAGGCAGTGATGATCTAAACACACTTCCAGTTGACCATGGAAACAGGAAATTGGCTGGATTTCTAAGTGGAAAGTCCCAGCCTCCTTTCACTGCTGCAAGTATCATGTCATCCTCAGTGTAGAATCATGACTCTACTGGATGCTTGTGCTCACTGGTGCACTGGCCAGGGGACCTAAAACCAAGTAATAGTCATGCAAGGTTTTCCCTCCCTACTAACCTCCCTGGGAAATGGAGGACTGGGAGGTGTACCTAAGCAAAAAACTCAATAGGAGCACATTATCATAAGTCATAGCAAATATCTAGACAGTTGATTATTCAGCTCAAGTATGGATTAAGTACCCACTAAGTGCTGAGATCTGGAAAGATAAAGACAAAGGAGAAAATTGCAGAACTGAGGAGTTCATTTGCTAGTAGGAAAGGCACCTGTGCAAAAATGTAAGTAGGGTTTAGCATTCATAGTGGTTGCAATAGAAGTCTAAGGGCATGAGATGGCATGAGACAGGAGTATCAATTGGTAAGTGGGGAGGGCTGATACTACTCTGATACCCCCCTGCTTCATTCTGAGTAGTTTTGCTACACTGACCTCTCTCTGCCTGCTCTGAGAGATGTCTCTGAGACTCCATGGCTTTCCCACAGCTGTTGAAACACCTACCCAGACACCACTTGGCCTTTCAGGATCTTGATAAGTTTGTCATGTAATGTCTTATTCAACCAGAGACACAGACTCCAATTTCAATTACTTTTTCTGAGAAAGACTTATAGGATCCAATTCTAGAGAAATGCTGAAAGTGGTTTCATAGAATCCCAAATACCTTATCCTTCTTCTAACTCCCACGCTGAAGTCCCTAGTAGAATGCTTAGCGTGGGTGGAATCTATAAATCATTCAGGGAAAAGCAGCATCAAGGCATTTGGGAGACATCGGCATGACAAGAGCAGCTCATCTTGTCACGGCTGGTCCATCTTATTAAATGGTCATAAAAATATATGGTGGGAATCAAACAGGAATAAGAACTGGTCCACATGGTCTATGTGCCCCCACTTTCATGCCACTATCCTGAGTTCCATTTTTGCTTTCTTCCAGGTAATTGTCTTTTCTATGAATTTTCAGCAGGGTGCTTGTGCAAGCCCTGCCTGTGCAACCTATCTCACCAATGGGTGAAACATTTTCGAGTTAATTCCAACAAAGGAAGAGTTTTAGTGCTTTCAGCCTTGTCATGGTCAATTACATTTGAATTAAAACTGTAGAGTAAAATGTGCAAAGGAGCAGCCCTTGGTTAATGCACACAGTTTGGCATTTCGTGCTTCAGAACACTTGCACACAAACTATACAGGGCAAAATGGTTCCCTTAGTAACTATTTGAAGACTTTGGAGCCACATTTGGATAGAGAGAAGTCACTTGATCACCAATATTGAATGTTAGACAACTAATTTCCATATTGCCATGCAAACGCATTTAGGTGGTAGAAAAAAAAAAAACACCCTCTCTTGTGTTGAGGAATGCAAGCAGTTGTGTCCTTGTCCTGTGTTACTGGAAGCTCAATTAATGAACAGGCTTCTCAAGTTTTGGAATAGGAATGCTTCCAATTTGGGGCTAAAAAGGCCCAATGCATATGATTGCTTCTCAATGAGATGGTAACTTAACAAAATTGAAGTTCAAGGAGGAAGAAGAGAGTCACTACTATCTACAGGTAAATGTGTTAAATGTACTTAGATGCTCAAAAGGTAATTAGCATGTAAATTGAATTCTGAAGAGGAGAACACAAATAATCATGTCACTAAGGACCTATCTACAGTGGATTTTTGGTGCCAGAATTTGACCTGCAATCCTCTCTAACGAGGTGATAATGAGCTGTGAAGGCCCAAAGGAGCTGTTGGGTAGCAATCCTTATAAAGTGAGGTAAGCACATTCCTACATTCAGAGTCCTAGAATATAGAGATGAAGTTACCAATATCAGCTGCCATAACTTCTTTCAGAAAGAAAATATTTTGCTGGAAATAACATTGGCTGGGGTTTCTGATCTTCGAAGTTGTCCAAGATTCCCTAGGAATGACTTAGACATTAAGAAATGAGAGCAGACTTGGCAAGGTCTAATGATGGTGGCTTCATGAGCACACACAACCTGCATCTACCGATAGATGGAGACATCTAACTTTAAACACCAAACTCAGACCCACTTTCCATCCTCAGGTTTCATTCTAAACTTAGACAACAGGAAGTCAGGAGTTCCCACCCTACTCTGAATTCATCATTAAGAGCCTCTTGCTCCTGTGGGTTCTGGTCATTGAATTCAAGATTTAAGTGTCTGCTTCATAGCCGAGAAATAATACTAGTTCTAAAGTTCCATTCTTCTCAAAGACCTTATCTTGTGTTTTCCAGGAGATTAGAATTCTCTTCCTAAACCCCAAGGGAAAAAAAGACTACAGCCTGGCCAATAGTTTTCAAGGTCCAGCTGAGAAAGACTACTGGCAGGCCAGACCCGAATAGAGACGTGTTGGAGGTCACAGCCCTGGAGATGTGCTCAGAGCCATTAGGAAAGGAAGCCAGAATGAGGGGAGATGAGTTAACTGGTAAGAGGATGCATGTTCTCACAATAAAGGCCCAGAAAAAGAGTCAGGAGTTTGAAATAGATCCATGCCAGAAAATTACCTTATAAGCAGCAGAATATAGGTGTTTTTTAAAATCCAGTAAAAATTGATTGAAAATACAACGTGAGTAACAAAATAAGTCTGGGGGCAGTGCTGGCATCCTTGGAGTTCAAGGGTACCCACAGAGTAAGAACACTGAAACGTGTTTGTTCAAAGGCCTATCCCAGCTATCTTTAATTGTAAGTTGTCCCCTGTGTGGCTTGCTCTGGCCTTGAAGTTTTAGAGAATGCTGACCCAATGTATGCATATTAATTAGGTGCCAGTTGGCTGCCTTGTCCTTCTAAGACCCCCATGTTCTGGTTTTCTGGCCCCTGCTGGCCTGTGTTACCTCTTGTGATAAGTTGTGATGAAAAGTACAGCACCCAAGAACTATTAGCAAAGGACATGACCTGGCCTTTAGGGATCAGATGATGTCTGTCTGGGGAAGGGGCATTTAACAGGATATCTGAAGGTGAGGAGGGAGTTGGCCAGGAGAAGTGTGGTGGGTGGGAGCAGTTCCCAGCCAAAAGGCATGCCCCTCTGTAAAGGTCCCAAGGCACAAGGTTGGCAAGGCAGTGGGTTCACTGTGTCCTGTGTCAGTCTCCTATTGGGGCCCTGCCTAGCTGCAGCTTTGCTCTAGAGATGGCTGCCAGAGGAGAAGAAGAAGGGAAGTGGTTGTATTTATTTGTAGAGATGCTCAGGGAATAAAGGACTGGGGGATGGGGAAAACAAACTAGTGCTCAGAGAAAACTAGTTTTCTCTTATCTCCCTATTTTGGCCAGTGTTTCTGAATTGGAAGTTAAAGGAATCTTTGGCAGTTCTGACATTTTGCAACTTTCTAGCCGACCTTTGGATACAGTAAGAAAGAATGGTAAACCTCAGTGTCAAAGGAAGTTCACACACACACACACACACACACACACACACACACGCGCGCGCGCGCACACACGCATGCACGAATGCACGACACACACACACACACACAGAGTTACATTTTCTTAGTATTGAATGAGTTATAACTTACTATATATTTATTCAGCTGTGCATAGCAATTACCAAACAGTAAAATGGTCAAGAATTTCCATAAAGTAAAACACAACTACCTGATATTTATGTTTTAAAGTCGCCCCTTTTAAACCATCATAATTTAACCCTCAGCATGGATATTCCCTGCTGACATCAGGGTTTGAATGACAGAAGGGATCAGCCACTGTATTTTGTTTCCATTGGGATCACATTACCAGCCTGTAATTTCTCCATATTAGAAAATAGTGCTTGATTTCCAAATAATGAGTAGCTGGAGGATGGCTTTGCCCCACTGCCATCTAACACTAGTGCCATTTACATCCCCTCTTGTGTGAAGCAGAAACAGGGAACCGCCTCCTCTAGTCCCTTGTATCCATGACCCTGGGGGTCTCTGATGTGAAGGCAAGCCATCTTACAAGTACTTCCCAGAAGCCTTGCTTCCCATCTGCCCTCCCTCCTGAAATATAAGAATGCAGGGAGCCTTCAGTCCTTGTCTGATGAGGAACATTTGCAAATAACTTCTGCATGACTGGAGACTTTCCTGAGTGATAGTCATGGTTTCCCCTGAAATCTTCAAGACTTCACACACACATAGACTTTTTTTTACAGCATTGTTCAAATAACCTTTTCACAGAAGTACTGCCTAGATATTACAATTCATTTTGAGAGTCTTCAATCATATAACTTATAAGGTTCTATATCCAGGGGAAATGTGGTACCTCTGTGGTCTCAAGATCTCCAGAAGCAACTGCATTCCAGAAGTGGTACCACCAGCTGTGCAACCCATCAGGAAGGATGGACGCAGAGCAGGAAGAAGGATGAGAACTTGTAGTACTTCAAGTGCAGGAAGACTGAGATCACAACAAAGGAAGACCAATGGTTGTGAAAAAACATGAATCCACTTGGTGGTATACATCATTTCCTTTGGGGATGGTGTGAAGGGTGTAATTCTGAGGGAGGAGAGTACGTGCTTAATGACTGGAGTTCAGAGATGCAGAACTTTTGTGCCCAGGGATGCCCATTTGAGACACAGCATGGGAGATGAAATATTGGAGCAAGGCTTCAAAGGTGGGCAGGTTTCCATAAAGGAGAATGATACAGTTTGTACCAGATTTCAGAGAACCAGGTGAGCAGAGGAGCCAGGATTGCCCCTGTATATGTAAAGGCCTGAGACTTGATGATCCTGCTACCCCAGGCCTTGAAAAGGGCTAATTGTACCTGTGACCACATAACTAACCCTGGTGTCCTGCTAGGAAAATGCTTGAACTGCAACTGCCATAAGGCACAGCAAAGAATCCCCAGTGACACATGTTTTAGTTGGATGAGTTCTCTATGCTTAACAAAGACAACCATTCACGTCAATTGCCTGGCTTTGTCATTGGCAAATATGGATAATGGGTTATGATTGTCCTTAGGTTGTTAATTTTGCTCACACTTCAAGGTAGGGAACATCAATTACCTACTACCTATGTACAAACAGGGCTTACTGATTTCTGTAGGCTTTATTGACAATCTTTATTTTTATTTCTAAAAAATATACTACAAAAAATAACTTCCTGTTCCTTTCTTTGATAATAAACTGAATCTTATAGAAAACTAAAGCATGGGAGGAAACCAGGCTTGAGATAAAATTCAAGTTCCAACGTAATTTTATGACCTTGGAAAATTCATTGATTTCATCTCCCATTACATTGAAAGAGAAATGATATTGACTTAAAATACAAAATGTTAGGATGAGGAATAAATAATACCTCATATACCAAAAGTTTAGCATTTTCCTCAGTCTGGAAGTCCTAAACTTCTATTGAACTACAGAACCTTGCTCATTCCTTTTTCCTAATGCCTGATGACATCCCCAGAAATACTTAGGAAAATCTCAGCTCTCTTCATCTTTTGATCCCTATTTCCCAGTCTTTCCCCCTCCTATAATGGTAAGATACAGAACCCTTATGCTGGGACATTAAAACTTCTTTGTTCAAGTTAACTGAACCTCTATTGGTATCAAGATGCTATGGATTCTCACTGGGGCTAGTGACTCTTTTCTGGAGTGATCTGCCAGGGCTGTGATAATCTGAGAACTTTTGTCAAAGTGACTGAGCTTCACTGTGACCTTCTTGCATTTTTCACTTAATAGGACCCACATCTGGGTTTTGACAATGGACACTATTCTTCTGAGAGCAGTGTTGGGTTAATGACCCTCTTTTATGTCTTGTTGATATTCCATCATGGACACACAAAGATTCCATGTGCCCTTTGCCTAAGTGCGTGGAAGGACTGGAGCTGCAGGAAGAAACGGGTGAACAACTGATCCCTTACTGAGTGTTCCCAGAGATGGTGGTGAGGCTATAAGACCCTGGACTAGAGTTCTGCAGAGGCAAGCTCATCCACTGCAAGACAGAGCTATCAGCCCACATACAGATGAGTGGAGGCCCAAAGAAATTCTTCCACTGTTCTGTGTTCATGCAGTTACTCTATCAGTGCTGGGTATGTGAAAGGTTGATGGTTTGTTTGTCCTGCTGCAGTGTAATACCTATCATTCTTCCTCTCTAGAAAACCTGAGGGTTTAGTGCTGGCATTTCATGATTTGCTCTGTCCAGTGCTGTCTATGGGCTGTACACCCAAACTCAGCTGACTCTGTCAAGTTGACAATCAATGCTACAAAGGTCCTGAGGACCAAGAATCCTGGAGGATAAACTTTCACCATTTGGTCTGATGTCCAGGAGGTGTCTGAGTGATGGATATCCCCACCAGGCCCTGAGAGGTCCTGGTTCAGAGATCAAAACTAGAGGTCACTGAGGAAGCCTTAGTCCAAGAGCGTGCCCTTCACAGAAGACATGGAGACAACGCCCTGCATAAGAGGAGCAGTGTAATGAAATATAACTAGAAGATTGAACTAAAATTGGCACACAACCCAAATTTTATGTTTTATCCTAATCTCTAACAGGGCTTTAAGATCTCTTTGCTTCATAATATACACCAGGAAAAATAGAGCTATAGCTTATTCAAGTTCTGTAACTTTTATTTGCCTTTTTAAAAAAAAAAATTCTCATGCTGGATACAATATCAGGTTATTTTAATTAGTTTTTCTATAAAAGCACATTTGCAAGCATAGTATGGTTTAAAATCTAATGGAATCATAGTTTGTAAATGCTCAGTTAAAGATTTAGGTGAACATGATTGTCCCATCAATGAGTGCTATGGAAATTTCTTCATGGAAATTAGATTTTTGATGCTGCTTCATTTCCCAGGTGGCACGTTATCATCTCTTTAGCTACATTTTCCATTGGCTTATTGCTACAGATGTAGCCTCAATGTCAAAACGTTTGGGGAAAACAGTGTCATATTGTGAGCAGACTCCAGTAATACTGTACTTCCATTTGGGGAAGGGGACTAAATATCAAGGGTTCAATGCCATCATGCCCACACTAACCTTAAAAAGCAAGATCCCAGGGAAAGTGCTGGGGAGTGGTATTGGCCAACTTCTATTGTTATCTTGTGTGCATATACAAACATATAACAACAAATATCCATTATATACAACTATAATGCACCAATAAAAAATGTAGAAAAAAAAAAGAATCAAGATTCATATACCTGTAGGCTGACTGTACCTTTCCTAGGTTACAATTGATTTGGAAACCATGTAGGACTGAGGCTTGAAGGCTGAGAGTTGCTGGGAAGGACAGGGCTGGCAGAGGCAGCTCAGAAATTGTCAAAGCGTAATTGCGTGTCTGCCAGGTTATCATTATTCACTCGGGGCTGCACAAGGATCACATTAATACACTGACAGTTGGCTTCTTAGGAGAACAACTGGGTAGAAAATCATCTTTGCTCAGAAAAGATTCAATACCAAATCAAGGTGGGAATGGAAGCAAATTTCCCCAAGTTTCTCTCCATCTTTCTTTCTGTTTGATGTCCCTTTGGTCAGGTCACTGATAGTGTAGCAACAGATTCCTGGCAATGTCTTCTATTCAGTAAATCCATACAAGAAAGGATTCTGATATGTTAAGCTGTATCAGCATAGACCACAAGGGTTCTATTTTTAGAAGGGTTAAGTAGACATTTGTGAAAGAGTGGCCATTGATACTTGGGAGTTAAACTCATGATCAGTAAGACTCTGATGTAAAGGTCCTGCCTTAGCAAGGGAGGAGAGAGGCTGGGACTCTGGGCAGCCAGAGGATGAATGTTATAGAAACTGTTGTTTTCTTCAGACCTGTCCTATAGATATTATGCTTTGAGTCTGTGGAAAGAGGAAGTAGGGTGAAAAAGCAGATCAGACACAAAACAGGATTGCTCATGTAGTAAGGTAAAAATGAAGAGAGAAGGGGACATGGGTTAGGATATTGACAAACACAAGGATAATGTTGCTTCTTCTCTCAGCAGTAATCTAAACTGAAAAGTAAGAGGACCTAGACAGGAAGGGAAGAGGGTTTCTAGTAAAGAGGCAACCTTTGGAAGGAGCCCAGGGACATCTGTGCATCTACACTGGTAAGTCATAAGGCCAGACCAGAGTTTTACACTGGCAGCCTCCTACGGAGCTGTCCTGATGGCCAAAAATATCAAAGGTCTTGTGCAGGGCATGGGTGAGCCATGGGGAGCTGGGTAGAAAAGTGAAGTGGAAGCACCTGCAGTTTCTGTTGGCAACTCTGCACTAGAGATAGCTAGCATAAAGCTGTGGGTAAGAGCACTAGGGTCAGAGCCACACGGCTTATATTCAAATTCTGGCCCTGCTCTTCACTAGTAATGGTGAGGTGGGACAGTTCACAGCTTGTGGCAGCCATGGATTGGGTCTCTCAACTTCCCCCTCAAGAAAGGATCTGCTGCTCAGTTGAGGGGTGTCTCGGTGGCTGACAGCCTCCAGCTACTCACAGGGTCTACCTCAGCTTTCAGGCCAAGATCTTGCTACTCTTGGGGCTGCACCTGCCACTGACAAAGCACAGTGATGGCAGGCATTTCTCATCTAGGCATTTCTTTCAAAGGAGGAACTACCCTAATGGACAGACTTTGATCTGCTCCCTTTTGAGTTGGCAGAGATTTGCTATGTCTGCAGTGTGACCTGATGGCTCACTTGACCAATTCTGCTTCCTTCCTGGTTCTTTCACATATTGTGAATATGAATATATATGTTTATGTATATATATATATATATAGAGAGAGAGAGAGAGAGAGAGATTATTCTATAATATGTATGTATGTATGTGTATGTATATATACATATATGTGTATATGTGTGTGTGTGTGTGTGTGTGTGTGTGTATTTAACTCCATCTTAACTAACAACTTCCCAGAATAAAACCCAAGGGATGCTTGACTCTATTCCTCAGTTTTCTCATGCATAAATCAAGCATAATAAAAACAGATTGATTACTGTTATAAGGATGAAGAAGAGTGTCCTATAAAACACTAAGCCCCATCCCATTTACTGATTCTTGATTTTATTTCTTGTGCTTTAGGAATCTTCTCAAGGAAGTCAGTTCCTAAGCCAACATGATGGAAAGTTGGGCCTATATTTTCTTCTAATAGGCTCAGGGTCTCTGGTCTAATGCCTAGGTCCTTGATCCCCATTGAGTTGAGTATTGTGCAAGGTGAGAGATAGGAGTTAAATTTCACTCTGCTACATATGGCTTTCCAATTTTCCAGGCACCATTTGTCAAAGAGGCTATCTTTTCTCCAATGTATGTTTATGGCACCTTTGTCTAGTATGAGATAACTGTATTTATGTGGGTTTGTCTCCATGTCTTCTATTCTGTTCCATTAGTCTTCATGTTTATTTTTGTGCCAATACCATGCTGTTTTGTTACTATAGCTTTGTAGTAGGTCCTGTATTGTGATGCCTTCTGCTTCACTTTTCTCACTAAGAATTGCTTGGCTATTCTGGGCCTCTCATTTTTCCATATGAATTTCATGAATGCCTTTTATATTTCTATGAAGAACATCATCAGAATTTTAATAGGATTTGCATTAAATCTGCATAGTCCTTTTGGTAGTATGGCCATTTTGACAGTATTAATTCTGCCTATCCAAGAACATGGGAGATATTTCTATCTTCTAAGATCTTCTTAATTTCTTTCTTTAGTGTTCTGTAGTTTTCATTGTAAAGGTCTTTTGTTAGATTTATTCCAAAGTATGTTATTATTTTTTTTTAGGCTATTGTGAATGGGATAGGTTTCCTAATTCTCTTTCAGCTGAGTCATCATTGGTGTATAGAAATGAAATTTACTTATGGGTGTTAATTTTATATCCCGCTGAATTATGAGTTCTAGAAGTTTTCTGGTGGAGTGTTTTGGGTCTTCTAAATATAGAAATGTGTCACACATAACTTTCCTATGTTCACACATGAATACACCACCTGTGAAACTCCACATCATATACAACCACAAGAATGGGATCCTAATTAGAATAAGTTATAATCCATGTAGTTATAATATGTTGAAATATACTCTACTGTCATGTGTATCTAAAATGAACAAATTTCTAAGACAAAGGGAAAAAAAGCCCTAAGCACAATGACCTCCCTGCCATGTTGCTAGTGAAGACCAGGAAAGCCCATAATACACTTTTCTCCAGGTAGAAAGCTCCCTTATACCTTCCTCCCCTTTCTTTCAGCACTTAACTGCTTGTCCTAGTACTCAAGTCCTTGGCCCCAGGAACTGAGCATGGGTCTATATTGAGATTCCCAAACACAGACTTTTAGCTTGACACCGCTTTTTTACAGTAGGCACAATTAACCAGTAGAGGAAGCTTCACTTGTCTTGCAGAGGGAGTAGTCTAGGACTCTGGAACGAAGCCTTGGATGATCTGGAGAGGTCTACACCCTGAGTTTCCAGAACTCAAGCCAGAAGTATAGAAAGGTTGAGGAGTACCATGATACTCTGTTTGTTGTGCTCAACATGGTTTACGATCATCTTTCAAGACAAACAGATCCCAGAGCCAGCAGGGTGACCAATTAGAAAAGGTTGCAGCTGGGCAAGGTGGTGCATACCTGTAATCCCAGAGGCTCAGGAGGCTGAGGCAGGAGGATTGTAAATTCAAAGCAAGCCTCAGCAACTTAGTGAGGCCTTAAGCAACTTATATTCTATTTTGAGACAAGGTCTCATAAAGGGAAAAAAAAAAGCACTAAGCACAAGTTCTCAAAATAAAATATAAAAGGACTGACAATGTGGCTCAGTGGTGAAGCACCCTGAGTTCAATCCCTAGTACCAGAAAAGAAAAAATAAATTAAATAAAAGAGGAAGAAAAGACAGGGTTGCCCCTTCTTAAGTTCCTGATATTGAGAATTGTGTCATTAAGTCAGTCCTATTTTGACCAAGGACCCCAGAGATTGCAGCAATCTTTGTCTGGGAATCTTGGGGGAAATCTTTCTTCCCCATATACTGCCAGATCCCAGGCAGTAGTCATAGTGGTGACTATTCAGCAACCTCTAAACAACCTCCAGGGACTGTTTGGGCCTTAACTCCATGTCCCAATCTGCAGGGTAGGATAAGTGTGGAGGGAAATTAAGCTGTCCCTTCATTCCTTCTTGTGCCTCCTCCCCTCATTCAGTTATTCTCTCCCTCCTTTACTTCCCCTTTTCTTCCCTGCCATTTATTTATGCGTTTAAGGAGGTTTACTGATGTCTTGCTAGGTTTTCTAGTCACACAGTAAACATTGTTTCAAAAAGATTAATGTAATGTAACATGGTATAGGGCAAATAGGGAAGATTTACAGAATATTTTAAATTGTGGGATGAGTCTCAAAAAATGATTAGGAGCCTTCTAGGCAGAATGGATAGGGTGATGGTGGTGGGAGGGGGTGGATATGGAGGTAATTTTACTCTAAAGTAAAGTGAGCAGCTTCTATGACTTAAATGCATCTCCCCAAAGTTCAGTATTGGGAATATAATTCTCAAATTTGTACGTCAATGATATTTTAAAGTTTGACCCGGAACCTGTCATCTGCCATTTGCCTGCCTCTTGCCTGTCCATCGCTTGCCTTTCACCTATCCATCACCCACCGCCCAAGGTTCACCTCCTGATCATCCGACAGCAGTCAGCAAACTGACCAAAGACAAACAGTGGAGTGCCAGCTGCCTGCTGTTGCCTGGAAGTTCACTGTCACAGTACCTGCAGGTTTGGTTACACATGGCTGCTGATATTTTAAGACAACAGCCAGGGCCCATAGGACCCCTGGCCGAACTGACTGAGCCCTGTCTCCAGGATCCCTCAGCCCCACCGATCACTCCCTGACTCCAGGGCCCATCACATCAACTGATTGCTCCCCACCACCAGGACCCCCAGACTGATTGTGCCTTATCACCAGGACCCCCAGACTGACCAACCACACCCCACCTCCAGGACCCCTGCCTGACCAACCCACTTCCAGGACCTCCAGCTGACCACACCCACACCCCAATTTGCAGCTCCCCATTTACCAACACATTTGGGAGCCAGAGCGGCCATCTTGGATATCCGGAAGCTGGAGCTCCCATCTTTAGGTGGGGCAAATCTAATCCTGAGACTCTTGCTGGAGACTTGAAGCTCATTGTCAGGTACCTCTCATGCATCAGGCTATTGAAGACTGGGAGGTTTGAATACTATATGACTGTTATACTGTAGATTTTCTTTTTTCTCCTTATTGAAAAATTTTAAGTTTTTATTTCTTTACTTTTCTCACTCTCTTTTTCCTTTTGTTTACCTGTTCCCTCAGAGTCTCTTTCTCCCTTTTCACATGCCAGCAACCAACTTCTTTTGATTACACTCTCGCTCTTTCTATTATTAAGAACTTTTATATATTCTTTTTTTATCCCATTAATGGTTGCACCCTACACCCCTCTGCATCCTCTTTGTCCTCCAATAAGTGCAACAAGTGCAGACCTTATTGTAAATCTATTTGTTATACTGAAGATAATAATTGAACTCATTCTGTTTATTATGACAACATTGTTAATGTCCTCATAGGGGCTATTTGGACTAGGGGTGCATACTGTCTGAACTGGACACCACTAATATTGATCTCCCCCTTAAAGAAAAAGTTTTGGAAACCTATAGGGTCACTATAAGCCTATAAGTGGGGAAACAGCAATACCCAAAATCTGCACTGCTAGAGGGGAAGATACATGAACAACATGGAAAAACAAGGGAAGAAAATAATCCAAACAAATCTAGATTCTATATTAATAGAATCCAGTGACAGTATGGTAGAAGAAATGTCAGAAAAGGACTTCAGATTATACATGATTAAGATGATTGATGAAGCAAAGGATGAGATAAGAGAGCAAATGCAGGCAATGAATAATCATACCAATAAGCAGTTGAAACAGCAACTGCAGGAAGCAAAAGATCATTTCAACAAGAGATAGAGATTCTTAAAAAAACAAAAACAAACAAAAAAACCAAATGGAAATCCTTGAAATGAAGGAAACAATAAACTAAATTAAAAACTCAATGGAAAGAATTACCAACAGATTAGACCACTTGGAAGACAGAACCTCAGACAATGAAGACAAAATATTTAATCTTGGAAAACAAAGCTGCCCAAACAGAGAAGAAATCATGAACAGAATCTCCAAGAACTTTAGGACATCATGAAATGACCAAATTTAAGAATTATCAAGATTGAAGAAGGCACAGAGAGACAAACCAAAGGAATGAGCAACCTAGTCAATGTAATAATATCAGAAAATTTCCCAAGCCTGAAGAATGAAATGGAAAATCAAATACAAGAGGCTTACAGAACACCAAATGCACAAAATCACAACAGAGCCACACCAAGGCACATTATAATGAAAATGCCTCACATACAAAATAAAGATAGGATTTTGAAGGTTGCGAGAGAAAAGCATCAGATTACATATAGGGGGAAACCAATATGGATATGAGCAGGTTTCTCAGCCCAGACTCTAAAAGCTAGAAGGACCTGGAACAACATATTTCAAGCTCTGAAAGAACATGGTTGCCAACCAAGAATTCTATACCCAGCAAAACGAACCTTCAGATTTGAAGATGAAATAAAATCCTTCCATGATAAACAAAAGTTAAAGAATTTACAATAAAAAGCCTGCACTACAGAATATTCTCAACAAAATATTCCATGAGGAGGAAATGAAAAACAACCATGTAGGTCAGCAAAGGGAGAAACTACCTTAAAGAAAAATCCATTCAAAGGAGAAACCAAGCCAAGTTAAAAACCAAAAATAAGCCCAAATGACTGGGAATACAAATCATATCTCAATAATAACCCTGAATGTTAATGGCCTAAACTCATCAATCAAAAGACATAAACTGGCAGAATGGATTAAAAAGAAAGACCCAAAAATATGCTGCCTTCAAGAGACTCATCTCATAGAAAAAGACATCCATAGACTAAAGGTTAAAGGATGGAGAAAAACCTACCACTCACATGAACTCAGTAAAAAAGCAGAGGTTTCCATCCTTCTTTCAGATAAAGTGAACTTCAAGTCAAGGTTAGTCAGAAGGGATAAAGAAGGACATTTCATACCATAAATCAGTAAGACATAACAATCATAAATATCTATGCCCCAAACATTGGCTCATCCACGAATGTCAAACAAATCCTTCACAATTCCAGGAATCAAATAGACCACAACACAATAATTCTGGGTGACTTTAACACACCACTGTCACCACTGGATAGATCTTCCAAATAAGAACTAAACAAAGAAACCATAGAACTCAATAACACAATCAATAACCTAGACTTAACAGACATATATAGAATATTCCATCCATCAATGAGTGAATTCACTTTCTTCTCAGAAACACATAGAACCTTCTTGAAAATACACAATGTTATACCACAAAGCAGCCCTTAGTAAATGCAAAAAAAAAAAATAGAGATACTGCCTTGTGTTCTATTAGATCATAATTGAATGAAATTAGAAATCAATGACAAAATAAAAAACAGAAATTACTCCAACACCTGGAGACTAAATAATATGCTATTGAATGAAACATGGATAACAGGAAACATCAGGGAGGAGATAAAAAAATTCTTAGAAGTAAATGAGAATGATGATACAACAAATCAAAATCTCTGGGACACTATAAAAGTATTACTAAGAGAAAAATTCATTGCATGGAGCACATTCAAGAAAAGAATAAAAAGTCAACAACAAAATGACCTAACAATACAGTTCAAAGCCCTAGAAAAAGAAGAACACAATAACAGCAAAAGTAGTAGAAGACAGGAAATAATTATAATCAGAGCTGAAATCAATGAAATTGAAACAAAAGAAACAATTCAAAAAATTGACAAAACAAAAAGTTGGTTCTTTGAAAAAGTAAACAAAATAGATGAACCCTTAGCCACAGTAACAAAGAGAAGGAGAGAGGAAACTCAAATTACTAAAATTTGTGATGAAAAAAGAACTATCATAACAGACAGCACTGAAATGCATAACACAATGAGAAACTACTTTGAAAATCTATATTCCAACAAAATAGAAAACACCGAAAACATCAACAAATTTCTAGACACATATGCTTCTCCCGAACTGTACCAGGAGGACATACACAATTTAAACAGATCAATATCAAGCAATGAAATAGAAGAGGCCACCAAAAGTCTACCATCCGAGAAAAGTCCAGGACCAGATGGATTCTTAGCTGAGTTCTACAAGATCTTCAAAGAAGAACTCATTCCAATGCTTCTCAAAGCATTCCATGAAATAGGAAAGGAGAGAACCCTACCGAACTCATTCTATGAAGCTATTATTACCCTCATACCCAAACCAGGAAAAGACACATCAAGGAAAGAAAATTTTAGACAAATATCCTTGATGAATATAGATGCAAAGATCCTTAACAAATACTGGCAAACCGTATCCAAAAACATATTAAGAAAATTGTGCACCACGATCAAGTGGGGTTCATCCCTGGAATGCAAGGATGGTTTAACATCTGTAAATCAATAAACATAATCCATCATGTCAATAGACTTAAGGATAAGAATCAATTGACACCGAAAAAAAAACATTTGGCAAAATACAGTACCCCATCATGCTCAAAACACTAGAAAAAATGGGGATAGTAGGAACATACCTGAACATTGTAAAGGCTATTTATGCTAAGCCCATGACCAACATCATTTTTTTTTTTTTTTTTTTTTTTTTTGCGGTGCTGGGGATTGAACCCAGGGCCTTGTGCTTGCAAGGCAAGCACTCTACCAACTGAGCTATCTCCCCAGCCCCCTCAACATCATTCTTAATGGAGAAAAACTGAAAGCATTCCCTTTAAACCTGGAACAAGACTGGGATGCCCTCTTTCACCACTTCATAACATTGTACTTGAAATACTAGCCAGAGCAATTAAGACAGACTAAAGAAATTAAAGGGATATGAATAAGAAAAGAGGAACTTAAGCTGTCACTATTTGATGATGACATGATTCTCTATTTAGAGGATCCAAAATACTCCTCCAGAAAACTTCTAGACCTCATCAATGAATTCAGCAAAATAGCAGGTTATAAAATCAACATGCATAAATCTAAGGCATTTTTATACATAAGCAATGCAACATCTGAAAGGGAAATGAGGAAAACAACTCCATTCACAAAAGCCCCCCAAAATAAAATAAAATACTTGGGAATCAATCTAACCAAAGAGGTAAAAGATCTCTACAATGAGAACTACAAAACATTGAAGAAAGAAATTGAGGAAGACCTTAGAAGATGGAAAGATCTCCCATGTTCTTGGATAGTCAGAATTAATACTATCAAAATGGCCATACTTTCAAAGGTGCTATACAGATTTAACGCAATTCCAATTAAAATCCTTACGACATTTCTCATAGAAATAGAAAAAGCAATTATAAAATTCATCTGGAAGAACAAAAGACCCAGAACAGCCAAAGCAATCCCGAGCAGTAAGAGCGAAGCAGCGGGTATCACAATACCAGATCTTCAACTCTACTACAAAGCAATAGTAACAAAAACAGCATGGGACTGGCACCAAAATAGACAGGTAGATCAATGGTACAGGACAGAAGACACAGAGACATACCTACATAAGTACAATAACCTCATACTAGACAAGGGTGCCAAAAACTTACAATGGAGAAAAGATAGCCTCTTCAACAAATGGTGCTGGGAAAACTGGAAATCCATATGCAGTAAAATGAAACTAAGCTCATATCTCTCACCCTGTACAAAACTCAACTCAAAATGGATCAAGGATCTAGGAATTTGACCCGAGACCCTTTACCAAATAGAAGAAAAAGTAGGCCCGAATCTCCATCATGTTGGCTTAGGATCAGACTTCCTTAACAAGACCCCCCATAGCATAAGAAATAAAAGCAAGAATCAATAAATGGGATAGATTCAAACTAAAAAGTTTTTTTCTCAGCACAGGAAACAATCAACAATGTGAAAAGAGAGCATACAGAGTGGGAGAAAATCTTTTCCACACACACACACTTCAGACAGAGCACTCATCTCCAAAGTTTATAAAGAACTTAAAAAACTTTACACCCAAAATACAAAGAACCCAATCAATAAATGGGCTAAGGAAATGGGCAGACACTTCACAGAAGAAGATATACAGGTGCTCAACAAATACATGAAAAAGTGCTCATCATCCCTAGTAATTAGAGAAATGCAAATTAATACCACCCTAAGATTTCATCTAACTCCAATTAGAGTGGCTATTATCAAGAACACAAGCAATAATAAGTGGTGGCATGGATGTAGGGAAAAAGGCACACTCATACATTGCTGATGGAGTTGAAAATTGGTACAGCCACTCTGGAAAGCAGTACAGAGATTCCTCAGAAAGCTTGGAATGGACTCACCATTTGACCCAGCTATCCCACTCCTTGGTTTATACCCAAAGGACTTAAAATCAGCATACTACAGTGATGCAGCCACATCAATGTTCATAGCAGCTCAATTCACAATAGCTAGATTGTAGAACCAACCTAGATGCCCTTCAATTGATGAATGGATAAAGAAACTGTGGTATATATACACAATGGAATATTACTCAACCATAAAGAAGAATAAAATTATGGCATTTGCTGGTAAATGGATAAAGTTGGAAAATATCATGCTAAGTGAAATAGGCCAAGCCCCAAATGCCAAACACTGAATGTTTTCTCTGGTAAATGCATGACAATATATAACAATGGGGAGTGGCGGGGGGAAGAGAAGAATGAAGGAACTTTGGATGGTGTAGAGGAAAAAGAGGTGGGAGAAGGTGGGGATGGAAAAACAGTAGAAAGAAACAGACAGTATTACCTTATATATATGTATGATTACATGAATGGTGTGAATCTACATTGTGCACAGCCATAGAAATGAAAAGTTGTACCCCATTTGTGTACAATGAATCAAAATGTGTCTGTAAAAATAAAAATTATTTTAAAAAAAAGAAAGTTAATTAGGATTAGATAAGGTCTTGAGGGTAGGCCCCTATAATGGCAGTAGTGATTTTGAATTTGCTGTCTCCCCATGTGATGCTCACAAGAATAATTTCACCAGATTCCAGTGCCAGGCTTTTGGGCTTCCAGGTCTACAGAACTGTGTGTCAAACAACCTATTCTTTATAAATTGCACCCTCTCAACTATTTTGTTGAAACAACAGAAAGCAAACTAAAACAGACTAGAATGGGGTGATGGTGGTGGTAGCAGGGTGCAGGTACTTTTACTTCAACACAGAGCAAATCAGAGGGGTGGAAAATAATCATATTTTTAAAATAGTTTCACTCATGCAAGACAGATCTCAAAGACCCAGCAGCAAACACTATTTCCTCAGAGGATTCATCCAGTGGCATGGATTTCATATCATGCCTGGAAATTTATGAAACACAAACTATTCTCCACAAAAAATAATCTTCACTATTTCAAACAGAGCAGGACTGGAGTCTAGAGTCTGAGTCTTTCCTAGACTCCTGAACATTATGTTTGCATGCCTCCATTAAGTTATAATTGAGTGTCATCTCTCTAGAGAGAAGGAAGTCCTCCAGATTCAAGAGACCCTCTTGTCCTTGTTTCTTCTCTATTAAGACACATGTATTTGAACCCATGAGAAGACACTGATTGGTGTGTCACTTAGGAAAATAATGGAAAAGTGGCCAGATGAATCAAAAATCAGAGAGAAAAAAACCCAGAAAATATCAATGATTCAAACTTTGGGGTGGGTTATTCCCTTAAAAATATACAATTAGTGTCATTGGTGACATTTCAGGGAATTTATGCTAGGAATGATGTCTTTGGCAGTGGCTTGGGCTGCCCATGGCTAAATCATTTTCTCACCCTCATTTGCCATGTGCATTGACTCTAATAAATCACATACCACTTACCTCCTTTCTCTGGTTTTATGTTTATTGACTCACTTTCTAGCTTTTTAAGTTCCTTCAGATTTAACAAAGTTCTAAATTGGTATAGGATGCAGACTGACCATATTTACTGGACTGATTTTTGCAGTTAAGTGTTCTTCATTCATGATTCATCATTGTACATGTCTTTTGTTAGGATACTCATTAGTCTGCGCACTATATCTACTATCTGCAGTTCACCAAGGTTACTATAATACTTTTGTAATGCTGGTCCTTCTTGCAGTGTGTATTCATCATCTTTCTATCACTGTAATAAAACACCTGAGATAATCAATTTAAAAAGGAAAATTTGTTCTGATTCAGGTCTTTGGAGGTTTTAATCTATAGTTAGCCCATTTGCTTTTGAGCATGTACTGGGGGAGCGCATTGTGGCAAGAGTGCGTGGTGCTAAAAACTGCTTACTTCATGGCAGCTGGGAAGCAGAAAGAGAGGAAAGGTCTGAGATCCCAATATCCACTTCAAGGGCACACCCCAGTGACCTTAGTTCCTCCTACTAGGTCCCATCTCTTTACGGTTCTACCACTTCCCAATAGTGCCCCAAGTTAGCATCAAAGCCTTTAACACATGGGCCTTTGGGAGACAATTATCCAAACCATAGCATTATGCAGTGAGGTTCCCGCACTCTATGGGAAATTGTCCTTGGAGAGCACAGAGTCTGTATTCTCCCCTCCTCTGAATTATTGGATAAAATGGGTCAAATTTTCTGCACCAACTAGATCAGTGACAACCATTCAGTGAGGTATCTTTTCAGGAATTCAAATACCTGCCTGAATGTCATTGTCATCATTCCCCACATTTGTTATATTGTGCTGTATCTAATTCTTTTTTAAGACCTGATAAGAAGGAAGGAAAACATGCCCCATCCATCTCCACTCATGTGTTAGTTAGTAAGCCCTCTTCCTCTCGTGTCTCCTATGTATCTCTTTCTCATTTGATCATCATTTTCTCTACACACACACACACACACACACACACACACACACACTCCCACTTCCCCTCTATTTATCATCATGTCTTCCTGCTTCTAGAGGAAAAAAAAAAATTGAAAGCATTTCCACCCAGTAAACCTGTCTCCTGAACAGACTAATATATTTTTCCCAATACACTGAATGGAAAGTGATGTTATAAAAGAGGTTTGCTAGGACTGCTGGAGAGAGTCATATCTCCTACAGATGCAGAGTTTAAATTCTCAACAAGCAGAGGAAGGGTGAGTTAGATTTTATTTTGCTCTGTTTTGTTTTTTAAAGGATGCCCACCAAAACAGGTTTCTGGTCAATCCCACCTAGAAGGAGTAAAAAAGAAATACTAGATAATCATCCCTAATGACCAGACAACTAGGTCATGATGTTGAGCAAATCACTGAACTTTTCCCTATCTGGATTTATAAAATGCCAAGACAATCATATTATCTTCATTGTAGGACTGTTATGAATATGAAATGGAAAAAAATGAACCCAATCCTTGAACAGATACAGCACGTGTTCCCTAAATGTTAGATGTTATTATTTTTGTTTCCAAGTCTGACAAAAATTGCAAAGTTCACAGTCATAAGAAAAATAGAACTGTAACATATGTTTCACAATTTACATCGCAGATCTGCTGTTCTTTTGACAATTCTGTAATATTTCCAAATGTAGTTATATTTGCCCCTTTGGGCCATTGGGGTATTAGGTTGAGATGGGGAGATAATTTCCTCAGTTCCCCATTTTTCTAATGCCGTACGAATGGCCCAAAGATCATATTCAGTCTAACGTATCATGCAATCTGTTCTGTGTGTTACTTATTCACAAAATGAAATGTTAATGCTCGAAAGATCATTTACATATGGCCTACTAGTTATTTAAGAAAACAACAATTAAACATGTTGAGATAATTAACAGTGTGCACATGATTAACAATGCTTTTTAGATGCTGGAAATTAATGGAGTAGATGCCAAATAAATGTAATCCCACACTTCAGTTAGAATTTCTTCGTTAATTATATTAATTTACAAATTTAAAACAACAATCACATTCATTCAAACAAAATGAGTATCTTAAAAGTGGAAGTAACTAAAGGGGTCTGTACTTTGAGAACAGAATGTAATGGATTAAACTTATTTTCTGTCCCCACCAGAGTAATTAAGGACAAGAAATAACCTGCTACACTACACTGCAGGGTTGTCCACAATGGACTCATCCAATGCTTTGGTAAGCATAATTTGTTTTCAAGCAAACTCTCCTGCTGGTATCCAATGAAATGGAATTGTTCTGCAGCTGTGACTCATGTGCCCTTCCTTGGATAGGAGTCCTGCATTGAACCCACAATGCAGTAGAAATTCCAAATGAAACACATAGAAACATTAGGTGGGCACCTTCAAAGCAGCCCTCAACTGCCTGACCTCAGGTTATAGACCCAAAGAAAATTCATATTCATTCATATGCGTGACAATATTTCACAATCCCAGGGCTGCCCCCAACAGTATTGCAGTTTGTTTCTGAGGGTGGTAACCTGAACACCACTGCACCTGGGGCATCTTAGGACATGTGTCCCTCCAGTGTTGGCTGAGCTTCTGGCACGTGGAACAGTCTCATTGAGCGCAGCCTAGTCCAGGGTAAACTTGGACAGACCAGTCTACCACTTACCAGCTGGGTGGTCTTGGGCAAGATTGCATGCCTCAATGTTTCTAAACTTGTAAAGTGGGGATAGTATGTCATTATCTACTTTGTGGAGTTATTTTGAGGATTGAAATGAGATAATCCCTTGCATGTTAATTCTTTCCATTCATTTTGAATGTGATTAAGCCCTCAATATTCAGGCAGCTGCTGTGGGGTTTGTTTGACTGGGAAGGAAGGCAGGGAGGAAAGGAAGGGAGAAGGGAAATTTCATTTCTTTAGTTGACTATCGCAGGGATCCACTGTCAACAGCAGAAGAGTCAGACCTCTCTTTAAGGTCAGACTATTAAAATAAGCAAAATTATAGATGAGGCGAATAGTGCAAGTGAAAATTGGAATCTGGGTTTGATTTCAAGGGCATTGCCACAGAAACGGGATATAGAAGGGAGGGAAATTGGCATTGATTGATGATCTGTATCAAACCTGACCTGGTGCTCGATGTTCTACTCCTACTCTTTTGACATATTTGGTGAGTTCCAAGATCTGATCTGAACTCATGGCTCTGGCTCCACTTCTGATCTTACAGTTCTGGAGAAAACACCTAGAGCTCCCTGCCTAACTTCCTTTTGCCCACTGAGCTTCTTCATGTTCGAGGTGGACTCTCCATTTGACTGGTTGTCAGTTTCTTCCATAACATGTTCTTGGGTATCCTCATGTCATAAGACTCCAGAAAGGAGCTATTGGATTTCCCATCCCAGGTGAGAAGATTCATCGAGACCCTGAATAAATCCTGTCAGAGCTCCCAGATTCAAAGCAGTGCAAGTCATTTCCTTTTTGCAGTCTGCTTCATTGTTATTACAAATAGTCTGCCTTGAAAGTATTTCTGACTTTACGGTCAAAACTTAGCATGAATTCCTCTCCTGACCCTCCATAAAATATACAACTCTGAGCTCCTGTATCCAAAACATTTCTAAAACAAAATTTGGATCTAAAACAGAAGCAAGATGTCAAGTATTTTCATATTTCCAGGTCCTTCCCCTAGTTCTTTCCTTTGCCCACTTAATGCCCCATTCTCATCTCTGCAACCTAAGTCATTATTATGCACTATCCAAACATATTCTTTGATCATCTCCTTCAGGAAGCTATTCCTGACTAGACTCTTGCCCCTAAATGTAGTTATCTTTCCTTCTGGGGTTTCCGTACTTTCTATTTTATTTTTTGGCATGCTGGGAATTGAACCCAAGGTCTCATGTATGTCAGGCAAATGCTCTACCCACCAAGCTACATCCCCAGTCCTGGGGCTTCCATTATTACCATCGCACTGAGCACAGAGTCTCTTTGAGCCTCTGTATCCCTTAGTATACCAAGTCCGTCCAGGCACACTCTACATCACCTTGATCTCCATATCCATGCCCAGAAGGAAACAGGTTCACCAAAAATAAACAGTTATACTCAACTGACTTAATTAATCTCATCAAATTGTTGAGGTCCCATGTAATCCAAACTGCTTCAGCAATTCAGACAAGATATTATTGGATGAATCCCAGTACATCCTCATTAGGATGGGTGCGGATAAAACTCATTAGTATGTCCCATTCACACTCCCTGGAAAGGGAATGAGATCTATTTAGAGCAAGCCGTTTAACCCAGCTCTCTCACTTAGTTCATCTGTAGCCACAGGCAGTGGGAGGAAGGTCAGCAATTATCTCATGGTTTGATCAATGCAAGAGCTAATCTCAGCAATTCAGGCTAAAGGAAAGGAACCACCTGTTCATCAAGTCCTTTTTTTTTTTTAATCTCATTACAGTTCAGTCTGGAAGTGTAATCGTCTTTTTCATTTCTGTTTTCTGCTCCTCAGCATTAGACCCTGTTGTGGAGAGCAGTTCTCAAAACCCAACTCTAGGAATCAACTGAGGATGTTAAAATGATGTTTTAATGTCTGATTCAGGAATTGTAGGATGGGACTTAACAGTCAGAAATTCCAACAAGATCCCAGGTTTTATACTGTTGCTGTTGGTCAGTGCCCCACACATTGAGTAGCAAGGATTTAGAGATGTAGTTCTCAACCATAGTTATATGTTCGAATCACCTAGGGAGTTCTATAAAAGTACTTATTCCTGAGCCCTACCTCAGACCAACTCACAATATGAATGAGGCCCAGACACAGTATTTTGTAAAATCTCCTCTGGAATTTCCAGTGGGGCAGCCATAGTTAATAACTACTGTTCTTAAAATTTAAGGCTGAGAACTGTTGATCTCACAGAGTGATTTCAAAATGTAATTGCCAGAACAGCAGCTTCAGCATCATCTAAGAATTTGTCATAAACATAAATTCTTATTGAATAGATACACAAATTGTGGTCTTTGCAATGTGGAATGCTCTGCAGCAATGAGAGGAGTAAAGCTACAATATGGGTAGAACTCAAAAATATTATGCTACATAAAAGAGGATAGATGCAAAAGACAAAAGATGAAAAATCACATTGTATGAATCTAGAACAGACAAATCTACAGAGACAGAGAGCAGTTGTTGTTTGGTAGGAATTAGTGGACACTGCGAGACCACAAAAAGGCACAGAGGATCTTTGTGGGGTAATGAAATGTTCCAAAACTAGACTATGCTGATTCTCATAGAAATAGTTGAGTTTTTTAAATGAAAGATCTTTATAATATTTAAAATAAATCTCAATAAAATTTTTTTGGGGTATGGAAGATATATCTCAATGGAAAAAATTGCAAATTCTCTGGCCCCAACCAAACTTACTATATGTGGAGAAGGTGCTGGTACTGTGTGTTTATCAAGCCCTCCTGGAAGACTCTGAGGTACACTGATGTTTGCAAACTCCAGATGTGGAATGGGAAGGTCTTGAGAGGTGTCTTGGTGGAATCACTGGGCAATGTCTCTGAATAGGAAAATGAAAAAGAAATTGTGAAGAAAAAAAAGGTTTCAAAACTGAAGGAAAAGTCCTTGTATTCCCCATCTCAGTCTTCACTCTTGATAGAGGTTGTAGGAACCTGGGAAAATCATTTGCCTTCTCTCAACCTTGGTAACCTCCTCTGTAAGTGGGAATAAAAACATATGCTTTCAGGCTTGCTATGAAGATAAAATCAGGACAAGCAAGAAAGCTCTTAACAATAATAGACTTAGCTTACAATTAGTATATACATACTGCATATGTATAATATTGTATATATATTGAAAATAACAACTGTTATGGGTCTATTTTTCCTTCACATAAACTGCTGAAAGTCAGCCTTTTCTCAGAAGCCCATCCTGGAATTTTCTGTTGCATCAGGAAAGATTTCTGCTGCTATATTTAGAAGGTTGTTGTTCCAGCAAATGCATATTCTTCTGGATATTTCCTTGCCTCAGGGTCTTATTTAAGACTACTTATTTTCAAAGCCATACAGATCTGCTCCATTGGAAACAGCTTCAGGACAATGCCCTGGATTCAGTTTCATCCTCTTTGTCATTACCAGAAAAGAAATAGCATTTATACTGAAGAAATTGCCACCCATGAAAGGGCTCTCTTCCTCATCTTGGAAAAAAGGAACTGCTCTTTGCAGTCCTTAACCTAGTAGGTAGACAAAACATCACAAGAGAAGAATATGCATGTGTTCCCCAGAGCCATCAAGAGGTGTGCTAAGAGAATTTGAGTTCAGTCCCATGAGGTCAACAAGAAGCAAACAGAATCAGCCTGCAGTAGAATATATTTTAAGGTGACATATAGCACTTCATGGCAATTGAAGCTCAAGTCAAGCAGTAATCAACTAATCATTGGTAATCATTGGTAATTCAGATGTGAATCAAGCTAATTTCCAGACAAACAGCCCCTCAGATGGCCCCATTGAATTTCTGGCATAGGTGTTTATGAGGAATAGCATTTGGACCCAGAGAAAAATCCATAGACCTGCACTGTGAGGCAGTGAGATGAGCAAGTGATGCTAAATACTCAGTCATCTTTTTGTGCCTCTGCCTACCCCTAGCCAGCCCCCACAAAAAGATAGACCATACTCTTCTTACCTGAAACCCTTTCATGTCCTTGGACATGAAATGCATGGAATGCATTCATTTCAACTGGCTTTGTCTTCCAGTTGTTCAGTGCTGTACCATCACTCAAATAAAAAAAGACCTGTTCATTCCAGTGAATATAATCTATCCACAGTGTATGTCCTATTATAAAGTTCCCTAAGGAAGCATCTGTGTCTTGCCCCCTTAATGTATCCTATGTAGAGAATGATGCACACTGTAGTAGAGTACCATGCAATTAATATTACCATGCCAATTAATATTGGCAATTAATATTTACACTACTCCCGTGAGGTGGCAATTATTAGCTGGAGTTTTCCAGGAAGTACACAGTAGAATTTAAGCAGGAGCCCATGCATTTCAAATGCCAAAGCCCATTCTCTGCATTTGGTTCCTCTTTGCTTCATTCCATGTTTTTATCTTGAAACAGGCAACAAGTTTGTCATCCTGGAACTTGCCTTTCAAATTCATCTTCTAGTTTCTAAGTTACCTGCTAGGCTTATAAGACTTGTATGTTCATACAGTGATGAGAGAACAAGTCTAGGCTCCCTGCTTGCTGTTTTCTAAGGCAGCCCTCATTGTTTGAACCAAATCCATCTCTGCTGAAACCTCTGAGTCCAGTTCTGCCAGTAAGCTCTTTAAACAGCTTGCTCATCCTGTCTATAACAGTAAAAATCCCTGGTACAACAAGCGAGGAATTGCTTGAAATTCCAATTAAGCCAAGTCTTACCAAAGCCTTTTCCATTATCTCAGTAAGCTGCTTTCTACATTAAAAGGCTCCTCTTAATTAATTCTTCTTGCTGGTCTGTGGATATGCAATGCTTTATTATGACCTGTGAATTCAAAAGCAAGAAAATAAAGTGTAGATGAGCAGTAGCCTGAGCCCCTGCCATCAAATCAGGGCAGCTCCACATTGCCTGTTTGCTGATTGCACCTAACTGTTTTCACATCAAAAAGAAAGGGTCCTTTAATAGAGGGCTGTGGAATACTCAGTAAAGGGCCCTGTAGAGTCTTAGGGATAAATCATGACATCTCCTAGGGGCTGCTGTTTGCCTGTTCTAGACAGGAAGCTTAGGCAGAGGAACAACTCCCTATTTTCCACACCTCTTCTTACCCAGTCATAAATGATGTTGAGAGGTTCATTGTGTGAATAATACATGGTGGCAACAATTTTTGCATGGTGCAAACAGATTGTTGGACTCTGACATCTGACCATCAAATACTTTTCTGACAAGTATTCCCCCATGTAGAGTCTACCCTATATGGTCAACTTCTTTTCTGGTATCTGCTCTACTCCACCATCTCCGAGCTATCATAAGGCCCTAGTTTCAGAGGCCTGCTCTCCCTCCTCTACAATATACTTTAGAGACATTGAGGCACTAGACACCCTGCTGAGCCTACTCCAGTTTAATGCCAAATTAAGGGCTGAGAAACTGGAGTTAGCTGTACTGGGCACTTTATCTGGTTTTCCGTGGACGTTGTGTTGCCCTGACTTGATTCCACCACTGAGTTCATCTGAACACAAGACTTTTTCAAAAATATTGTCACTATTACCTTTCAACTACATTCCCCAGGAGCTATTACAAATCCCTGAATTGAAAAAACAATTCTTCTCGTATTTTGCAATGTTTCTCCTTCACGTAGTTATGCTCCAGTGCTAGATGTTACCAGACTTCAGTTCCGTATGTGAGAACCAAAGTTCCTCTAACTTGGACACTTTCTTTGGATAGAAAAGTCAAGACAGAGAGTCCTGAATTTGGAATTAAATAGAATCCCTGGAGACCAGGAGTTTGGCTGCATGTGAGTGCCAACAGTGTCAAAAAATGATGGTATATTATATGCATATATGAATATGGTATAATGAATTTCACTATTACTATATAATTACAATGCACCAATATTTTAAAAATGAAATTTAAAAAGTGTTTGCACTACTAAAAAAGGAGAAAGAAGAGTTTCAATTTGGTCTGGTGACAGGTTTAGATTTTTGCAATACCAGCATAAAGCTTTAATAAAATTGATAACACTCCTGCGAATGAGTGCCACCATTAAATATGTTCCAAGTATCTATAAGTTTCTCGGTGGCTCAGGGCACTGGGCAATGAGAAGCAAGGGTCCTTATTTGTAGTGTTTTGTCACTCACCAAGTATGATGAACTGGCAACAGAATACAGGACTGAGAGTGGTCAGAGTCACATCTATTCTCCTGAGTGTGCAGAATGACGACCTTATTTGTGATGAAGAAGACATTCTGAACATATTTCTAATTGGTTTCATCAAATGACATAAGAAGAAACAACTATAGCTGATAAGATGAGAGGGGTTCTGGAAATAATATCTGCCTTCCAAGAGTATGCTTGATTTATGATTTTGAATTACTGAGTTCTGGATTTCTTCCTCCTACCTGTCTCTAAAAGCCATTTCTTTATCTCCATTGCCTCTGATATATAGTCTAAGTTCAACCATGGGCCTTCTCCAGTAAGGAATATTACAGCAGCAGTCTGCCTCACCAACTCCAAGTAGCACTTTGAGCTATCTTTCTAAAATATAAAAATGATCATGTCTGCCTCCTAAAGAAACCCCACCATGGTCCCCCATCTGCTTCTTCAGAATGAAGACCACGTGCCCTTGTCATGGAGCTGGGAAGGTTAATGAAGTACCAGTAAGCATGAGGCAAGTGTCCATAAAGCTGTTTCTCAGCACACAGCTGTTCCCAGCCTGTCTTTCACTTTTTTACCTCCTCTTGTCGTCTGTGACTTTTTTCTTAATGCATATCTGCTTGCTCAGCATCTCTGTGGTTTCTGACTCCTAAAGTGTTTTCAATGACTTCATCCAATTCACTGCTACTATTGGAGAATTGCTTTAGGTCTGGTAGTGTTCTAGGCACTGAAAAGAAAGCCATGAACCGAAGAGGTCTCTGCTCTCAGGGAGCATTCTTCGACAGGGAGGGAGGGAAATTTCATGTAACATAGACAGGAAGATCTCCTTGTTCAGTAGACCATTGCAAAAGATGATGAAATTAGTGTTTCAGATACCTAATGAGAGAGCATTCCAGGAAGAAGGAAGAACCAGTGCCTTTGCCCTAAGCGAAGCAGTGCTAGCAGAATTTGGAAATAGTAAGGGACCAGCATGGTTGGAGGAAGGAACTGTGGAGAAAGAGGAATGTGGTAAAGTCAGAGGAGCCTTGGAGTCATGTGACCAAAATTTGGGTTTTACTTTCAATAAGACAAAAAATTTGGAGAAATTTTAAACAGAGAAGTAACATGCCCCAACTTAGGTATTACGAAGCATTTTGTAGGCTGCTATGTGGAGAACAAACAGACTGAAATGGGAAAGGATGGAAAAGAAGAGCAATTGGGAGATGTACCCATGCAGGTGGTGAGCAGTAGGATGCTGGGAACTTTTTGAAGGTAAAAGTAACTTTTTGTAGATTGGATGAATGGTATAGAGAAAGAAAAGAATTGAGAAACAAGGAAGAATGACCTCAAAATTCTTGGCCTGGATAATTGATGGAATTACCAATGAAGTAGATGGTGAATAGTCCTGGAACAGCAAGGGGGAGAAATCGGACAACTCACGATGTTATTCAATGGCCAGATTTCTTCTTAACTTCTCTGCTGCCCTCACCACTGCCACCTCTTTGAGCTATTCTAACTACAAAAAGGTGATTCATTGTGTACAGCTATAATAACCTGGTTTCCCGAAGTTTCCACTTCCAGCCCAGGCCACAGAGCTCATCTAAGTCAGTCCTCACTGCTATGATGACTTCCCCTCAGACCAGGTCTAGTATCTTCCGCCCCATCACTCCCTTTCTGTCATCTGCCTGTCTCCAGCCGATTCACTCTGAATTCTCCTGGTTTGTCTATCTTCCCTTCAAAACTTGTATTCAGGGGAAATAAACATTGTTGGGTACCAGAGAAGTTGAAAAGAGAATTCTAGGAGACTCATACATCTTGTTCTAGAATTTTACCTTTTTACCTATAGTCCCGAATGACACTACCTATGAAAACATCTTATTTACATTGCTGCTGGACTCTGCTCAATATTAGCAAGGTCATCTTCTCACAGTGGACCACTCCACAGCCTCCCAGTCAGCCTGGTCCCTCTCGTGCCCTCAACCACAGCTCTTTCTCCATAGTCTCTGAGTGGATCAGATCATGTGTTACTCACAGATCCTCCCCATCAAGTTAGAATAAGAACTGAATTTCTTTCTCCTGGTCCACATCTCCCACAGGTTGTCTGTCTCACAGCCAACACTTTTTCCTTTCAGTTCCTGAAGGCTCGCCTCTTTAAGGCATGACACCTACTATTTCCTTCAACTCGAACACTCCCTTCCCTCCTGTCTGATATCGTCCAAGATTGGTTTAGTCTCATCTTCCAGGATTCATCTCTAGTGTTGCCTGCTCTGAGAAGCACACCTACCCTGACCTCTTTATCTAAGGAATACCAGTTTCTCCCTACTGGTGCAGTCTTGGTATCGGTACCTACTTATAATTGCCTAACATTGTCCACTTGTCTACCAGTCACCTCTATACCACTCTACTATACATCTACTAGGACAATGAGTGTGCTTTGATGAGCACCTGATCATCAACATTCATAAAGCCTGGCACCTCCTGGTCAGTCATGTTTCCTCCAGGGCAAGTGGTGAATGTGGGGCATGTTGAAGTGTAATTGCAAAGGCCAAAGGCATTAAAAATGTGGAAATTCACTCATGTCTTCCAATCAATTTCTTATAAAATCTTGGAAATTTCTTACAAATATACTTTTCTTACCATGATAAAAGCATTCGCTATATGATATTGTTTATATTTTAAAATGGTAGCATTAATTTCTAAAGAGTATTCCATAAGACAATATACTAGTAAGCATACAGTCCTATTAACATACACATCATGTTTTGCACATTATGTATAATGCATAAAATATGATAGTATTCTTTATGGTTGCCTTATGTCATATGATATTCATGCACCATAATTTATAGACTATATTTAGATTTTTAATCTTCCCTCCCTCAACTATGTTTATAGACAATACTAAAAAACCAAGTTTTAACAAATGAGCATTCAAATGCCCATTTCAATTTTTCACCTAGCACAAAACCTAAAACTATGTTAGCTGAATTAGTTTTTTTTTTTTATTTATTGTAAACAAATGGGATACATGTTGTTTCTCTGTACATGGAGTAAAAGCATACCATTTGCGTAATCATAAATTTACATAGGGTAATGTTGTTTGATTCATTCTGTTATTTTTTCCCTTCCCCCCCACTCCTCCCACCCCTCTCTTCCCTCTATACAGTCCTTCCTTCTGCCATTCTTCCCACCCTCCCTAACCCTAACCCTAAGCCTAACACTAACCCTAACACTAACCCCTCCCATCTCCCATTATGTGTCATCATCTGTTTATCAGTGAGATCATTCATCCTTTGGTTTTTTGAGATTGGCTTATCTCACTTAGCATGAAATCCTCCAATTTCACCCATTTGCCTTCAAATGCCATAATTTTATAATTCTTTATGGCAGAGTAATATTCCATTGTGTATATATACCACAGTTTCTTTATCCATTCATCAATTGAAGGACATCTAGCAATTGTCTATAAACATCAATTGAAGGACAATCTGGCTATTATGAATTGAGCAGCTATGAACACTGATGTGACTGTATCTCTGTAGTATGATGATTTTAAGTCCTTTGGGAATAGGCCAAGGAGTGGGATAGCTGGGTCAAATGGTGGTTCCATTCCAAGGTTTCTGAGGAATCTCCATACTGCTTTCCAGAGTGGCTGCACTAATTTGCAACTCCACCAGCAATGTATGAGTGTACCTTTTTCCCTACATCCTCGCCAACACCTACTGTTGCTTGTGTTCTTGATAATCGCCACTGTAATTGGGGTGAGATAGAATCTTAGGGTAGTTTTGATTTGCATTTCTCTTATTACTAGAGATGTTGAACATTTTTTCATATATCTGTTGATTGCTTGTAGATCTTCTTCTGTGAAGTGTCTGTTATTTCCTTAGCCCATTTGTTGATTGGATTATTTGTATTCTTGGTGTAGAGTTTTTTGAGTTCGTTATATATTCTGGAAATTAGTGCTCTATCTGAAGTATGAGTGGCAAAGATTTTCTCCCACTCTGTAGGCTCTCTCTTCACATTATTGATAGTTTCCTTTGCTGAGAGAAAACATTTAGTTTGAATCTATCCCAGTTGTTGATTCTTGCTTTTATTTCTTGTGCTATGAGAGTCCTGTTAAGGAAGTCCGATCCTAAGCCAACATGTTGAAGATTTGGACCTACTTTTTCTTCTATAAGATGCAGGGTCTCTGGTCTGATTCTGAGGTCCTTGATCCATTTTGAGTTGATTTTGTGCAGGGTGAAAGATAGGGGTTTAATTTCATTCTGTTGCATATGAATTCCAGTAATCCCAGCACCATTTGTTAAAGAGGCTATCTTTTCTCCATTGCGTATTTTTGGAACCTTTGTCTAGTATGAGAAAATTGTATTTATTTGGGTTTGTGTCCATGTCCTCTATTCTGTACCACTGATCTACCTGTCTATTTGGTGCCAATACCATGCCGTTTTTGTTACTATTGCTTTGTAGTAGAGTTGAAGATCTGGTATTGTGATACCCTCTGCTTCGCTCTTTCTGCTAAGGATTGCTATATAGCTATTCTGGGTTTCTTATTCTTCCAGATGAATTTCATAATTGCTTGCTCTATTTCTGTAAGGTACATCATTGGGATTTTAATTGGAATTGCATTGAATCTGTATAGCACTTTTGGTAGTATGGCCATTTTGACAATATTAATTCTACCTATCCAAGAACATGGGAGATCTTTCCATCTTCTAAGGTTTTCTTTAATTTCTTTCTTTAGTGTTCTGTAGTTCTCATTGTAGAGATCTTTCGCCTCTTTTGTGAGATTGATTCCCAAGTATTTTATTTTTTTTTGAGGCTATTGTGAATGGGGTAGTTTTCCTAACTTCTCCTTCTGAAGATTCATCACTTAAGTATAAAAATGCATTGGATTTATGAGCATTGATCTTGTAACCTGCTACTTTACTGAATTCACTTATGAGTTTTAAACGTTTTCTAGTGGAATTTCCTGGTTCCTCTAAATATGTAGTCATGTCATCAGCGAACAGGGATAGTTTGAGTTCTTCTTTTCCTATTCGTATCCCTTTGATTTCTTTGGTTTGTCTAATTGCTCTGGCTAGAGTGTCAAGGACGATGTTGAATAGAAGTGGTGAAAGAGGGCATCCCTGTCTTGTTCCAGTTTTTAGGGGGAATGCTTTCAGTTTTTCACCATTTAGAATGATATTGGCCATGGGCTTAGCATAGATGGCCTTTACAAAGTTGAGGAATGTTCCCACTATCCCTATTTTTTCTAGTGTTTTGAGCATGAAGCGATGCTGTATTTTATCAAATGCTCTCTGCATCTATCGAAATAATCATGTGATTCTTAACTTTAAGTCTGTTGATATGGTGAATGACATTTATTGATTTCCGGATGTTGAACCAAACTTGCATCCCTGGGATAAAATCCACTTGATCATGGTGTACTATCTTTTTAATATATTTTTGTATGCGATTTGCTAAAATTTTGTTGAGAATTTTTGCATCGATGCTCATTAAGGATATTGGTCTGAAATTTTCTTTCCTCGATGTGTCTCTGTCTGGTTTAGGTATCAGGGTGATATTGGCTTCATAGAATGAGTTTGGGAGGGTTCCCTCCTCTTCTATTGCATGGAATACTTTTAGGAATATTGGAATGAGCTGTTCTTTAAAGGTTTTGTAGAACTCGGCTGAGAACCCATCTGGTCCCGGACTTTTCATTGTTGGTAGGCTTTTGATGACCTCTTCTATTTCATTACTTGAAATTGATTTATTTAAGTTGTGTATGTCCTCCTGGTTCAGTTTAGGTAATTCATATGTCTCTAGAAACTTGTTGATGTCTTCGAGGTTTTCTGTTTTGTTGGAGTATAGATTTTCAAAATAGCTTCTAATTATGTTTTGTATTTTACTTGTGTCTGTAGTGATATTTCCTTGTTCATTCTGAATTTTAGTAATTTGAATTTTCTCTCTCTTTCTCTTTGTTAGTGTGGCTAAGGGTTTATCAATTTTGTTTATTTTTTCAAAGAACCAATGGAGCGTTGAATGCGCTCCATGAAATAAATCTTCCTCTAAGTACTGCTTTCATAGTGTCCCAGAGATTTTGATATGATGTGTCTTTGTTCTCGTTTATGTCTAAGACTTTTTTTATTTCCCTCCTGATGTCTTCTGTTATCCATTCATCATATAATAATGCATTATTTAATCTCCAGGAATTGGAGAAGTTTCTGTTTTTTATTCTATCATTTATATCTAATTTTAATCCATTATGATCTGATAGAATACAAGGTAGTATCTCTATCTCCTTGTATTTGCTAAAGTAGCTTTGTGGCATAAAATATGGTCTATTTTAGAGAAGGATCCATGTGCTGCTGAGAAGAAAGTGTACTTGTTCTTTGTTGGATAGTATATTCTATATGTGTCTGTTAAGTCTAAATTGTTGATTGTGTTATTCAGATCTATGGTTTCTTTATTCAATTTTTGTTTGGAAGATCTATCCAGTGGTGAGAGAGTTGTGTTAAAATCGCCTAGTATTATTGTGTTGTGGTCTATTTGATTTCTGGAATTGAGAAGGATTTGTTTGATGTACATGGGTGAGCCAGTGTTCGGGGCATAGATATTTTTGATTGTTATACCTTGCTGATTTATGCTTCCCTTAAGAAATATGTAATGTCCTTCTTTATCCCTTCTGACTAGTTTTAGCTTGAAGTCCACATTATCTGAAATGAGGATGGATACTGCAGCTTTTTTGCTGTGTCTGTGTGCATGGTATGTTTTTTCCCATCCTTTCACCTTTAGTCTGTGGGTTTCTCTTTCTATGAGATGAGTCTCTTGCAGGCAGCATATTGTTGGATTTTCTTTTTTAATCCAATCTGCCAGTCTATGTCTTTTGATTGATGAGTTCAGGCTTTTAACATTCAGGGTTATTATTGTGATATGATTTGTATTCCCAGTCATTTGACTCATATTTGTTTTTTGACATGATTTGGTTTCTCCGTTATTTGGCTATTCCTTTAGGCTAGTTCCTCCCATTACTGATTTGCATCATTGTTTTTCATCTCTTCCTCATGGAATATTTTGCTGAGAATGTTCTGTAATGCCGGCTTTCTTTTTATAAATTCTTTTAGCTTTTGTTTATCATGGAAGAATTTTATTTCATCATCAAATCTGAAAGTAAGTTTTGCTGGGTATAAGATTCTTGGTTGGCATCCATTTTCTTTCAGGGCTTGGTAAATGTTGTTCCAGGCCCTTCTAGCTTTTAGCGTCTGGATTGAAAAATCTGCTGATATTCTTATTGGTTTCCCCCTGAATGTAATTTGATTCTTTTCTCTCACAGCCTTTAAAATTCTGTCTTTATTTTGTATGTTAGGTATTTTCATAATAATGTGCCTTGGTGTGGGTCTGTTGTAATTTTGTATATTTGGAGTCCTACAAGCCTCTTGTACCTGGTTTTCCATTTCATTCTTCAGATTTGGGAAATTTTCTGATATTATTTCATTGAATAGATTGTTCATTCCTTTGGTTTGTTTCTCTAAGCCTTCCTCAATCCCAATAATTCTTAAATTTGGCCTTTTCATGATATCCCACAATTCTTGTAGATTCTGTTCATGATTTCTTACCATCTTCTCTGTTTGGTCAATTTTGTTTTCAAGATTAAATATTTTGTCTTCAATGTCTGAGGTTCTGTCTTCCAGGTGTTCTATCCTTTTGGTTATGCTTTCTGTGGAGTTTTAACTTGGTTTATTGTTTCCTTCATTTCAAGGATTTCTGTTTGTTTGTTTTTTTCAGTATCTCTAATTCTTTATTGAAATGATCTCTTGCTTCTCATATTTGCTCTTTTAACTGTTGATTGGTGCGATCATTTAATGCCTGCATTTGCTCTTTCATCTCCTCGTTTTCTTCTCTGATTGTTTTAATTATGTACATTCTGAACTCCCTTTCTGACATTTCTTCTGCTGTGCTGTCATTGGGTTTTATTGATATAGTATCTAGGTTTGTTTGGGACTTTTTCTTTCCTTGTTGTCTCCTATTGGTCAGTTATCAGTGGGACTCTGAGATATTGCAGATTTCCTCTATTGGCTTATAGTGTCCCGGTAGATTTCCAGTATATCACCTCCCATCCTTCAGTAGCCTGAAGTCTTGGAGGAACTTGATAATGCAGTGCTTCCAAAGAAAGCTGCCCCTAGCCTGCTACTGGTCCAGGGTTTGGGGCTGGTTCTGTGTGGAAATCCTTTCACTGGGCGGTCCTGCTCCTAGAAGCTGGCTATAGACAGGACCTGCCCCCGCCTGAGGGAGCCAGGCTGCTAAGGGAAAGCCTCTCCCTGTCTTGCCTTGGTCCCAGAAGCCGCCTGCGGGCTGGGACTTGGGTTTGGCTCTGTGCGGAAAAGCCCTCACTGGGCCGGCCTGCTCCAAGGAGCTGGCTGTAGATTTCGTCTGCCGCCGGAGGGAGTAGAGGTGTCTGGGAAGTCTCCCGCTTCGCCAGAGGGAGCAGGGCCGCTTGGGGAAGAGTCTCTCGCTGCCCTGCCCTTCTCCGAGAAGCTGCCCCTGTCGGGGCCTGCTGCCCGGCAGAGCCTCACCCAGTGGGAGAGACTCACCACGGGCTCTATGTTGGTCCAAGTCTCTCAATACCTCCCCTTCTTGAATCCTGGGTTCTGGAGCAACAGGAGATGCAGTCACCCTCTAGTCCGCCATCTTGGATCTCCCCAGCTGAATTAGTTTGTATTGGTTTCCTACTTATTAATTGCAAGAGTTCTTTTTTTTTTTTAATTTTAAGATTCAAGACACAGGTTCCCTGTCAATCTCATGTATTGACTTCATTTCTCTGTTTACTTCTGTAATTAACTTATTTTCTTTTTATATAACTTTTTAATTTTTATTTCATAAAATCAAGTAATGATTTTCTTCATGGATTCTACCACTAATACTACTTTTATAAACTCTACTATTTTGAGACTATGTTGATGATAGTTTTCATGGTCTACTTTTTGACATGTATTTGCCATTTTTTATTTCTATTTATGCTTTTAATTAGGAGTTAAATATAATCCATCAGAAAATTTCTGGGTATATTGTAAAGTCAAAATCTAATTATATCTTTTGTTATTGATTCACCAATTTCTTAATTTTAAAAGTAAGTTCCATCTGTAGTTAAAAACACCTTTTCATACATATTATCTAGACAACTTGTTGATGTCTTTAACTTTCCATTTTTGCCTGTTATTGTATTTTTGGTATTGGTTACTATATATTTTATTATTTGATGGTCTCAAGTATTTTATTGGTTTTATGATGGTCTCATATAGTTAATTGAGAATTTTGCATTAGTTTACTATACTGTGACAGTTTATCATTGGATAAAATTCTTTCAAAGAATTATTTTGCTTGAATGCTTATTTTGTAGGAAGTTTATTGACATTATCATTTTCCATAACAGTTAAAACTCTACTTGCCTCTTCTAACTTCTTTGAATAAACTTGATAATTTACATTTTCTCGAATACCCTTTATCAATGAACTATATGTTTTCAAGCTTGAATGATATATTGATTTCCTTTATTATTATTTCATTTATTCTCATGTCTGTGCTTATATCCTCTTTACCTATTTAAGGTCATACTTTTTGGAGGTTTTTATTTTGTCATTTCTAGTACTACCACAGACATGTACATATAATGACTCTTTTTATAGGAATAATTTTTTTTCTCAATATTATTGAGTCTTACTCTAATCCATTAATTTTTGTTTTTATTTTCATTAAATTTCCTATGACTTTTCTAGGAAGATTTTATGGTTCCCATCTTTGCTTCTAGAATTAAAAGTCTGGTTCATCTTTTTCATATTTAATAGTAAGGTAGTAAGTATGTGCATTTCTTGAGTGTAACTTTATGTGGTATAACCTTTGAAAAATAGTGATAACTTGACACTAAATAATTTGGAAAATAAAATTAAAGGCAATTTTGTCCTTTATTTCAATCAATATTAAAATTTTTAAAAATAAATGTTTAGAGCATTTAATTAATTATTTTAAATTATAACTTTTAAGTGGGTATTTTTATATAAAATGTCATTCCATATTAAGTATTTGGTTTATTTGTATTATAATTGTGACTTGTAGAATTTATACTCTTGGAGTTAGGTTCATTTTAGCATTGGTTATGATTCATCTTTGTAAGTATTTCATTGGCATCAAAATAATATGTTTCTGTAGATGTGTTTTTAATATATGTCTATTAGTGATTCACTAATTAATGAAATCTTTCACATAATTTTTTAAAAATCTCTATTTTCTCAAATGTGTCAAAGACTGAAATTTGTGTTTGGATCCTCACCATAATTAGGATACTTTCCATTTTTCCTTGGGTTGGTTTCTAACGGTTTTTTTTATTTACATTATTTGATGATTTATTGTTCAGTTCATATTTGCTGTCTTCATGGGGGATTGTTCCTTTGTTTGGGGTTTAGAACTGTGGTACAGCATGTGCTTGTACACAAAGCCCTGGGTTTGATCCCCAGTATAAAAAAAGAATTCACTTAGTGTATTTTTATGCTTTTGCCCTGACATTCTCAGTTACCTGGCATTATTAGTTTTTCTGCATCTGCTTTCTGCATTTTCATTTGTCTGATCTATTGCTGCTCTTCCCTTCTGTAGTTCTTGTTTTAGGCCTGTCTGTTCGCAAATAGCTTATATTCTCGTGTGCATTTGTGTTTTCGCCTTATGTGAGACATCACCCTTTAAAAACGTGCTTTATTTTTATAGCTAAAATGTTTTGGATTACTTGCTCTACTTTTCTTTCTTGGATTTTTTGTTTGTTTGTTTGTTTTTTTCACTGAAGCGATTTGGAAGTTGTAGTTTCTGGGTAAATTAGAATCTCCTCTGAGGCATTCTATTCAATTAAATAAAAATCAATTTCATCCAGGGAGCGGGTGCATGCCATGGGCTTCGAACATGAAAATGACCAGGTTTCTTCCTTCTGCAAGCCCCTTTGTAATCCTTGATGGTCACTACAAAAGCCCCTTGCATTACCAAGGTGGTGATGGTCCTCACACTGTCTTGCTTATTTTACCTTCCTTCTGTTCACTATATTCATATAGGTTGTTTGTTAAAAAAAAAAAAAAAAAATCAAACCTACACAAAGATTTAAGGGTCACATAATAAGAGTCCACATACTCTTTACCTAGATTGGTCAAATGGTAACATTTTTATGTTTGCTCTGTGTGTGGACATGTGCGTGTGTCTGTGCACACCTGTGTACTAAATTATTTGATAATAAGTGGTCATTATAATAACCCTTTCATTCCTAAATTCTTTAGCCCCAAGTTTCCTAAGGACAAAGATATTCTTATACATAAACACAGCACAATTATTAAATACTATAATTTTAACATTGATAGATTTATTCTTCATATGTAGCCCATATTTAATATTGTTAATCATCTCAATAATGTCCTTTAGAGTAGAGAAAAACCTGTTTTCTTCAGGTCAGAACCACCATAACCCAAACACCAAAGCTGACATCATTATTACTGCCGCAATTCCAACTCAGGTGCCTCCCGGTATGATGTGCTGAAAAGGCAACATCACTTCAGTGGTACCCCACTCAATGTGCATAATCTGAAAATCAGCACAAGGACACATAAAACTAAAGGTGGGTGAAATTCCACAAAATAACTGGTCTATGCTCTTCAAAAATGTCATGTTAAGAAACAAAGAAAGGGTGAGAAGCTACCTGCTTCTGAAGGTTCCTGAGAATTGACTGCAAACTTTAACTCTGGATGGAATTAGAGCAAAATTCTCTAAAGCAAAGGTTGACCAACTATTTCCATAAAGAGCCAGATAGTATTTTAGGCTTTATGGACCATATGGTCTCTGTTGCAACTTCTTGACTCTGTGATTATAGTATGAAAACAGCCTCAGATAACATGTAAACAAATGGGCATGGTTTTGTCCCAAAATAACTTTGCTTGTGTAAGTAGAGAGTAGGTGCATTGCAATTTGCAGAACCCTCCTCAAAAGAGCATTAATGGGGGACAATTTGGCAAAAATTGAGTATAGGTACAGGATTCATGTTTTTATTTCATTTTATCAGTGTTAAATTTCTTAATATTGATAATGTTTTAAAGATTATGCAACAGAATGGGTTTCTTAGAGGAGATTATGCATACAGAGAGCAATTTGAAGAGGCAAAATTATAGGTAGGTATATAAGTAGAATTACAATCTTATATAACTTTAATTTGTATCTTTTCTCTGGGTGATCTGGGCCCTAAGCCTTCCTTTCAGTCTACTCAGTTTCTCCTTTTTTTTTTTTTCTTTCTCTTTCATGACTGACATTTTTGAAGAGTCATAATGTTTTCTTTTTTTTTTTTTTTTCCTTTAGAATATCCCCCGATTTGTGTTTGTCTCATGATTAGATTCAGGCTACATGATTTTGGGAGGAGTGCAATATAAGAAACATTCCATCCCCCTTGGTGCATCCCATCAGGAGGCAAATGATGCCAATTCATTCCAATGTGGGTGAGGTTGATACTGATCACATGGGTAACAAGAATTTTCCAGATTTCTCCACTGCAAAGGAAACTTGGTTCATCATTCTTAATTTATTATTTCCAAATTTATTCAAACAAGCTTTATAGTGGGAGCTGACATCTTCCTCTGTTCATAGGAGCCTTCTCTTTTTTAGCATTTTATACACTTCCAGAAAAAAACCATCTGCATTGTCTTGGTGACCTTTAAACTCAATAGATTCTGGTGAAATCTTCTTGTAAGAGTCAGCATTTATTTCTGCCACACTGAAAATTCTTTCTATTATATTTGCACATAACAGTGCAACACAGAGGCTGAGACTCTTAATCATGTGGGCTGGCCCCTTGCAGAGGCCCAATGTGTTTAAAAACACACTCTTCTATTTAAAGGTTATTGTGCGAATACCAAGTAACTACCACAGCTGGGTGTGAGGTGATGGCTTTGATTCATGGGCCTTTCAGGGTTTCTGTGATTTGCATTACTGTAGTTGGAAGGTTTTATTAAAAGTTATACATTATAATGACCTAGATTTTTAAAAACACGAATATGAGGTGTAAGATATTGATGTACTAGCTACACAGCTAATTAAGAATTCAGAAAATCAAAAGTATGAAATGTAAGGCTTTGAATGTTCCAGATGATTTTCAGGAATAACAAAGGCACAGGTTTGGTTGTACGTGTGACCACCAAAATAATTTCCTTTGTTTTTGCTGCACACCTCAGAAGCATTGACCAGGAAGCCAGACTCCAGAGGATTTCATTTCCATCAATATCTTAGGGTACATGTTAAAGTAGGTCATCAGATTTGCTTTATCCTGGAACGGTGATAGGCATATGATGGGTAACAAGTGCAGTGAACAAGTGAATGACAAAAGAGAATGAGTGGATGTCTCAAATCCAAACAGAGCAATGGGATTAGTTGTGTGGCACAAGCCTACAAGGAATAGGACAACACAACATGCCCACCTGCAATGGAAAATGCCAGGCACAATACAAAGCCCGCGGATTAAGAGCATTCTCAAACTTGACATATTGGAGCTGAAATAGGAAATCATCTGAGCTTCCTTCACCCTGATGGATGGGACCATGTAGTACATTTTGGCTTTGAAAACAAATATACCCAGAAGAGTGAGAGGGAAGCAACTGCTGAAAAGAGAGTAAACTCAGAAGCCACTGTCCTCCCAATTATCTTCAGAAGAGATAAAGATTTATTGAAGGATGTTTGTTCAGCATGATCAATGGTTTCCTGTCCAGCTCTGGGTACCCAGCAGAAAATTTTCATTTTATATGGTGAGTGGAGAACACAGATTTATCTCTCTTTTCAGAGGCTACGCTTGACTGGAGGTGTAGAGAGCGAGCATACCTAACTTGGGCTCTTTCATCACTACCTTCATAGAAAAGGACACGATAAATCCACCTTAGGAAAATATCCAGCTGTGCATTTACTTCCTACAGGAAGTTTTGATGGTCAGTCCTCTCACATTTGATTTGGTTAAAAATTTGGACAGAAATGACTGTTTGGGGCGTGGAGAAGTGCTGAGTAAAAGCCCGAAAACACAGTTGCTTGTCAGGCTCTGGGATGCATGGGGCAGAACCACTGTTGGGCAAAAGTTAACCTGAGATGCCTGAAGTCACTTCATCAAGATCCCCAGGAATAATGAGTCGCTGGAACTGAGTTGTGAGATAGAGGAAGGATGAAGGATGGTCAGGCACACATTGAGTAGTATTTGTCCCCAAAGCTCTGATCATTCCCCAAATGCCCACTGCATTCCTTACAGTCCATAGACCCTAACCATAATTTGGGCAATAATCTTTGCTGCAGTCTGAGGGGAGGCAAAGACTTTTGACAAGAATGGATGGTGGAGATTGGAAAACATTTTTTCAGACCAATGCCTGCTGGTGGTAGGACATATTCCTACTTTGCCCCCTTCCCTAATACCATCTACTCATCCACATTAACTCTCTGTTCCTCAGAGACCCCACAGTCCTATAAAAGCTGCCCTAGGTAGCTGCAGTCATTCCCGCATATATGATCTGCTTCTAACCCAATTTTCCATCTGAGTTAACAAGACCAAGTGAGGTGAAGCAATTTGACCTTGATTCCCAGTGAGCCTGTAACTGAGTCTACATTTAGAAGAGAATTCACCTCTCTTCTCTCCAAGCTGCTCATGACAGCCACTGTGTCCCTGAGCCTTTCAGCTGCACTTAGATATGGTCTAGATTAATATCCTCTTAAGCACCAGATGGATGTTTGCCAGCCCGTACCAGCTGGCAGGCCACGTTGAAGAGTCCTTCACCCCTCCTCAGCCAGGCACCGTCAATCCTTCTACCAGTCAATCAAGCAATCAATTAACTTTTGTAAATTAATAAAAGAAAATTTTTCAAAGGGCATGCTTGTCCACCAATCATTTCTTTTAGCACCTCTATCACTGAGGACCATCTGACAGCTATTTAAGAAAAAAGAAGAATCAGGAAGAAGGAAAAAGAATCTTTAGAGGAACTTCCTTACTCCATTGCCTGAGACAAGTTATTTTCTAGCTTCTTATTCTGTTCTCTCTGTTAAAAATTTATTTATTTTTTAAAAGCAGCAAAACTATAATCTGATGCATTGAAATACTTTTCCCATTACTAATGAAACCAATTTTTAGAACTAGCATTCAATTTGGAGCTGTAATTATGGACATTTTTCCAAATCTGATCAGAGTGCCCAAGATATATTGGACTGTGGCTTTATATTTTATTCCAGGAGAAAAAAAAAATATACTCTCAGTTTCCCAGAGTGCTTGCTTAGCATTATGGCAATCAAGAACATTGAGCTGGTGAAGGGCATGGATGATTCAGACAGATGGGGACCCTGCCTTGAAGGACTTAGAGACATAAAAAGGTTCAGTAATGGCTGTGGACAAGCAGGAACTAGGCACAGCAGGGTGGGATCAGTATGCATTCTGCAGGAGTAATAGATTGCAAACGAGTCATAGCCTCTTGGAGACTAGAACCCACAGGTGGAGGTGGCTCCATGGAGGGCTTGTTCTAAACCTTCCCTCCCAATCCAACTCTGGTTGTGGTGACAGTAGTATGTGGCATATGAGAAGCTTTTCAGTTTCTGCTTGCATAGACCACAACTATCTTACAGAGAGTCCATTGACTTACAAAGAAGAATGTATTGGGGCAGGATACATGTATTAAGCTTTCCATATATGAACAGTTTACTTCGTGGGAAATGCCAACCCAAGGAAGAGTGAGACAAAAGATGCAAAGCTCTGAGTCAAATGCCTTGCACAGAGCACAGACTTGATAAATATTTCTTAAATGAATAAATCAATGGATATAAGTTTATTCCCTTACTACATTCTGATTCCTGTAGGGTCTGTGATTTGGAGATCAAGTGAAAATCCTAAGTGACCTTACTAATCTGACCAACCACTCCAGGTCAGAGAGGAGGTCTGAAATATTAGCCCAAACTAGTCAAGTACCTATTCCCAGAAAAGTAGTGGGGAAAGATAGGAACCAGGGATCATCACTAATATTGGCCCAGAGAGCACAATGTCAGGAGCTATTCCAATGACCAAACAATAGAAACACAATTATCAACTCCACTATCAGAAAAGAAAATTAGAGTCCAGAAAAACTAAATATTTGCTGAAAGATACTATAATTACAGATAAAAAGCAGAGCCAGAATTTGAATCCAGGCAGTTCAGGATCAGAGCCCAAATTCATAACTCCTATATTAACTGCCACTTCAGGCAGGGTGAACTTCTGAACCTAACAATGAAGGATGCAGAACTGACCCCAATGGTAGGAACCCCAAATAGCGCAACCAGATGGAGACCTGTCTTGAGGAAGGATGTGAACATGGGAATCCCCAGGCAACAGAAGACTCACAGTCAGATGGAAGCAGCTTATGACTCAAGGCAGTCCATCAGTTTGGCAGAAAAGCCCTGTCACAAGCTGGATTTATAAAGACAAGGATTTCCCCTTGGAAGAGCAATGTGGCAGTGACTAGACAGGATTTCAGGACCCTGGAAAAGTGTGGAGAGCCAGAGTGCAAAGAAAGAAATGAGGCAGGAAGTTAAATATACTACACTGTGGACATGTGGTAAGGATTAGTGAAATTCTACAATCAACTGAGGATAAGCTGTCATCCAGGGTTAGGGTAGCAAAACTAATCCAATCTCTGTCTACAAATGGCTTGGCCTATTGAAATGTAGCCAGTTTTTCTCAACGCCTGTATGACCTGAGTGAAAAGTTTACAGGTCTCATGGACCCTGAGAGAACCTGATTGCTGAAGTCAGAAGCCAGCACAAGTATGCAAAGGTAGGCACAAAAAAGAAGCCATCTGTCCCAGGGAGGGGAGAACAGGTGGTAGACAAGTCATCCTGGCAAGAGGCTGAGATGGACTCCAGGATTCAGAGTAGCTGTTCAAGTAGAAGATGAGCAGATAATTGGCAGATGGGTGGCATCAGGTGTCCAGGGTACTATAGGAGGATTGCCAGATTGAATCTGTTGATTACCGCAACTATAGGAGGAAATACACCTGGCAACAGGAGGCTACAGTCTACATGGTCTACGTGAGGTCCAGGTAATTCACTTGATGAGGTCAGAGATCAGCAGAGGTGCTGGTGAGTGGAGGTAGGGCATCACATCACAGGATGATTGGCATTCAGATAACATCATGGGATCTTAACAAGTCCAGATATCTTTTTCTATCTAAATTCTCTGCTCTCCAAACTTGAGTATCAGTAGTGTGGATGGGTAGTAATTCTTGCATCAGGAATCTATTCTTATGGAGACTGGATTAAATGAAGTAGATAATTCTGAAACTGGAATGACTGAGGAGGACCTAAATGCCAAGGTAGTGAAATCATTTGAAATTGAAAATGATTACAGTAGCCCCCATTTGCCTTCAAAGGACATGTTCTAAGACCCTAGTGGATGCTTGAAACCAGAGATAATACCAAAATCTATATATACTATGTTTTAAATAGATAATATGTATATTATATACACATACTTATAGTGAAGATTATTTTATAAATTAGGCACAGTAGCAGGTTAACAATAATAATTAATAGTAAAATAGAACAATTATAACAATATGCTATAATCAGTATCACCACTCTTTTGCTTTGGGCCAGGTAAGGGTTACATGAACACTAGCACTATGTACTGTCAGAATCAATCTGATAACTGAGAAGGCTACTAAGAAACTTAGAAGCACATAGCACAGTCAGCATGGATACTCTAGACAAAGGGAGGAGTCATGTGCTGTTTTAGAAAAAAAAGGATGGTGTAAGATATCATCACACTCCTCAGAAAGGCACATAATTTAAAACTTACGAATTATTTATTTCTGGAATATTCATTGAATATTTTTGGATCAAGGTTGACCATAGGTAACTAAAACTCCAATTTAATGCCACAGGTAAGTGGGGACTATTGTACCCACTAGACCCAAGAGGCTCCTACAGAGGTCCCAACCAGTGGTTCCAGACCAAGGATCACTTTGTCCAAAACAGGAGAAATTCTTTTGTGTGGAGATGGCCAACCTAAGCCCTCCACCCCTACAAGGGATTTTCTGGTCTTCTGGTTTTTCCACATACAACAATAAAAGGAATCAAACTGAGAACTTCCCCTGCTATTCTACTCCATGTACATGGGCAACCCATGTTCTTGGGAATGTGGTCTCCTTACCACAAATGGCATTTTCTCTCTTTTAGGAATACACTTTTGGTCCTACCTAGCTACAGCCAATATTTTTTTTCCAAGTATTATGAAGCCAACCCTTGCCCCTTTTTTATTAAAACCTTCTGCCTGTACTGTGCTTAATCTACTCCTTAGCCTTCCTTTAAACTCTGGGGTGGATGTGTGGCAACCGTGCAGAACCACACAGCACTATGGAAGATGACAGCCAACAAGGACTGGATGCCATGAGTTGAAGTTCCATCAATACCACATGATTTTATGTGTCTCAGCAGAGCCTTGTTTCTACTCAAACTCTTTGACCTTCTGGCACTTCTAAATTCTCCCTTTTGTCTTTGGGCTTTTCTCCTCCTGCAGGGTCTTGGCACTTGCTTTCATATGCATTGGAAATGATCTGTCTTCTCATCACTAGGTACCACCTATACATACTTTAGATTTTAGCTCTGTTGAAGAAGCATCATAGAAGACCATTGTTTGGACTAAGCTCCAGCATTAAAACCCAACAATAGACTAAAAGTCAAAATGGAGTCCTTACTCTAAAGGTCCATGTCACTGAACTGAAACTAACTTGTTATCTGACCTATCCAAGAAATCAGGAAAGAAAACAACCAAAATACAAGGCAATCTCCTCTGCCTTAATCCTTACCTGAAAAAGTTAACTTTAAGTAACCTGATATTAACCAATTTATTATTTTCTATTGTTCCTTCTGCCTATCCCACCTAACAAGGAAAGTAACTTTGAAATGACCAATCTGTTTTTTGTTCTTTATTTCTATTTTCTTTGTTCTTTCTCTGTCTATAAAACCAATCTCTTCTGCTCAGTTCATCATCTATTCTATTTTATGCAATGAAGTGTTGCCCAATTCTAGAATTGAAAATAAAGTCAATTAAGATCTTTAGGCTCAAAGGAAGAATGATATCGCTAATAAGTGGATGATGACACATAATGGGGGTGGGAGGGGTCAGTGTTGGGGTTGGAGTTGGGTTTAGGGAGGGGGCAGGAATGGAGGAAGGACGGTATAGAGGGAGGGGAGGGGTGGGAGGGGTGGGGGAGAAGGGAAAAAAATGGCAGAATGAATCAAACAACATTACCCTATGTAAATTTATGATTACACAAATGGTATGGCTTTACGCCATGTACAGGCAGAGAAACAACATGTATCCCATTTGTTTACAATTTAAAAAAAAATTTAAAAAAAAAAAAAAGATCTTTAGGCTGGATGGTTGTAATTTTGTCTTTTGACAGCCCAACTGTCACTTCCATGGGGAAGCCTTCCCTGCCCCATTTCCTAGCAATTAGGCAGGTCCTCACTCCCTGAGCATCACACCAGCACTTGTGACACTTAGAATCACATCTTTCTTGTGTGGCCTTTTGATTAGTATCCAAATCCTCCTCTGGGATGTAACTCCACTAATTTCATTCATTCCAGCACTCATCATAGAACATTATATTTCTAAGTTGTCCAGTGAATAGCTATTGAATAAATGAATAAATGAATAAATGAATGCCTTTGGTAAATAAACCAATAGCCCCGAGTCAAGCCTATGTCTCCACACATGGATGGCCCTTGTTAGGATGGTTCAACTTAGAATATTTTGAGTTCACAGTGGTGCAAAAGTGACACATATTCAGTAGAAAATGTATTTCAAATTTTGAATTTTGATCTTTTCCTAGGCTAGCAATACATGGCATGGAACTCTTTTGTGATATCAGCAGCAGTAGTGAACCTCAGCTCCCAGCTAGCCACGTGGTTATAAGAGTAAACAACCAATACTCTACAGTGTGTCGTGTTGTTAAGATCTATAGTAAGAATGAATTTTCAATCCGTGAAATTGTGAAGAAAGGGAAAGAAATATGTGCTAGTTTTGCTGTCACACCTCAAATGCAAGAGTTATGGCCACAATGTGTGATAAGTGCTAAGTTAAGATAGAGAAAGGCATTAAATTTGTGGGCGGAAGACATAAACAGAAAACATGTTCCAATTGATGGCAACATGTCTGCACCAGAAGCATTGAGCCTATACAAAGACTAAACCGTGAAATCCTCTGGAAAATATAAAAATTACTGAAGAGGTTGTGTCTGCCAATGAAGACACTGCTTCCACATTTCTGGCAGAGATAAAGAAGTTGATTAAAGAGACAATATTAGGGACTGCTGGGGGCAGTTTAGCTTAGTGATAGAGCATGACCTTAGAATGCACAAGGCCCTGGGCTTGATCCCTAGCACTGAGGTTAAAGGAGGCTGTATTAGTTAGCTTTCTGTCACTGCAATGAAATCCCTGGGATAACTAACTTATAAGGGGGAAAAGATTTATTATGTCTCATGGTTTCAGAGGTTTCAGACCATGGTGGACTAGTTATTGCTTTTTGGTGATGTTGTGTGGCAGAATATCATGGCAGGAGTGTATGGTGAAGCAAAGTTGCTCAAATGATGGACACCAGGAAGCAAGAAGAGAGAAAGTGAACAGGATCCCAATATCCCCTTCTTGGGCATTTCCCCAGTGACCTAACTTCCTTTCATTAGACCCCACCTTATAAAGCTTCCACCACCTTCCAGTAACTCCACAGGCAGGGACCAAGCCTTCAACATATGGGTCTCTCAGAGACACTCCAAACTACAACAGACAGCATTCAAAGCAAGTCCTCAATCAATTAGTTTTTAGTTATCGTTAATCTCTTATTGTGCCTATTTTATAAATTAAGCTTTATCATAGATTTGTATGCATAGGAAAAAAAGAGCATATATAGGATGCAGTACAAATTACAACTTCAGGCATCCATGGGAGATCTTGGAACATAACTTCTAAGGATAAGGGGAAAATAGAAATTCAGAATGAGGATAATGAGAGTAACCTGCTGGGATTTTTGTGGCAAGGATTAAATTATAAAGCATCTATAAATGGCCTCACATAGTGCCTGGAAAACATGGTGGCCTCTGCACCTTTGGGTTCTTGCGTCCTCTTCTTCCCCATTTGTAAGAGTGGTGCAGTCTCTCTCCCCCTATCTGGGGCTGAAAACCTACACTTTGCCTCTCAGGACAGGGACATCTAGTGCTGGGAGTATTGACTTTGATGCTATATTCATATGTAGAGTGGTCATGGCAATACTTTATCTCTTGCAAGCCTCACTTTTCTCATAGGTAAAGTGAGTATTTTAATAATACATACCTCATAAGACTGTCATTGATAAACACTGAAACATTTAGAATTATCTCTGACATGATATTCAGAAATTATTGGTTATTGTTATTGTGTTTATAGCTATCACATGGACCCAATTTGACACACATGGGAAAGGCATATATGAATGTTGGCCCAGTAAATGTCATACCCTAAATATCTATAAGGATCCTGTATAGTTGAACCAGTTAGTTGGGCATTCCACTAACCAAAAGAGAGACCCATAATGCCAGGGAAGAACTGCTATGCTCTTTTGATTAGAGGATTGCTTCTTGTAAGTTGTAGTCTCAGACTGATCAATTCAGCAAAATGCATTTTACTGAGACTTGAAAATGCTTGCTTGATCATATTTCCACTTATCCTTTCTGAATCCAGCTCTCTTTCAACCCTAAGATTGGCAGTTGCATTTCTCAAACTCTCAAAGTCCATCCCAGAGAATAAAAGAAAATGCTGTCCACTGAAGTCAGCTGTGTATTAGTCAGAAAAGAGTTCATAGGAGACCAGTTAAGTTCTAGATGGACAAGGAAAAATAATGCGAAGAATGAGCCAAGTAGAGGAACAAAGAAATCCAAAAGAGAAAGAAAGAGAAAAGGAAGGAGGGGAAGAAGGGAGGGAAACAGAAAGGAAAGAAGAAAGAAGAAAAAGAAGGGAAGAAAAACTTTGCCAGGAGGGACCAGCTGTCCCTGGTTTCTTGTACACCGGCAAGACTACCTCAGCAGAGGCAGGGGAAATAGCCCATGCTAAAATAAGCTGTTCCCAAGAAGTTTCTCCAAATAGGACTTTACAAATAGGAGGTTAGGACTCCATCCAGGGAGCCCAACAGCAACTCCTTATCCTCAGGCAAAGAATCTGCTGAGTCGGCCTGTGAGTCAATGGTATACTTATACATCCTGCCAGAATTGCTTAAAGAAACTCTGACAAAAATGCAGTACAGAGAAGGGAGAGACCAAGTAGGTCACTGGAAATAACCTTGCAAAGGCTCCTATCAGTATCTCAGACCTCAACATGGATTTAGTTTCAAGTGATCCCTCTAGATCAGGAATTAGAATCAGGACAATTAACAACCCCCACTTAGCAGTACAGGTTTATGCTCTGGCCTGTCCCAGTGGAAACAGAACTTGTTGAGGCTCCTGTCTTGTGTGGAGGTATGATAACTTGCTCTGCAAGCTGCTGATACAAATTACTTCAGCTCAGCTACTGTGGCTTACTAAGACTTCAGTGGTTCTTCACTATTAATGAGGGTCAAAGAGGAATATTTGAAAGTAACAGAACCATACACTATGGAATGAATGATAAGCAATTATATGCAGTTATTTTTGGTGCACACATGCACACACTCATCAAGCTATAATTAATATGCTTTTGGATCCTGTGTGATCGCTAATAATTCCCTTAACATGAAATTAAAGAGCTACTTGTTCCTTTTGGTCAGGTAGCTCCAAAGAAAACATCTCTTTCCTATTTCTGTTTTCTTCTTCTCCTCTACATCTCCCTTGCTGACTCACTTTTCTATTTTCACTATTGCAGATTGGAAAGATAATGTAACCCTTGACAACACAGAGACCAGAGTTCAGATTGGTCTATGCCATTCACTAAAAGTATAGTCTCAGGTAAACTGTTAAGAGTCTTTCAGATCCTTACCTCCAATAGACAGTCAATATAAGAATTAACCCCATGGGATTGGTATAATGATTAAATGTCATGTTGGAGGCAACACACCTAAACCATGACTGGCAGGAGTAAGGCTAAGTAAATGTTAATTCTCCTCCTTTTTCTCTTCCTTATCTAGTGCACATTGAATTCATCTCCTATTTACTTCACAATTATATGTTAACTACAGAGAACTTTTCAACCTGCACTTTCTCAAAGTTCATACTTTAATCCAGAATCTTCATCAACCATGTACCAAATATAAGCTTGGGGGACACAGCTAGTGACCAAATAAAAGCGGACAGAAAGCAACCAAGCAAGCTTTATTGGAATTTGGCTCTCAGGCGAAATTCCTAGCCCCAGGGTTACAGGTCAGGGTAGGGAGCCAGAGAAAATCGCATGTGGCTGGCTGCCTGGGCTCTTTATAGGCCAGAATGGGCAGGGGTCCTGCTGAGTTATAGGTGGAGGTAAGGGTCAGTGGAGTTTTCCTGCCCCTGTTTGATTGGTCTCCATGTGGTACACTGTCCTCTGCCTTAGTCGCTCTGCTCTCCCTCATATAGTCGCTCAAATTCCAACCTAACATCCCGACCTTTTTGGTGCTATTGGGAGCCGGAGTCCATCTGGCTACTTCCTGCATGTTAGGGGGCATTGTGGGGAAAAAAAGGTTCAGGTTGTAGGTTGGTGGGGAGGTGGCTTTAAGAGTATAGGAGTCCCGATTTGATGCTCTTCAGGGTTTGTGTTCTGCCTGAACTTTGGGAGGTTCTCTTCCCTAATTCTAAATCAATCCTTGGAAAAGGACTTGGCTTCTCATTTTCTATCTGCTTCATGTTGGGAGGAGGAGGTTTTGGATTGCCATGACTTTCTGTGGCAAGAGGACCACTTCTGAATTAAATGTTCATTAAAAACTTGCCTCTAGCTGACAGTCATTGATTTTGTTACAATTCCAAACATGGCCCTAGGTAATTTTACCATTTCTTGAACTGCCACAGTGACAGAGACAAAGAAAGGAGTAACTTCCATTTACATTGTTTTTGGATCTAAACCTTCTAGTTCTTGGAGCTGAGAATGGGGTCCATATGTTTGAACCGGAGTGGCAGGGGCTTTGGAAATCAGTTACTGCAGTTGGCAGGGGAATGGGTCCCTGGGTTGGTCAGGGCAGTGTTCATGAGTGAGAGTAATTATGTTGACAAAAAGGGGAAGTGTAAGGGCATCTTGTAATTACAAACAGATGTATTTGGATAATGGCAACCAGTCTTTCAGGGGCCCAACAGACTGAGGAACCCAACAGACTGTTGCTTCAGCAGGGAAGTAGAGAAGTGTTCAAAGCCTGATAACCCCAACATGGCAAGACAAAAGTAAACTAATTTCAGAGAAAATAAACACAAGGACATTGGACAAGGAGGGAAGTATAATTAAAAATAAAATCTTAGATTTTAGAGGCAGATAGTCTGATTTAAATTCTAAATATACCACTTATAGCTGTGTGAATTCACATGAGCTACTTAAGAAAACTAAGATTCAGTTCTCTCATCTTAAAATGGCTAGAATAGTACTCCCCTAACATAGTTGCTAGTAAAATTTAGGAATATATGTAAACTGCCCAGACATGAAATAGATGTTACTAATCCAAACCAAGGTCTCTGTTTGAAAGGTCTCATAGCAGGTCTCCCTACTTCTACTATGACCTCAGGATTATCTGCTCACCAAAGTTATTCTTTAAAACTATAAGCCAGAATTTTCAACTCCCCAAAAATTCCTCACAGTTTCCCATTATACTTTGACTAAAATCCAGGGGACATTCCCTTATCCCAAGAAATGGAGGCTTAGACCTTAAACTCTAGACATACCTCTTCTTACCCTTTCCTTCTTTTCTGAGACTCTGCAAGATCTCTCGGTTGTTTCAGCATGCCACATTTGTTCCATCAGAGGTTTGCAGGCCTGGTTATTTTTTATCACTCATTTCCCAACTGATGTATCTTTTCTCAAAAGAGACCTTCCTGCACGGCAGCCTTGGTTTGGGTTTCCTAGAAACAGACGTAAGAAAATATTAGGAAGGGGAGAAAGGCAGGGAAAGGAAAGGAAACAGGCATCAAGAATGGAGTCACAGATGTGGTTTTAGGTTATGTCTAGTCTTGGATTGATTTGTGGATTATATGCTTAAGGTGGGTCTTGAGGATAAGCCACACCTTATGGGTGGTCAAACTTGAAGTAAGGGGTCAGGTTTTTTGTGCACTGTATCAATCCATCATTGACAGTCTCACAGATCCAGTGCAATCAAACTCTTGGGTCCAGTGAGGAGTGAAGAGAGTTTGGAAAATAAAGATTCACAGACACAGATCTTGAAGATTAAGCTGGTGTCAGGTGGAGCTCTGCTCTCTGATGGAGATGCAGATCTAAAGAGTTACACCAGTAATCTTTATTTATATACATCTCTTTAACAGGTTAAAGACTACGCAACCATTATTCTTTGTATTCAGGAAAATTATAGAAACTAGAACATCCTATGTAGCTTTTCCACAGTTGCAATCCATAGATGCCAAGTGCAATGTTAGAAGCTCTGTGTAGCTTTCAAGAAAGTCCTTTGTTAAAAGTTACTGTAAGGTGGGGAGGAACAGGAGAAGTGGAGTTGTTGAAACATTGTGGTTGTCTAATATAAGAATCCCTTCCTTCCCGGGAACTGTGTGCCTGAGATCAAGGTTAGAACTGATAGGGCTCTTGCACAAAGTCTTCTCATGCAGGGCATTGCTACAGTAGCCAAGCATCCTGTGCCCTTGCACAGAAACATTCCCAGGTACCAGGCATGCTACAGCCATGAGGGCATCAGAGACTCTTACCTCAGTAACTGCTCTCCCATCCTCTGTCACCGCACTCAACACTCACAGTCATCTCCTATCAGCCAAGGACATTTCTCCTGAAGTTGAGGCTTAAGCTTCTGGCCACAGATTTATTCTCCAGCTGCTAGAGGATGAGAATAGCAACTTCTAAATAGGATCTAGTGGGGGGTGTCAGCTCACCTGTATAACCACATGGCCCAAAGTTGCCATCCACACACTCTATCACTTAAACCTACTTCAACTCTTTGTCTTATGATTATTCCTGCATGATATTTCTCTTGCTTAACTGTTTATCTCCTTAACTAGAGTATGTGAATTTCTTTTTCCGTGGTTGGGATTGAACCCAGGACCTCTTGGCCTTGTACAGTCTAGGCAAATGCTCTGCCACTGAACTACAACCCCAGTCCATTGAGTATAAGATCTGTGCTAGTCAACTTTCATTGCTATGAAAAAAATACCTCAGAAAAGCAACTTAAAGGCAGAAAGGTTTATTTTGGCTCATAGTTTCAGGTTTCAGTTCATAGTCACATGGTTCCACTGCTTTCAAGCCTGTGACAAGGCATAACACCATGGCAGAGAAGATATGGCCTAGGAGAGCTTCTCACTTCATGGCACCTAGGAAAGGGAAGGGAGGGACAAGATGAGACTGGGGATAAAATATGCCCTTCCAGGGCATGCTCCAGTGGCCTACTTCTTCCAAGTAAGCTGTTATGGTTTGGATGTGAGGTGTTCCCCCCAAAGCTCATGTGTAACACAATGCAAAAAGGTTTGGATGAGAGCCTTAACCCAATCAGCAAATTGATCACCTCATGGGATTAATTGAGAGGGAAACTGAAGGCCATTAGGGTGTGGTTGGAGGAGGTAGGTCCCTGGGGGCATGCTTTGGGGTATATATTTGTATCTAGCAAGTGAAGTGCTCTCTCTCCTCTCTCCTCTCTTTCTCTCTCTTTCTCTCTCTCTGTTTTCTGATCATCATGTGAGCTGCTTCCCTCTGTCATACTCTTCTACCATGATGTTCTGCCTCTCCATTCCCCAGGGAATGGAGCCCAATGTCTGTGGACTGAGACCTCTGAAACTGTGAGCCCTCAAATAAATTCCTCCTTCTCTAAAACTGTCCTGGTCAGGTCCTTTAGTCACAACAGCAAAAAGCTGACTGAAACATAAGAATAGACTCCTATATTTTCCACTACCTCCAACAGTCCATCCAATTATGAACCCACCAAATGGGTTAATCCATTGTCCTGATCAGAGCCCTCATGATCCAATCATTTCATAAGAACCGCCCCTCCCCCCGGAAGATCACTGCACTGGGGACAAAGCATTCAACATATGAGCTTTTGGGGGGCATTGTAATCCAAAATGTAACAAAATCTTAAAAGCAGGACTATGTCTATTTTGTTTATATACGTGTGAAGACTCTAGAACAAATGCTGGTTCAACAAAAGGATGGATCACCACACACCTTCTTTATCTGAAATGGGAAAAAATTCACATTCAAATGAAGAATGTATCAAAAACAAAAAGTAAAGATTAGATTGTTCTTGTCATGGTCACCTGCTCCCTTACGTACCTTTGCTTCTTATGCCATTTTTATTTTCCATCAGTGAAAACCAATCTGTTTTTTTTTTTTTCAAGCATTTCAGAGATTCTTGATTATAAACTGCATTTCCTAAAACAATGATATCTGCCACCAGGGAGGTAAAGTCAGCTTTCAGTACTTATCCTGAAATATTTACAGAACAGATTTGAAGAAAAGGAAGAGAAAGCTGTCCCCAGAAGCTTATCTCCTCAGCTTATTTAATATGACTTCCCCTCAAAGATATTCCCCAATCAGTTAATTGCTAGAGGGACCAGGTTTTAAGGAATAAGTATTTGCTACAGATGACGTTATTCCCCCGCCACACACCCCCAGCTCTTTCATGTGTATCAAAGCACAATCTGTTATGTGTGTCACTGTTGTTGTCTCCTTTTCCCTCCCTGTCTTTGGGGAAAGGAGATTATGGCCAAATAGCAACATGTTAGAGAATTAATAGGATAATGAGATGTGTACCTCTGCTTCACACTGTGTCTGCACAAATCATAATGCACACCCCCTGTTGAAAAATAAGGGATGCCAACAGCTTTTGTAGCAGCCTTTTTGAAAGTTCCAGCTTCCCACGGACCTTCTGGCCATCAAAAATCCCAACGATTGTCTGAGAAATTCTGAGCTATTTAAATAAGGAACCAGAGGTAGCAGGAAAACAAGGCGATCCTGTAGCATGTAGAAATGTGTAGGAGTCCCTAGGGCTGGGAAGTTATGATATAAAGTAATGATATGCTACTTGAAGCATTTATGAAGCACCAAGCATTGTGTGCTGCAATTTCAAACATTATCTCATCAGATCCTTAAAAAATGTTGTGAGACACTCGACATGATTGTTTTCAGATAAGGAAACTGAGACACATAGATGATATACAGGAAACACAGCTGGTTTAGTGGACATTTTTATTTTTCTCCCTATCCAGCATCTTCTTACCATTCTTCCAGCCATATACCCTGATTTGCTTTGGGGGAATCCCTTTCCCTGATTTTTAGCACCAGAATTTTGTTTTGTTTTTGGTTTGGCGGTGGTGGTTGTTTTGTGGTACTAGGGTTTGAACTCAGGGCCTTGTGCATACCAGGTAAGCACTCTACCACTGAGTCAAATCCCCAGGCCTTACTACATGAATATTGAATCCACCCTTTCTGTGATCTCTGCCTGGTTAGTTAGTTCCATTGTCTTGCCATCATTTGAGTTTAGGGATGAGCACGTAGCCCAAGTCGAATACTGAAACCAAGTTCCTGGATTTTTCTGGAAATGTTGGAATGAAATGATCTCTTTCTTCTGGGATTGCTCAGGTAAGATAAGTGTAGTTATGATAAATTCAAAGGGAGAACTGTTGACAAAAAGTTAACTTAAGGAAATAGAGACAGGAGATAAAAGGACATAGTTCTAGCATCGTAGTTTGAGCACCTGTATTCCACCATTGCTAAAGTGGGTTCAAACTGTAAGGTTTGGTTTTTTTTTTTTTTTAAATAGGGAGCTAATAATGGATTTCCCTTAGACCATTGAAAAGGGGTTTTTCTCTCTAGTAACTGGATGAGTCTTAATATAGAATTACATAAGTAAGGGTTGACCTTGGATATTAACTGATGACTGGCTGAACCCCCAATTCTTGTGTGCGTAACAGGAGAACAAATACACTTCAAGGATCACACCAATGAAAGGAAGTGAGTTTGAAATCTGTTTTTCTTTCTGAGTTTTTGACTACATTAAGCACAGCTCTTACCCAACTAGCCACAGAGCTAGCCTAGAAGATGAAGAATGAGGACTAGGATACAGAGTGATGCACTAAAGGAATTTGGGGTTCAAACAACACTTTGATCAAATTTCAGTGCTGCCACCACAATCAAGCGACTTTGGAGAGTTGCTGAACCTGTCTTCACCCTCATTTTCTTAACAATAAAATGTGACAATAAAACCTACTTCATGAGGCTGTTCTGAGAAATAAGTAACAGCATGCGTGTAAAATGCTAGCCAGCACAGCCACTCTGCAAATAGTAGTTTCCAACTCCAAGTAGCTGCAATCACTCAGAGGATAACTACTGAAGCTCAAAATACTGGCAAAGGGAAGTGGTTAGGAATTTTCTCCCCAAGTCCATCCATGAATAGTAGTTCCAGGTTTTTAGACAAGTATGGGCTTTGAAGCAAGTATGGGCTCATTCTCTAAGGGTTTAAAAGTGGGGGTGTGTATAATTTAAAGTCTCAGGAGGGCAAGTATCTAAACCAAACCAACCCGCCTGACATCAAATTTCATTTCAGTCAAATAACTGATTGTGTATTTGACACCTTGTCAAATAACTGATTTGACTGATTTTTCTCTTCCCTCTAAATAAAGGTTGCCTGGATTGATCAAGCCAATGAGGCTTCTTGACAACTTGTAATAATAACAGTGCCATCCTTCATCTCCAATGATAGCCAACTGTCAACAAATAGAACATGGACCTTGGATGGGGAATAGGTGTGCCCAAGGTCATTTGCTCTTCATAGAGTCCCTTAAAGGCAATGACACATGGTCATGTAAAATCTAGTTAGAGGTAGGACATAAATAATGACTGGGTAAAAGTCTGGGTAGATTTGTTTCCTATGAGAAGGGGTCATGCCTTTATGTTCTCCCTGCTGTATGCAGCCTATAAGGCCAGTCACAAGGCAAGGCCATGTGCCTTGTGATGAGAAATAAAACTGAAATAGATGGAGAGATGACTAGGCCTATCATGGAAGCAATTAGAGTCTATTTATTCAATATGCATTTATTGAGTACCTACTACATGCCAGGAAGTGCTCTAGGTTCTGGGATATAGATAAGAACCCCCATTCACCTGGACCTTAAAATCAGTTGAGAGAAGATGGACAAAAATTAATATTAAGTAAAATGGATAATATGATAGAAAATGGTAAGTACTGTGAAGAAAAAAATAAAGCAAGGAAGGAGAATAAGAATGATTGATGCCAGAGGACAGAAGGTAAGGACTGTAATTTACAGAAAAATATTTACTGAAGACCTCAATAAAAGGGTGGTGTTTGAGGGAGAGTAGGTTTCTGGGAGATGAGCATTCCTCTGAAGTAGAGGTACACCTGACCTGTTCAAACCACAGCAAGGAATTATCACTCAGTGGGGTAGGAGGGAAGGGGAAGCAGGTGAGGTCAGAGGGTGGGCAGGGCAGGATGGTGCAGGAGACAAAATGCCAAAGCCTCTCTCCAATCCAAAGAGGGGGAACGCCACCAGAAGACAAACAAGCAGCTTGCCCTTGTGTGGTGAGTCCCTCTGCTGCCAATGCTGACTAGACTCCAGGGGTTCATCGGGATTGTGCCAGGAGCAGGCAGACTAGGTGAGCAGTTATTACAATGCAGCTGACCCAGCGGCGTGGCCTGCATCAGGACCACAGCAGTGGAAAGGGTGTTAAAGGGCCAGCTGAGTGAATGACGTCACAGAAAACGCTTGAGTTCACCTCTGGACTGTAGTAATCAAGTTCTGTAGTCATCTAGAGATGTGAGTGACAGTGATGGGTTCTTAGGTCAAGGAATATAAGGCAGTTTAGCAAAATGGCACTTTGGAATCATACACAGGAGTACATTTTTATGGTTAGAAAGAGAATTTCTCCTGCCCTAAGAGTGAGGCAAAAAGTAAATGAGGGAAGTCTTAGATATTTTGATGGTGGCAGGGCTTAAGAATCAGGCCAATCATGGTGACTGGTGGGGCAGAGGTGTTATCGAGTCCCTTAGATGTCAGTTGTGCTGCAGGAGGCAGAAGACACAAAACCTCCAGGAGCTCCAGTGGGTGAGAAAGGGGGCTAAAGAGAAATTTTTAAAAAAGCACCTCTAGGGCTGGGGATATAGCTCAGTTCACAGAGTATTTGCCTGTCAAATACAAGGCCCTGGGTTCAATTCCCAGCACCGCCACAGAGTAACATCCTCCAGTCCACTGCTGCACTTGAAGCATGTTGGGAGAAGGTGACAGGTGCTTCAGGTGGGGAGGACGGATGCAAAGGACAGCCTCATCAAGGTTTCCCTTTGTGGAAAATCAAGATGAACACATAAAAGTGGCTGCTTCTCTTCTAGGGAATGACACTGATTGAAGATGATCCTCCCAAATTTCATTGCAGAAAATGAAGAACGGCTCCTGGTGAGTGTGATTTTCTGCCTCTCTGACCTCACCCTCTGCCAGGGCTGGAGAGGGAGATGGCACATCCTTCATTCTGCTTCCTCCATGCCTGAGGGCAGCAGCACCTCCGGTGAGGTGCATCCCTCACCTGGACAGAGTCTAGGATCCGACTACAGTCGGGGCTCATTTTGTTAATCTTTCAAATCCTTCAGGCCAGAGTGCACTCCCTTGCAGATGCCTGCATCTGAACATGACAAGGACATAAATGGGAGAAGAGAGAGCCCCCAGGCATTAACCCTTTCCTCTCAACCAGGTTAGGACCAAATACTTCTCAGGTATTATTTATGGGATGTAACTCTCAAAACACTCACAGAGTCAGGGTTTTGAAGAGGATTAAAGGAACAAATTGAAACAGTTAAGTGACATGCCAGAGATCATTTCCACCTAACCTTCTGACCCCAACATCACATTCAGCAGGTTCCATCCTGCTGCCTTCAGCCGGCACCTCTCCTTTGGTTTGAATCACAAACCAATCTGCTTAGGCATCACCATGGCGTCACCTTGCTCCCTCCAAAAAAGTAAGGATAGGGACATTTTCTTTTGTTAAAGTGAAACGACACGTTCCTCTCTGTGACGAGAGAGGCAGAGGGAACACCCAAGCAGTGGACTAAACAAGGAAACCACCCTGTGAGCAATCATCAGGCAAAGCACCTGTGATCCTTCCATGCTGCCAGCCACTCTCTCTGGGAAATTGTTCTACTGGGGCTCTGCTGAACACAGCCTGTCTGGTCCAATTGAGCAGACAGCTGGAAAGGAGTGAAGGCAGACCCTTATTTTCTAGGCACGTTCTTTGCAGCAGGTTCAGTTTTCTACATATATGATTTGAGCTAACCCTCACCATAGCTGCGTGTGCAAAATGTTATTTCTGTGAAAAAACTGAAGTGAGTCTGTGAGCAGCTTTCTGTAAGACAGATCTGAAGTCCACATTCACTGTGGTGTGAGCCCTAGGGAGCTTCTTGGGTTCTGGCAAGGTCTGGTGGAACACTGTGATTTCTTTTCATCAAGAGTCACAGGAATTAAACCCAGAAAACCAGGCATGGAAGAATGATTGAGGTCAAAGATATCAAAGAAGCATCCTGGATTTTAAGCTCAAGTGGGTCTGTGATCTGTGGGGAGAGGACTGTAACCTGCTCACTGTCAGCATTCCAGGTGATGTTGTGAATGAGGCTTAGAGTCAGACTGACTCTCACACCTGCCCCTGCACCCACTGTTCCTGCAACCTCAGACATGTCTCCCGGTCTTTCCTTTCCCTGAACTACAAGCTGGATATAGTAGCCTGCTTTCTCTTGGTTTTCATACCAGGATTAAACGAGGCACTGTTTTAAAACATTTAATACCATTCTTCAAGTTCTAGCAGCAGGACTTGATTTTAAATAAGCAGCACTTGTGACCACAGTCATTTCACTGTCATAGTAGTTTGCTCTGCAGGGTCATATTTATTTAGAATTCTTTACAGTCACCATGTGAGGGAAGAGACAAGAAGGGAAGAAAATGAACAGGAGGCCAAGCACAAGAGAGCTGGTGGACTATGCTTGAGAAAACTGGTCGGCTTTCTTTTGCCCGTGGCATCGCTGGCAGCCAAGTTCACCTTCCAAAGAGACTGCAGGGTCCCAAAGAAGAGGTGAAGAGCTCTCAGATCACCTAGGATGGTAGTGATGGGTAAAGGAGGGAAGAAGAAGTCTTACCTGTGCTATGGTTTGAATATTTTGTTCCCTCCAAAACTCATGGAAATGAATTGCCTTTGTGATGGTATTGGGAGGCGGGAGCTTGGGGAGGGCGCCACCCTCATGACTGGGCTATGTCATTATTGCAGAGTAGGTTTGGTACTGCAGGGGAAGGGGGCATCCACCCCAGCTCACTTTCTTTCACTCACTCTTGCTCTTTCTTTGCCCTTCGACCATGGATGCCTTCAGCCATGTTATGATGCAGAAGGCTCTCACCTCATGCCAGCCCCTTGATCTTGTAATTCTCAGCCCCCAGAATGGTAAGCCTATGAATTTCTTTCTGTATAAATTCCTCATTTTGTAATAGTCTATTATAGCATCACAATATAAACTAAGATAACCTGCAAGTTCATTGTCTTATGAGAAGTTCACAAGTTCCATGCCTGGTAGGGCTCAGACATGGTTGGGAGGTGCCTTGACTGAAGGACTCCATCTACCCTTCTGCTTTATTACGATTCTACATCATTTCCTATAAGCTCACCCTCCACTCCAGCATGTGTGGTAGGCCCAGGTTGCTTGGGTGTGTTCATCATGCGGATGAACTGCAAATTTTCTGCTTGGCATCTCATTCTTGCCTCCCCAACCCCAACACATCCATCTTTTCTGGACAATCCCTTCTTGCTGCAATGGCTTTAAGAATCATTAGTTCTCTTGTGCTTTCTACTGAAAAGGAAAAGGAGAGAAGTTTAATCGTGAACTCAGGCTGTGGCTTCTAATTAATTCATTAAAACCACTTGGGGGCTTTAAGAATTATATATTGATAGATCTAGGATTCTCATCCCAATTTCTGATGCCAATTTTCAGTGAAATTATAATACCTGCTGATAAATACAGGATTAAGGGAGCCTAGTTTCATTTTTTAAATGTTTATTAAAATACAATTTTCACACACACAGATTCTCAGCTGTAGGAGTCCTGCAAGGAGAAGGGACTGTGGATGGGAATGTGGGGCCTCTACAATAGAGGCCCATTTGAAATGTCAGACTTAGAAAACAAGAAGCCAAGCTCATTTATAAATATAAATTAAAAAAAAAAAACCTGCCTTTGTTGTTATGCTAAAAGCAGATCACCTGCTCATTTGTTAACTTTGTGATTCTACCGCCAATTAAATGATACAAACAAGCAGAGGAGGGAAAATGTTTCAAAGGTGGAAATAAAGTTCTTTTCCTGACATAATTTCCAATGCTCCATCTCCCACATAGCCGAGAACAAACCAGAAATTTGAGTCATTATAAGACCTTCCTCTAGCTATATCATACTTTAAAGATTATCCAAGTACATGTGGGTTTTAAAGATGTGAAAGTCATACATTTATAAGTCTCCATGGTACACAGAAGGGATCACCCTGATAAGAAGCCCAGCTGCCCCCAGGACGTCACCAAGCTTGCCCTCTAAGACCATCGGGATCCTTCATCTGTTTGTATTGTCTTGTTCCCTGTCACTTCCTTTGTCCCTCAAAATGTTTGCTCACAACATGCTGATTCATTTCAATTTCCGCAAAACTTCTTGTTCTGAACACTTCCAGTGGCTCTACCAACATGATCTCTCAACTCCTGTCCCAACCATCTACAGATTTAGCAAACTCAATACAAATACCACCCTCTGTGAACACTTTTGTAACCCTTGCAGGCTGCCTTATGGCCTTCCTGCTGTTCCTACACAGTTCTATCGAGCCTTAATCATTGTCAATCAATATCAACTAGTAGCAGCAAGAGTAGCATCAAAAACATCCAATCTCTATATATCTTTAAGTACTCACCATTGAGGCTGGTGGAATCTTGGTGATTCTGTACATATGGAGAAACTGAGGAAGGGTGCTGAGTTAGCCTCAAAAGATCATGTACCTCAGGAATACCAGTGCTATAGTTTGAATATGAGTGTCCCCCAAAGACTTGTATGTTAAGGACTTGGTCCCCAATCCATAGGATTATTGGGCAGAAATTTTAAGTGTTAGTGCCTCATGGGAAGTTTTAGGTCATTTTAAGTATGCCAGTGAAGGAGATTATGGCACATGGTCTATTCTCTTTCTCTCTCTCTTTGATTCCCCCACCATGAGATGAGCAGCTTTACTCTAATGTGCCCTCACCACGAGGACCCAAAACATGAGACAAAGTAAATCTTTCCTCTTTTTAAGTTTATTTTCTCAAGTATTTTGATACAGAAACAGAAAGTTTATTAATATGAGTTAAGATTTAAGTGTGCTGGGGGATTCTTGTGAATCAACTATACTGAGTAAGCCCAAAAAGAATTTTAAGAGAAACTGCCATGTTGGACTCAAATCAACACTGAAATTAGTAAAATCATCTAATTCAAATCAAACATAGGGTCAAAAGTGCAACATACAGGCATAGGCACTCACTTTCTACAAACCTCTACAACTCAAGAAATAAAATTTTAAAAAGAAAGAAAGAAAATCAAGACTTAACAAGTGGGATGACAACAAATTAAAAACCTTCTGCACAACAAATGACCAGTATGCAAGAGTCTATGGAATGGGAGAAAATCTTTGCCAACTACTCTTTGGACAAGGGATGAATATCTAGAATATATAAACAACTCAAAAAACAACACCAAAACAAAAAAATAAGCCCAATCAATAAATAGGCAAATGAACTAAACAGAGATTTTTTTCAAAAGAAGAAATGCAAATGGCCAACAAATACATGAAAAAAATGTCCAACATTCTTAGAAATCAGGGACATGTAAGTGAAAACAGCACTGATATTTCATCTTATCCCAGTTATAATGAGAAACATCAAGAATAAATAATAATAAATGCTAGAGAGGATGTGGGGAGAAAGGAACAGTTATACATTGTTGGAGGGACTGTAAATTAGTAAAACCACTATGAAAATCAGTATGATTATTTCCCAAAAGACTAGGAATGAAACCACCATATGGTTCAGCTATTCCACTCCTTGGTATTTATCCAAAAGAACAAAAATCAGCATCCTATAGTGATATATGCATTCCAATGTTTATAGCAGCAAAATTCATAATAGCCAAGTTATGGAACCAGTCTAAGTGTTCACCAACAGATGAATCGATAAAGAAAATGAAGCATAAAAACAGGAATAAAATAAGGGGATCTCAAGAAAATAGAAGAAAAACCAGGAGAATAGAAGGGTGTTGAAATGAATGGAGGAAAAAAAGTGTGGGGGGAGTACTGGGAGATAAAATCTACCAAATTATCCTATGTCTATGTACAAATATTCCACAATGAATCCTGCTTATATATATAAAATTATAATGCACTAATTAAAATAATAATAATAACAACAATAATAATAGATCAGTAAATGGATCAGGTGGAGGAAGGAGGGGAAAGGGAAGGTACTGGGTAATATGTGTGTATGAATATGTCACAGTGAATCCCACCATCATTTATTATAATGCACTAATTTCAACATAATGAAAGATTTTAAAACACACACTTATCTGTCCCACACTACAAATGAGGCTGTGTGCCAGATGAAGATTTGAGTATGCACCAAGAACTCCAAGATAAGGTCTGGCTAATGAAGAACTACAAACTGAGTGAGGAAGTAGGCAAGGCAACAATGTATTCCATTTGGAAAAAATGCTAGTATCTGCAGGATTTTTGTTATTCCCTGGGGTTTCTTATGTTCTCCATTAGCTATCCTTAGCTCTGTCCCCTGGTGGAACCCACAAAAAATTCAAGTCTTTATTATACAATATGTTATGAGCTTTCTTAGGTTAATCTGTCCCCCCCGCACCCGCCACCAAGTTATCTCTTTTGTAATAAAGCACCTGGGTGTTTCATTTATTTTCTGTTTTAAAATTATGGGTTGGTATCCTGGATACTAGTTCCTGGACTCCTCTATCAGAGCTACTCTGAGAATATGCTGGCCCATCCCAGGTCTTGTGTCTAGCAGTGGTCTGAACCATGCTGCCTGAACCACCACCACCAGCTCCTCTGTGTAGCCCGCACCTTCCATCATCACTCCCTGTTGGTGCTGGCCAGTTTTTCAGTAGGTTTTTATCCTGATGCAGCATTTTATGCATCTACATATTACATGACCTTTCCTGTCCTGTCATGTAGGACCTTGAAAGGAATACCAACATTGCCTTTGAAAATCTGTGATAAACATTTAAATAATACAAAAAGCCAGGAGTCTTTCTCCAAGCAGTGGTTTCCACCCCAGAGGCACCGGCCAGGGAGGGCATTTATGTTTAAGGTGGCCAGTATTTCATTTTGTTAAGTAAGAGATTTTTACTTGAAAAGAAAGGAAAAAACAAGGAAGAGAAGAAAAGAAGGAAAGAAAGAAAGAAAGAGAGAAAGGAAGAAAGAGAAAGAAAAAAAGGAAGGAAGGAAGGAAGGAAGGAAGGAAGGAAGGAAGGAAGGAAGGAAGGAAGGAAGGAAGGAAGGAAGGAAGGAAGGAGGAAGGAAGGAAGGAAGGAGAGAGAGAAAGAGGAAAGGGAAGGAAAGGAAAAATGCTATGACCTACCACTACCATTATTTTATAAGAAGAAGGACTTGGAAAACAAACAAACAAACAAACCAGGAAGGGTATCATTTCAAAGTAAAGAACAGTCTCTACATGACTATATTTTATATTTCACTCTTTAAAAAGTTTCCCACACTTTCCTGATTTTCATCACTTTGCCATGGGTTGGCATGGGTACTAAGCCTGACATGGACACTCCATGCATCCACCTGATTGAAAAGGAAATTCTGTATCATCCCAGAAGGACACTGTTTCTTTCCAGCATACCCTTCCTTCAGCTCTGTCTAACCTGGGCCAACAGCACCTGTTTCATCAATATTTGTGAATAAATGGATGTAAAAGTAAAGATGATTTATAGGAAATAGGCTCCACTGAGTTAAAATTTTTCTCCAACAATTCTTTAGCACAGTAACTATTGATCTGGTTGCAAGAGAAGTTTCATTTGTCAGAAAGGACATGGCCAAGAGAACAGTTTACTGCCCTTGTGTGACCAAGTGAATTTATCTTATGTGACATGGTCTCCTGAGTCCTGCCGATTCCCTGCCTTCCAGCAGGTCTTAAATTCCAGCACCCTGGCTCTACAATAGTCAAGCTCTCCTACCATGAACCAGATGACCCGATGATTCTCCTGAACCAGCACAAAGTCCTGTAAATACTACTTCACATTACAACTGTTAGATGCATGAATGAAGTAGACAGACATGAACAAGTACAGGTATAACTGTACCCAATCACTCACAGTGTGAACTGCCCCTGTACCTAGTAGTGTTCAGTAAATCAGATACACAGGCACTGAGTTAAAAAAGGGGGAGGTGACAGAGGTCTGGAAGGCAAGAAGAAAGGGAGGGCTAAAGGAAAGATACAGTGATAAATGATTCCAAAACAGGTCAGGTTTTAAATTATATGACAGTTCTGTCAACTAAATATTCTCTCTTGGACCACATGGCAAAGGTGTGGGTGGATAATGCTGAGAGAGTGAGAATGGCTCAAATGTTATGAATCAACTCTGTCTACAAAGATGCAAAGATAGGAGAAATAAAGACTTATGCCACAGGCAGTGGGAAGCCCTATCCACAGCAAAGAAGGGGAAAATTAAAAGTCTGATTTAAAAGCAAGTTGGCCAAATATTTAGTGAAAGACAAATGCAGAAGGTCCCCAACTGACTTCCAACTGATCTTCAGCTCCTCTGCTCTGTATCTAGCTCTTTCTCCAAAGGCTATTCACTCATGGTCCTAGCCACCATCAGACTCTTTTCTACAGTCTCTCAAGGGCAACACCTGTGCAGAAAACTATAGTTTTACATAATATCTGCCCTAGATTGTCTTCACAGTTTACTTTGGTGCTTTCCCAGCATGCTTCAACTTGTACACCTGCTCCATATCTCCATGACACCTAGCTTGTGACTCTCCACTGATCATCCAACTTCTCCTCCTAGATTTTTACTTACCTTCTAGACCTCACCAATGTGGAAGGTTTAACTTCCATAGTAAGTTCCTTATTCCATGTTAGTACTAGTGGATTTTCTTCCCTGATTGAATCCCAGCTAATAGAAAATTGGGAGATCCCTATACACCCCATGTTCTTTGGACATGAAATAGCCTGATAAAACTCTTCCATTATAAACACAAACTATTTCTTATGTAAAAGGAGACATTTTCAAATGCACCCAGAATTTGTTTTCATCAGCTATAGACAGTAGACATGGAAATGATTGTCATGAAAGAAGAATTTTCTACTCATAGATTCTTAGAAAGAGGAGGTGTTCCACATGGGGAAGCAAGGGGGACCGTCAAGAGGTAGAAAGAGCTGGTAGGAGAGGGCATGACCTAAAACCTTTATTGGAGTTTGCCCAGAGAAGTATGGATAAAGCAGGTTATGGGTAGGTTCACTGAGTGAGTTTAGGATTACAGAGTCTGAATAATTTGGAGCAGGCTCTGGTGAAAAGGAGTTATCCCTAATAGTTATTTGTGATCTGGTCCTTGGGTGATTTTGATGGGAAGAATATTGGTTTGATGTGTGAGAGTTTGATATAAGAGATGATTGGTGAATTTATATATCCAAGTCATAATCCCAGGGAAGTAATTTGATACCTATAGAAATTGATTCCCCTTGGAAGAGGCAGTCTCTTCAAGTCTCTTCCCTTGGAAGAGGCACAAGGCCCCAGATGCACAATAAAAAAAGTCAATACAGGACAGATGATTCAGAGCATGGAACTGAGGGACCAAAGACAAAACTAAGGTCTTACAAGAACCATCACCAGGTAGCAAAACTGAATCCCATTCAATGTATATCCTAGAGCAAGGAGGTATGACACATGCCTGGCAAGAGTTTAGAATTATTATCTGACAGGAGTCAGGTTTGTTTGCCTCCATCATTTCCCTTCTTGAACATAAGTTTCTGCTGCACTTTGTCTTTTCTCAGTTTTGTATATTAGGTTGTTTCTCTAATTTACAAGCCACCAAATCAAGAAGAACCACATTAAAAGATCCCTAAGAAAAGACACCCAGAGTAAGTTTCTTATGAGCTCTTGACCTAACTAAATGATAAGGACCTGGATTTCAAGCCTCGGTCTGGTGATGTTAATGGGTAAGTTTTTTTTGTGGTTCTTGGAATATGGAGGACAATATTTTACATGTGAGAAGAAAGTAAATTTTACGGTCACAGGGGGAACTGTGGATAATTAAAGATGGTACTAATTCTTTTTCCTCCTCATCTATGGTAAGACCTATTCCTCTCTTTGTAAATATAAGCTGGCCTTTTGATCCGATGTCACTAATAGAAAGTGGAGATGAGACCCTGGGTAATTTATAAGTGTGTACCTTAAGAAGTATGCATATTTTGTGCAGTAGGAATACTTGGAGCCCAGTCACAGCACTGTGAAGAACTCCAGCAGTACAGAGAGGCCAGGTCAAAGACACACACACTTTCTAGTTGACAGCCCCAGCTGCAGTCCCAGCCAATGGCAGGCTGTTTGATGAGTTATCTTATTAGCTGTGTTGGTCAGAGATGATTGATAATTGCAGACTCAACCCAAAAAAACGAAGAGCAGAAGCACCCTTAGCTGTCTTGTTTTAGAATTATGAAAGATAGTAAGTGGTTAATTATACTTTTTAAGCTACTTTGAGTGGAGACATTACTACATGTAATAGATAACTGAACCACAAACTTAGACATGATTTTAATAAAATCTAGCAAAATATGGTCTGTGGTCCCACATTTTACCAGGGGCATCCATCTAAGGATGCACCTGCCTTTACCCCTTCTCCAAAGCACTGTCTTCCTCTAAATTTCACAGCTCAGGTACTTAAGAGCACTCTGAAACTTCTATTTGGACAATTCTTGTCTGTCCTTAGAGAAGTGTTCTTCTCCAATATCTTATGTTAGCACAGACAAAGAAATAGTCTTCAAGCAAAAAAGTATTAAAATTTCCTTTGGAGATTGATGCTCCTGGATAGAGAAGTAACAAGCCTTCTATGAGCTCTAGCCACTCTGTTTTCATTTCACTTTTATATTGCTACAGGCAAATCTTCATATCATAAAAGTATATCTCCATGCTCTTATAACAAAAATTTTAAATTTCCTTTATAGATTGATGCCTCTGAATGAAGAGGTAGCATGGTTTATTTATCTGGTTCTGGCTGCTCTGTTTTCATTTTGCTATTGTATTGCTTTTGGCAAATCTACATATCATGAGAGGATATTTGTGTCTGCTTGCCTGAAGCTTGTTAATATCTTTCCAAAGTTGCCTAAAACTTGATTAAGATTATGCAGGACAGCCATCATGACTTGGGATCCAAATTAGGGCAACCTGATTTGACCAGTGCCCTTGAGCTCTTACACTTCTCAACCAGGTAAAGCAACTTGGAAAACAGAGATACATGCACATGTAGGTTGCCAGAGTTAGTAAGTAAAAATGTAGGCCATTTGGTTAAATCTGAAGTTCATATAAATAAAAAATTTTTATTTTGTATCGGTCTGTCCTATTTAGACATGCTTAACTAAAGATACAGTTAACTGCATGTCTTGCATTTTATCTTATAATCACATCATAGGTCACATAAGGTATAGGGAGACCAGGTATGTTTCCTATGGTCATATATCTTCTTGAAAAATGTGTCTTTCTACTTTCATGTGATCTTTAGAAATGTGGTTATGCTTTAACTTATGAAACAAAGAGAGTGATACAGACTCCCCAGCACTCACAGCAGTGGGGCAAAATCCCTCACATCTATTAGGTAATTATAATACAACCAATATTTCATAGGCATTACTTCATTTCATTCTTACAACAATCTGGACAGATTCTAATGTCACCACTTTGCTAATGAGGAAACAGACATGCAGAGAAGGACTTGTCTAGGTCACACAGCTGGTTGACCGAAGCTCAGCTTCCTGACCCAAATCTCCCTGGGTCCCAGGCTTAGGTTCTTATGGCTCCAAGACATGCTGATCTCCAGGGAGGCAGCAGGGAGAGCAGCCGGTGACAGCAGGGAGTGAAGCTCTTGCTATTTTGCTGCTACTCTTGTGCTTCTAGTGTGTTTCCTTGTGGTGTGACATTTGAGAGGCCTGTTGATAACTATATACTTTATTGAGGACAAATGAAGGTAAGAAAGAAAGAGGGAAGATGTGAAAAAGACATAAAATGTGTCTATTTTAATCTCTGAAGGCAGAATCAATCCTCATACAGTGACTTAAACAGGCCCCTAGCCACTTGCTCTTGTCACGTACAGATGGTAGTGGATTCCTCTTCCATGGAAAGGAGCCTGGCAGGGGGATTGCTCTGCTGTAAACTTGTAGTTAAGTGGTCCCTCTTTGACCACTCAGAATCCAAGTGGAACAAAGTCTATTGTTACATGGGACAGCCCTCTCCGCACAAAGGTGAAATAGTAGGGTTCCTCTTCTGAAGGCACAGAACAGGTCTCTGTGTCCTAGAATATTGAAGGGCGGAAGAAAATGAGGACACAGGACAATGTCAAGTAAGCCACGGGTCCCAGTGCTCTCTAGTTCTGACCTATGTTGCTTGTTAGATAAGAGAAACAACAGCAAGCAGCATGCAGGAATTTGGTTATTAAATGGTAGATAAATACTATATCACACTCATGCAGAGTTTTCCTGTTCCAAAAGTAACAAGCCAAGACTTGGATCCAAGATGTTAGCAGGGTGGCCTCTTTTCCTGAAAGACTGAACACCTCAGTGCCAGGTTAAATGTCTTAGCCATTTGGGGAGTTACCACAAAACATCATAAACTGGGTAGTTTCTAAACAATAGAGATTTATTTCTTACAGTTCTGGAGGGTGTGGTGTTCAAAACCAAGGCAGATTTGGTGTTTGATAAAAGCCTGCTTTCTGGCTCAGAAACAGAACCTTCTTGTCTGTGTCTTCACATCAGGGAAAGGGTGAAGAGTTTCTCTTGAGACCCTTTTGTAAGGGTACTAGCCCCATTCAAGAAAATTCTGCCCCATGATCTAATCATCTAATTTATAATGAACAAAAACTTATTTCTCACAATTCTGGCTGCTGAAAAGTCCAATATCAAAGCACTGGTAAGTTCAGTGTCTGGTGAGGGTCTGTTTCATTGAGGGTGGGCGCATTCTCATGGTGACATCTTTACATGGTGAGATATGGAGGGACAAAGTTGTGTCCTCCTGTGAAAGAAGAGCAGAAGAGGTAAATTTGTCCCCTCATGCTCTTGAATAAATCACTAATCAATTCATGAGCAATAATCAATTCATGACCTCTAATGACCTAATCACTTCCTGAGGATCCCACGTCTCAATATAACCACAGTGGGGATTAAGTTTCAAAACTTAAATTTTGGGGGTACACATGCAGCTCATAGCAACACTTAAGGGTATACCTCCTAATACCATCACTTTGGGGGTCAGGATTTAACTTATGAATTTTGGAGGGACACAGACAGACATTAACCCATAGTATTAAATAACTACAAATTTGGCTTCTATTTTTTTTTTTATTATCACTTCTTATACTCAATAGCTGAGAATAAACCAGTCAGCATTTATCCTTGAGCTTGACCTAAATCATTTTCTGGAAGGATGCTGACGTGAAGGGAAACCAATGGCCCAAAGCTGAACTGAGCAAATGATTCACAAAATGTTCGTGTCCCTGTTGAGGCATGTGGTCCTGATGAAGCCTCAATAGTCTGGGAACCATGAAACAGAAAAGGGATTCTATAGGACCCTCAGTCACTCACAGATGCCATTCAGATGATTTTCTTCTAAGGGTCCACATGGGCTTACATCACCAGGATTAAGACTCTAAGGAATACTCACAGCAGACAAAATACAGCATGTTCACTAAACATACTTCTGCTTACTGTTTATTTATTATTTTCCCCTAAAAAGAGAAATAGCTCTTCTGTTTCTATAAAAAGCACCTTATGTATACTTCTGGAATAGAATTCTGTAGATTTCAATAAATTTTCAAAGGAATTCATAAACCCACAAATTTACACTTTACTGACTTAGAGGCAATATGTGAACAGTGACTTGATGCATTGACTAGAACAGAAACCACCTCTCAATATTTGTTTTTAGGGCAGGTTTTAAGAGGCAGGTGAACTAGGATATCTTGAGCAGTGACTGCATGCCAGATAAATACAGTGTTGGGATTTGACAGGTGTTTCCTCCTGGAGTCTTCTAATCCCTCCTGTGATGTGGGCTTTTCAGTTCTCCTGGCTCACATGCAAGTTGATCTGCACTGAATATAGAAGGGTGAGCAAGTGAGTTCCAGCCAATCAGAACACATAAATGACACAGCAAGCATAACTATCCATGTCTGTCTGATTCCAAAGCTGTGATTTCTGCTGCTTCCCTTTTATTCCTTGGCTCATAGAAGGCCAGTTCTTTCCTTTGGTATTGGATTGGTGCCCTGCCTCTATCCTTACCACCTGTCAGAGCCTCAATTCCTGTGTCTAGGGGCTTTCTTGCTATAGAACAAATTTTGTTATTTTTTTCTGCAAGCTGAACACGTTAGAAATTTACTCACCCATCTCCAAGATCTCTCAACCTTGACTAATGCATTTGCTAGATGAATACCTGGGCTGTTTCCCTTCAATGATCTTAGTCAACTTTCCATTACTGTATCAAAATACCTGACATAATCAACTTACAAAGAGGAAAGTTTATTTAGGCTCACAATTTTGGAGGGTTTAATTCATAATAGATTGGCCTCATTACTTCTGGGTTTGTGGTGAGGAAGTATATCATGGCAGGGAGTGTGCAGAGACAAGCTTCTCATCTCATGGCAGCCAGGAAGTGTAGGGGAAAGAAAGAGATATACATCCCACAACCCCCTTTGAGGCCACATCCCCAATGACATAAAGCTTCCAATTATGCTCCACCTCTTTTTAAAGATTTCCATTCTCTTCTAGTAGCACCAAACTGAAGACCCAGCTGTTAGCTGGGATATTCCAGATCCAAACTGTAGCACCTAGGTAATAATGATATGTGTCATTATTTTTCAGTTTCTCTGTTGCTCTAGGCCCCAGGCTCCGACATTAGTACCTGCTTTGCTAACTCATCCTTCTTCAACTAACTTTCCTTCCTATGTCATTTCTTCATTCTCCTAGTACTATTTTTTCCCATTTTTTTTTGTTTTGTTTTGTTTTTGTGTTTTGTTTTGATACCAGCGTTGAGCCCAGGGTGCTTTACCACTGAGCCACATCCCCAACCCTTTTTATTTTTTTATTTAGAGACAGAGTCTCACTAGGCTGCTTAAGGCCTTGCTAAGTTGCTAAGGCTGGCTTTGAACTCTCAATCCTCCTGCCTCAGCCTCCCAAACTGCTGGGATTATAGGCATCTGCCATCATGCCCTGTTTCTGGTGGTACATTTTAAAACAAGTCTATTGGCATTGTCTCATGACCTGCCTTTGAGAAAACACACAGACCTGTGGTTTCAACTACTGGAAAATAGATGGAGGGGTAGAAGGTGTGTGTGTGTCTTGTAAATAAGAAGTGTGAAAGAGTGATGATCTAACACCATGATCCCTGTCCAAATTCTATTTTCATTTTCAAATGGAATTTTTTAAAGCCTATTTTTCATAACTGTTGAAAGAAATAACAGATATATGGAAAGCTGCTGGACCATAGTCTGTGCTTAATAAATATTGAGTAATTATAGTAGAATCTAAAGTTCATAGAATTTGGAGAATAAAACACCTAGAAAAGGGGGTGGGGATGTGTTCAGTGGTAGAACCCCCGTCCAACATGCATGAGATTCAGGGTTCCATCCGCAATGCTGCAAAAAAATCAAAACAAAAATCTATATATAAACTCTGGATCTGTAATTTACTAGCCGTATGAATTTGGACAAGTTATTCTGAGTCTCAGTGCTTTCAATTTTACCATAGACAGGAAAATGTTCTCCACACATAGCCATGCTGAGGATCAAGATAAGTTATGCTTGTAAAGTGGCTACAGACAGGACACTGTGAATTCCCAAATCATGGAAGCACCTTTGTTTCCACTTCTTCCACTTCAAGGACAGACAGAGTTTTATGGGCAGGGTGCGATTTTCCAGACTTCTTAGTCCTACTCTTTCAGGAATTAAAATCCCACTTGCGATCTCCCTGAGTGATTGATAGGCATTTCATGACAATTTTATCACTTGGTGGAGGGTGAAAGTCGCTCAATGATTAGTCAGATTCCTCCATTAAGACCCACTGCCCAATACACATTCTAATTACCCACAGATTCCTGTTAGGCCTTACAGTGTAATTGCTATTCATGGTCCAATTAAGGGGCAATTGCAAGCTGAGGGGAAAAATGTGCTTTGTGGCTTCAGTTTTGAAATGTGCATCTCTAAGTCATCATCTACTCTTGGTCTGCAGGGTTCCATGAGAATTGATGGGCACACAGATGCAGTGAGGCTGGTGGAGCTGCCTTCCCCTCACCAGGCTCTTGTGGGAAAGCTCTCTGGCTGGCAGCAGAGTCTCCAGCTAGCTCCCAAAGTCACACTTCCTAAGAAGACAGAAGGCCTGACAAGGGGAACTGTTCTTTCTAGCATTTAAGATTTCTAAAGAAATCATCAGATTCTTTTAGCTACCTGATGCTACCAGAATGGGTAGCATTTTTCTGAGGAAAAGCACCCTGCAAATGCTTAGAAGAAACGTGGACACCCTCTGGAGGACTGAAAGGTCAGGCAAGTCTGAGTTCAAATTCCTGTTTTATCATTTCTTAGTGGTATGACCTTGAGCAACACAGGTCCCAGGACCCAGTGTACTCATCTACTGAACAGAGGCAATGATAGCACTCACTTTTTAGGATAATTGTAAATATCAGATGAAATAATTCATGGGATATATCTGCAAATAATAGTTCACTGGTAAATGATGATGATAGTGTTATTATCTCTATCATCATCATCATCACCACCATCAACATTATCCCTAGTGCTACTACTTCACAGTCACTCTTCTGGACAAGATAAGGATGGGATAGATCTGCCAATGGTGGCAATATTACCGGGAAGAGTTTAATAAAGGATTAAACAACATTAAATAGATTTCTTTACTAAGTTGTTCTCAGTTCTCTAATTTGCATTCTAAACCACAAAAGGGGCTTATGAGGCAGCAAGGAGCATACTATCCAGGAGTGTAAACGTGGAAGCCAGAGACACCTGGATGCAAATACCTGGTTTGGCCTTACCTAGCTTCCTGATCCTCAGCTTCTCCATTTATAAAGTGGGTACAATAGTGATTCCTTCATTGATTTATGTGTGAGAATTAGATGACTTCAAATATGAAAAGTGCTTACCACCATATGTGCATTTAAACCTTCAGTAAAGGTTAATTTATCACTATTATTTTTATTGATTTATTTTAAAGAAATGGGACCATACCACTCCATGATGACTGGCCAGAGCTTCTCCTATAAAATTATAGAATCCTGCAAAAAGAAAAGATTTCTCTCCAAAAGATTGCTCTTGGAAAATTATAGGCACTATGATATAAAATGAGGGTGGATGCCAGGTATAGAAAACGAGATTCCTTGGAATTTTGCAGATAATTAACATTTCCCAATAGATGCAAGTGGGTGGGACTGTTAGTTTGCCACTAATAGGTCAATGGAATCTGCATGAAGAAGAAGCTCTTGCAGACAGAAGTAGAACAAATCCCCAAGTAGATAGAAACAGGGAAATTCAGAATATGCTTCAGTAGGGGTATGGTGGAAACTTTGGGATGATAAGAAAACATCCTCTGGGGATCAAATCATTCCTTTAATCAACTAGAAACTGTCTCCTTGTCAGAAAGGATGGGGCCTTGTCAAACAGCCCCATCTAAGAGGCACTGTCCTATGCCATGTTCTAATGCCTTGGGGTGCCCCAATTTCTCCACTTCCACCTATAGCAAGAGCCTAATGAGTATGGAGCAAACTCTGATCTCCAAGCACTGCTAAGTTGCAAGGACATAGTCAAAGGGCTTCCATTCACTTAAAGAGGGATCCCTCACACCTTTGCCTATATGCCAGGAGAAATATGCTTAAGCATTCTTTCCCCTTCCAGAAGATAAAATCCAGATCCATAGATCTTATGTTTGGGAAGCAGGTGGTTAAGCTACCTTCCTCTATTTCACCAGAGAGTTCATTTCATGCTGAATAGAATGGATCATTTTTCCTGTGAGCTTGACCTCATGCTTCTCAGGTTCCCATTGGTGAAACATTACCCATTCACACTCTGGCCCATTTGTTTCTGCTGCAAATTCCCCAGAGACTTACAGAGGTGATGTTCATAGATTTTCCCATTTATGTTGTTTTCTCGTGCATAACAAAGATCTGTCGGCTTTCATTTCCTTTAATGACCCTCTGAATGAGGAAATGTTCCCTTGTCATGTCACATGTCTGATGCTGGCCTGATGGCAGAAGTTGAAATAGTCTTGCATGGTGATGAACTAAAAAGGATGGCTCTCCATTCTTTTGCATGCCCCAATCCAAAGGGGAAGGGTATCAGAGAAGGGAGAGTGAGAGGGCAGAGTGAAGAATGAGACTTTTGGTGTTAGACAGAGATTTTCTTACAGCTTTGCCGTTTTTCTAAATGTCTGACCTTAGGCACACCATTTAAATAATGTATACCTCAGTTTCCTTAGCTGTAAAAATGGAGATGTTTTGAGATCATGGTAAGGATTGTGATATTAATACCATAATCAGAAATAAAATGAGGTCCCAGGAATTACATATCAGATGAAGAAATCATCTTGGGTTCTCCAGAGATGGACACATATGAGTAAATACAAATGTCATTAAGTATAAAGGGTGCTGAAAGCTATGTAGCATGGTTATTTGTTTGCTTTTCTCTCCTGAAGATTGTGGGTTGGTCAGGAGCTTTCTTATTTTCATTTCTATCCCCAGGAATCAATCATCAGTAAATATTTATTGAACTAATGCAAATGCCAGTTGTGTGCAGAGGCTGGATCAAGGACAGTGGCTTTGCAGGAACAGCACAACCTAGATTGGATGCTGGCTTACACAGTAAATAACATGAGCCCTGAGAGGAAGGTGCCAAGTTAACCCAACAGAGACCCTGAGAGAAGGGCAAAGCAGCTCTGAGAGAAGGGAAGCCAGCTCAGGGTCAGTTCCCACAGAGATCCAGGACTTTCCAGAGGTTTCAAGGTTTCAATCTATGAGAAGGTAGAAGATGAGTTTCAAGAAGCTGGTTTGGGATGCCAAGATTCTGTTCATCACTGTGACAAGGAAAGAATAAGACACTGACCAGATCCACAGCTACTTATGAAATTTAGGATTGGAGGATTAGAGTTCTTTTGTTGTGGCTCTTGTAGAAGTTTTGATAGTGTCCCTCAGAGCAAGGAAGTTCGCACATTCCTTTGGAAACTTTGGAACCATGTATTCATGTACATAGAACTGCTGCATTCAGAACAAGTCTCCAGAAGCGCAACTGGGGTGAAAGAATAGGAGGCCTTATTCAGTTACAGTACACACATGTGAGTGCATGTGTGCACACATGCCCATAAAAAGCAAATGCATCATTATTGCAACAATAGGTGGAGTCACGTGTCAACCTGCACAGTCACACTTCAAGGGGCAGAAGTGGGACAGGTATGACTGTAGGCTTCCCACCATGCTCTCCAGCAGCACCTATCACCTGAATGTGGTGCTTCCTGTTCCCACAGAAGACTCCCTTGGGTAAACTGCTGAACTCCAAAGGCATTAGGTGCATACCTCAGGAACCTTTCTGATTTTACAGTAAGAGATGGGGAAACCAGATGCTTGAAAGGAGGAGGGGAAATAAAAAGAGAGGAAAGTAAAGAAGGAAATCAGCTACAAGTGCAATGACTTCCACAGTGCAGCATGCCCAGCCTAGCCCTAAATAGGTTTTCATTTGCAAAGCCCAATGAGAAGGAATTTATCTTAAGTTCTCGTTAATGCTCTGCACAGAGAATGTCCCTGCTGGGAGCATCTATATGCATCAGGAGACAGCTGCCCTGCACAGCTTAATAATGGAAGGATGGATGGTAATCATGTCATTGCCGTCTTAGCTCCCATTAGAATCGATGGGGATTATTTCCTTCCAGCCACTGAATCATCTGAGGCTGCCTGCCTCTCCTCTGATGATGTACACAGCTTTGTCTAGCAAATCATCTTAAATGAGAGATACATTAAGGGCATTGTTGGAAAAAGTGGTCCCCAGGGAGGCTTGCTCAGGCCTTCTGCAGAACCCAGGGCAGGTGAAGCTCAGTGCCTCCCATCTCCTCCTTCAGTGGTCCTTCCAGAACAGCCAGACACTGTCAGTCAGTTATTGGGTCACATTCTATACAGGGAAACCAAGGGTAATAAAAATAGCACCTCACATTTGAAAAATGTTTTACAATTTCCAAAGTGCTTTTCATACCTGTCATCTGACTCAGTTCTCAGATTACACTTCTACTTAAGGCAAGAAAATATCCCATTTGACAGAAAAGAATACTGCATAGCAAGTCACCTGCTCCAGATCTGCAACAGATTCACCAAACCCTACCTCTGTGGTCTTTCTTCCTCACGGCATAGGTTTACGGGAGGTGTGGGATAGGCATGTGCTATCCTTCCACTGCCCCAGTCCCTTCACCCTCCATATTCAATCAATTCCTCCATTCTCCTCATGTTATTCATAAATATCTCTGTCACTGACAGCTCCACTATTCCATCCTGCTCACTATTCCCCTTGCTCACTTTCACTCACCCTCCCCACCTCCAGTACTAGGGGCAGAAGAGGGTAAGAGAGTCGACTGATACTTTTCCTAAAAGACAAGTGTAAGCATGTCCCATTGCTAAAATTTTCCAGTGGCTTCTGAGGACAACACCCAGGTCTGGTCTGACCCATAAGATCTGTTACAGGGCTCTCAAATGTCATGTGTCACAACTCACTGAATGCTGTCTTCATCAGTGCTACTAACTCCTGTCTCCTTCCAAATTTGGAGGCCTTTCCCTCTGGACTCTTGTTCACACATTTGTTTTCTGGCATTATAGTAATTGTAGTCAATATAATAATAACAAAAGAGCCAAGATACTAAGAAAGGTGTCAATAAGCATCTTTTATTGATCATTTACTATCAGAGCTATTTCATGCACAAATGTATTCAAATATCCACCCCATGACACAGAATACAGTCATTTCCTCATTATACAGATCCCAGTTCAAATATTACCTCCTCAGAGTGGCTGCACAATCCTTAAAATCTAAAGCCATCCCATCCATTACTCCCTCTCTTACCACCGCCCCCCTTTTTACTCTTTTTTAAATCTGTCATAGCTCATTTTAATATGTCTGCATGGTAATATCCTATCTCCAATCCCACTGGCACTGACAAGAGTGTGAGCTACTTGAGAAGAGAGACAGCATGTCAGGTACAACAGGCAATTTTGTGCATCAGTTTGTGTTAAGGGATACTCAGATAGCTAGTAACACATTGTGGGTGTGTCAGTCAGAATGTTTCTAGAGCAGATCAGCATTTGAATTGGTAGACTGAGAAAAAGCAGATCACACTCACCGAGGCAGATGTTCGTCTAATCCACATTGGGCTTGAGTAGAACAAAAAGGCAGAAAGAAGGAGGAATTTAATCTTTATTTGGGCTGGGACAGCCATCTTCTCCTGACCAGTGCTCCTGGCTCTTAGGCCTTCAACTCGGACAGAATAAATAATACTAACTTTCCCAGGTCTCCAGTTTACAGATGGCAGATAGTGAGACATTCTCATCCTCCAAAATTGCATAATGCCAATCTCTAGGAATAAATCTCTTTCTTATATATGTGTATATTCCCTATTGGTTCAGGTTTTCTGGAGAACTCTGACTCGTATATTATTTTTATTTACTTGGTGACTTCATGCCTAGAACAGGCTGATACCTAACAGGCTCACCCAGCCCTTGCTTGAACAGTCATCTCCTGCTCATCCGACCTCACTTGGTGTAGACACTCAGGTCCTTTCTCTTCAGGGCCTCAGTGACTCCCCAGAGGAGCCTCATGTCCATGGAGGGAGCCTGTGCAAAGGAGTCCTGCCTGCCCCCAACACTGCTTCCAAAGCTCCACTATACCATTTGTGTCTAGAGCACATCATCATTCCAGTTCCCCAGAACCCTGACTTTTTACCTGGACCTCAGAGTCCCTTGGTTAGGTCTGTGACTTGACCTAGTACTTTGCCAAGAAAGTGAAGCTGGGCCTAATCCTTCAGCTGCTATCAAATATCCAGTTTCATTTAATTTGGTCTTTTGCTCCCTGCTAAGAGGGATTAATACCAGTACCCAGATTCCTAATGCTGGAGAACTACTGCTGCCTTCCTCTAATACCAGTCTGCATAGAAATGACCCCACAGAGAGGACAGGATTAGACTAATGGCTGACTGTCTTCATAGTCAGGATCACAGACTAGTTATTTCCAAGGTCCTATCCTCACCCGAGTCTGGCTTTTTCCCTAACACTGCAGATCTGTTATTGATATCTCAGCCTACCCAGGGGCCAGATTTTCAGGACACAGTCATGCCCTAATGATATTATATGTGCCTCCAACCTCACCCCCAGTGATGAGAGACATTCCCTCCCAAAGTGGTTCATTTTATCTTTGAAAAGTTCTGGTTATTCTAATGTTCCCATGTGATCACAATTGACTTCTCCATAATGTCTATCCAGAGCTGCCATCTCTCTGTGCATGCATAGCTTTTCTTCCTGACAACCTCCTGCCCCCCAAAATTTACTGATGATTTCCAAGTCACCACAGCCAGGGATCTAGGGAGTATTTGAACATTATCTGCTTTGATGCTTACTAAATCTATATGTTGTCTTTAATAAAAATGGGGGTCCAGAGACCTTGAATAAGTCATACAGTGCTACAGACCCAGGTTGCAGTCTGTACAGGTTAAGGAAGGAGATCCCAATTCTGATAAGAGATACAGGCAGGTCTCTGCAATTGTTCATTGACTGCCTGGAGCTCCCCAGAAGCTTAGCTCTGAGCTCATGAACACTCCTACTTCAGAATCACTTTATTTTATTTTTAGAACATGCCCTGTGGAATTATAGGCTGGGAGGGACACAGAAAAGCACATGAATCTTCTAAAATCACTGCAGACATGTTATGAGGGCAGAAGAGACAACTCTGATATGGGGAGTGAATAGCAAGAAATTGGGGGATAAGGTAGTTGATGGCTGTTTGCAAGAAACAAGGAGCCCTGATTAGAACATCTAAACCCAGGTCAAGACCTCTGTGAAACCCTTTATATATGTGTGTGAGCTCCTATAGGTTCTAGCTCTCTCTCCCTTGGCCATTCAGGACCTCAGGCACCTGGGCAGAACTGTTACAAAAAAAAAAAAAAGAAAAGAAAATGCAACTGGGCAACACATCAGTAACCTCCTGCCCATCAGTTCTTTAGGTGTGGAGATCAAAGTGGCTTCTAGGGATAATATTGAAGTTTTGCCCTCCAAATATCTGGAATATAAATTTGTTCTGGAATCAGAAAAAAAATTATCTCTAAATCTCTGCCACTTTTCAGCTCTAGAACATTAGATGAAATACCTATCCATCTTAAATCTCAAATTTCCCATCTTTAAAAGGGGTGTAAGAGGAGTATAAGATCTCTTTGGAAGATGGAAACAGGTAATACAGGTAAGGTGTTTGCAAACATTTTCATTAATAAATGGCAGGTTAGATCTATACCAGGCTAACCCCTTGTGACTATATCTAAGGTTTCTTCATGACTGTCTCCCAGAGTCCTGATTCTCTGACCTCATTCTCCACCCTCATGATCTTGTTTCACATTCTTGCTTCAGTTTGTTTCATGCTCATTCCTACCAAGTGCACTTTTGCTTTCTTAAGTCAGTATATTCTATGCCTGGAAGTTACAACATCTCCGCCCAGTACTTTAGGACGCACTCTTGTTCTGCAACACTAGATCTGACTCTACCCCCATATCACTAGCTGCGCTTACAATGACCCAATTTGGTATGGGGGAAAAAAAAAAACTGAAGGGTCAACACAGCAAAAAATCCAGTGTAAATGCAGCAACAAGCATTTCCCACTGCAGGAATATGCTTGCTATTACATTTGAGGTCTCAAGAATGAGGCATGATGCTATTTGCCAAAGAAACATGGGAAAGTCTGCTTCTTTTTACTTCTCATAAAAACTATGACCTAGACTATACTATCTGGCAAGAGAGGATCTAAGAAGTTTTCTGAGACATCAGTGTGCAGTAGCAAGTAGACAAGGAGGTATCCTTCTGGAGCACAGAACTGAAACTCAAAACAAAACATCCAAATTATGGACCAGAACTGGGGCCATGATATGGAAAGGATCCTCAGAGGAGGAAAAAGCTAGGAATGACACCACTAAGCCTTGGGGCAAGAAGCCAGCTTGCTCATTGGTACCTGGGCTCTATGGCTGGAGAGGAATTTATACAGACTAGGTTTTCCCCCAGCTTGACTTTGTCAGTGTTCCCATAATAGTGTAAACCTTCACCAGCAGTGTGGGCTCTCAAAATCTCATGGCTTAGCTTGGTATTTTCATCCTTCCAAAACTTCACCAGATTGAGAGATATAAATGACTTTAGGCCCTATCCTACATGGATGGCCAGTCATGTACAGTGGTCTAATTGGATCAGAGAAGCCAGTCACATGACCTGGACTTGAGGACAAGCTCTACCATGCACCAGCTGAATGAATATGAAATGAGCTCTTAACATCTATAAACCTCAGTTTCTTCTTTTGCAAACTGAGGTAACTGAGTACTATGTTCACAGTGCTAGATTAAATGGGAGAATAAATGGAATTCACACAACACAGTCTGACACATTATAAAGTTATTAGATGTTTGCATCACCAATATATTTTTACCTATAGTTTTGTGATAGGAGTATCAATCCAAGTTATTATCTGTTATTTAGCTACAGATTAATTGTCAGGGCTCTTCTCTATGAAAATAAATTGAGTTCAGCTCCATGGGCAATAAAAAGAAACAAAGCATAATTCATAAGCTTAAGGGATTTATGAATGACTAGAAGAGATAAGAGAAATAATAGCTATACAAGAAGTAAAGTGAGACAAAGGCATCTAAAAACGCTGTGCTGTTGGAAGAGGAAAGGTGACTTGCGTTTATCAAGTAACTCCTTTTCTGAAGGACTTATTAGCCGATTGCAAACCTTATTCTCTATAATTGTCTCAACTACATTGTGGGGCAGTTCCTATTATGCTCTTCATTAATAATTTTGAGAATCTGGACTCAGAAGGGCTGAATAAGTTTCCAAGCAATCCCTACTAGTAGACAATAAAAGGGATTTTAAACTACCTTTTAAGGTTGGCTCTTTCTGAAATACCTCACTGACCGTAAGGAGAGAGAAGGAAGAGAGAGATGTTTGCACTACTTCTGGAAAAAAGATAACTGTACAATTGCTACAACTTTTCATTGGATAATAGGGAAACTGCAAGTTATGCTGCAAGAAAGAGGTGGAAACCATAGGCATATTTTTCCTGAAATGATAACTTATAAAAGACATGTATCTTCTCTATCCTTGCTGATGTGAATAGCATGGACTTGCAAAGCAACTTCATACTTCTTTGATGAATACAACAGAGAAGTATCCAAAGAGGAAGAATTGGAAAGTAGTCCATAATATCTTCATTAGTAAACAGTCCAGGGATATTTCCTAAACAGTGACTGCAGAAGGCAGAGGATAGATTAAAATCAAAACAGAAAAATAAGTTTCAAAAAAATTATGAAATAAAGCAAAGAAAAAACATGGTTGTTAAACGAAAGAAATGCATCTTTATAGATAGATGGTGACAGGAAAGAACAATTGCTCTGTCCTTAACGTGTGCCTAGATATTGTGTTTGCTGCTTCATGCACACTAATTGGGTCTTAAGCAAAATAATTTGGATTCGGAGTTGCAATGGATCTAGAAGAGTAAAGATATAATCCAAACCCATTAAGAATATAATCATGGAGCTTCCATGAGTCTCCATATTGAGAGAGCCTGCAGCAAAGGAAGTTCACAGAGAAAAAATAAGAGCCGAAGAGCTGAGAATGGGTGAAGAGACAGGAGGACCAGACTGAGTGCCAGGGAGACTATTTCCAACTGAATCTGGATTCACCTGAATTTAGGTCCATCCCTACATTCCCTGGCTGTGTATGCCATTACACTTTTTGCTTAGATTTAGCTAGTTTGAGCTGGAGTTACCTTTACTTATAAGCAAGAGTCCTGACTCTTGGAAATGAGCCTCTGCTGAAACTCCAGCAATGAACCTGATGGCAGGCATACAGTAGGTGGTCAAAGTTATAAAAGAAATGAGTGAATGATACCCTTGTCCTTAAAAGCAATTACAGACAATGACTCAGAAGTAAAAGTAGAACTTGTGTTGCCTGATTTCTATATCATTTGCACCTACAATTACTTCATGTAAATTTTACTAGAAAATATTTATGTTTCTAGTACATAGAGAAGGATGTTTCTTTTTTAAAATTATTTTATTTTTCATGTTTAAAAAATTCTGTAAGAAATATATGAATGCTTTTCATCACAAAAGATCCACCTACTCTATCACATACCCAACTCATTTTAAATTGCAATTTGATGTTTCACCCTAAAGATTTCCTGTGTGAAATTATGTAAAGTTAATTATCAGGTTGACAATAATTTTTTTATTAAAAGTAACATTTTTGTTTGCTTTAAAATACTCCATGGAGGTATAAGGGGTTCCAACTGATGGAGTTCAGAGGAAACAAAATAGACTATACTCATACTTGTTAAACAGTATGATGGATACATGGAGGTTTGTTGCTCTATTCTATTTTTCACATACTTACTTGACATATTGAAAACATAAAATAAGTAAAATTTTTATTAGAAAATAAGTATGTGTATTGTATAAAAGTTGAAAAACATAGGAAAGATAAAATAAGAAAAGAAATCCTGTTCCTAATGCTCAATTTACCACAGTTAAATGTGTATTCTTGTGTGCCCTTCCAGATTCCCTCATATGTGTGGATACACACACACACACACACACACACACACACCCCACACAATTCTTTTTTTATGTGTGTTTTATGTCAACAAAGTTAAAGTATATATGCTTTTTCAGTATGTGTTTTTTTATGTTGTTATTAAGATGATTCTATTATTTATTTGAGAGAAGCAACCTCAACTTTTCTGTGTATCCATGTCAGTATTCAGCATTTTTAAATCTCAATAGCATACATTCAAATTTCTCTAGCCATTTTAACAATTCGCCTGTTTGAATATAAAATCAGTTTTTATGCCTTTTAAAATGCCTAAGATAGGGTCAGACATGGTCAGCAATTTCGTGCTTAGGTATACACACAAATGAATAAGCAACACAAGAGTGTAACTCAGTAGTTGTGCACATGTTTAGCATGCACAAGGTCCTCAATTCAATACTCTGCACCCAGTCCCTCAAAAAGGATAAATAAATAAAAATAAGATTAATGGAAAAACCCCAGTTTTATTGCAATAATTTACAAAGCACATAATGCACTCATTTAAAATGTAAAGCAAATGCCTTTCTTAGTATTTTCATGGAATTATGTAAGAATTACAATAGAATTTTGGAATATTTTGTCACTCTCAAAATTAGCAGTCACTCTCCATTTCCACACAAGTCCCTTCACAGTCTTAGGCTACTGTTGATCTCTGGACATTTATCTAGTGACATTTCAAGTAAATTAAATCATAAAATATGTATTATTTTGTTGTGGGATTTTTTCTTAGCATAAATTTTTCTAGGGTTGTTCATGTAGTAACATGAATCAATATTTCATTCCTTGTAATTACCATGTAATATTCCATTTTGTATATATACCACATTTTTGTTTATTCATTCGTTAAAGCCATTTGTATTATTTTCATGTTTTAGGCATTATGCGTAATGCTGCTATGAACACTTATGTTCAAGTTTTTCAGTATACATTGTTGTCAGTTCTCTTGTGTGTATAGCTAAGTATGGAATTGCTGAATATATGGCAACCCTATGTTAAGCATTTTTAATAACTGCCAAATTATAGAATCTAAATGAGCAAAGTGCACAGCACATAAATTACATCTCAATGAGACTATTAAAATGTTGACAGTTTCCTTCAAGGCTTGTTTTTTTAATAGTTTAGCATCACTAGAAAGGTTCCCTACTGGGTTATCTACTAAATGTTCCAGATATTCAAAAAGGTGTCTCTACTCATTAGGTGAAATTAGAAATCTCTCATCCCTGTATGAGTTCTGTTAATTGTTTAGCTTACAGCCCTTTGGTGATTTTTTGCTAGCCTTTATGCATGTGGGATTGCCCTATATATCACAGTTCAGTTCTACCATAAATGAAAGAGGTCTTCTGTATATTTTGTTCAACTCTAATTCTACTTCTTCATGGAGAAAGAAATCCAGTATCCACTCAACTATGGCTAAATATACTATTTTACTTTGCAAGTCCCAGATCCCCAAATGGATTTCATGGGCAATTGTAATAAATAACTAATTGGTCCTTCTTTATCTTCCATTTCATAATTATGACTCCTTTACACAATCACTAGAGAACGGATCACTATAGTTTGGATTTCTTTTCCAGGGAAGGGGTCTCCTATAGAGTGATTGTCTTTCATATGGACCTGGGGTGAATGTGTCTAATCAAACGTGGTGAATAAGCCACCCTAATATTTAGGTATTCATTTAGTTTCAGAGTTGGCTGCCTCTGTTTAGAAAACAAGCACAGAAATTAGAAAATAACTCTGTGAATTCATGTCTCATTCCATGAGACAGAAATGTATGTTGCTGAAATTGTTCAACTTCTCTTGCTAATGAACAAAAGTCATAAACAGAATTATACATTGCTTCTTTGTACCGTGCATCTCCTCTAAACAATTACATAACGATGGAATATTATGATTTGGAACCCTTAACATGTCTACTTCCTGTGTCCCAAGTGAAGACAGGGTCACAAATCATTCACTGTTGTCTCCTTGGCTTTGTCATGGTATTGGGTATGGGTCAAGTTGTTGGAAACATTAAATGAAAAGACTGTTAAGTATTAAAGATGATATGAATGTTTTCTATCCTTTCAAAAACCGTTTCTTGGAGATTCTTCTAGAATGTTAAAAGCGTTTTAACAAACTGGAAATGAGAGAAAGAGGAAAGGAAAACGAGAACAAAGGTATGTGCAGCTGAGACAAATTTGTCACTATATGTTATTCAATAGTTGGTTACTTTCTCCTGGGATCAGGGCTGATGAATACCCAGGAGTCCAGCACAGTGAGTGACTGGTAGATAGATCAAAAATTCCTTCTGCTCTGGAAGTAGGATGAATCGTTCCAGAAGTAACATGCTCTGCAATAATTAGCACTCAACTTACCATGGCTTTCCTCTTTGCTTAAATTGAGCAGAAACATGGATTAATTACAGCATGTTCTGTGAGACATCATGATGAATTTGACAAATATGGTAGAGTGGGTAGCTCTAGGAAAAAATCTGTCTGTCCAGAAAAACAAACTAATAAGGTGGAAAAAAACAGTAAGAATTAACATTTGCAGAACTCTAGTATCTGCTTAAAAACTTACAACACCCAGGAGAAAATAATACCAAAAAGGAATGCCTATATTCATCAAGATAGGATTCTGGCCTTTTAAACCACTTTCCCACAACCCCCACACTCTGAAACATCAGGAATCATGTAAATGACAGTCCCAACTTCTGGTGAAGGTTGCAGGTGGCATAGGAAGTAATACAGCTCTTATCCTCAAAAAACCTGTGCTTGCATGTTTCAACCTTCCCGGGGCTCCCTAAAAGACTTATTCAAAGGCTGGCATTGCTTTTGCCTAACTTAGGGCATCCTTAGGGCAAGAGTGGCCTTCCTGAGATGTTTTTAGTAAAACATTTAAGGGAAAAAGTATTTGTAGCAACCTGTGGTAAGAGAAAACAGTCAGAAAAGACAATAAATAGACCACAAAAGTGGGGAAGAATAAGCTGGGAAATGGACATATGTAGGGGGACAGGATATTTATTTTTAAGATGGGATTTTACTACATTTCTCAGACTGGTCTCAAACTTGTGTGCTCATGTGATCCTCTTGTCACAGCCTCCTGAGTAGCTGGTATTGCAAGCATGCAACCACACCCAGCTAATATTTTTTTTCCTGTTGATCTGAGAATCAAACCCGTGTCTTGTGCATGCTATGCTAGGCAAGCTCCCTACCACTTAACTAAACACACAACCAAGGTGTTTTCAAAGCTCTTTTGAATATTGGTGAATCAAGACTGGCAAGACCATTCTTTGGATGTTGTATGATCAGAAAGTCAAAAAATGAGAAGAAATTAAACTTTCTTCTCTGGATAAATTCAGGTGCCACACAAGCAGAAAATGAAATTTAGGGTTGTATGTGACCTGGCTAAGCACTGGAAATGAACCCTAACAGAGTCAATCTGGGAATATTAGGGGATTTTTTCTTTGCTTAATTCCAATTATTTAAGAAAACTTTCAAAACACTAGCTGACTACTAAGATAATGGAACAGAGATTTCAGTGGCCACATATGAAGTTAAACAGAATGTAGAATATAGTTAGAAGATTCATTAACAGATAAATAACAACCAACATTCAGCAGTAACTCAAACAAGGTAATGGGAAGAATGTAATGTTTATAGTTCCCATAATACTATTCAGAAAGTCTGTCTTTTGACAAAAAATTTGAGAACATGCAATTGAACAAGGAAATATATCACACTCAATGGGGAAAAAAGAAATTAATAGAAACTGCTCATGAATAAACAAAGATATTGGACTTACTAGACAAAGATTGCCTTAAGTATGCTAAAGAGTTAAACTTATGCACAAAGAACTAAAGGAAACTACAAAACAATATCTTACTAAATAGTGAATATCCATAAAGATACAAGCAGAAAGAAACAAAATTGAAATTCTAGAACTGCAAAGTACAATAACTAAAGTTGAATATTCTCTAGAATGCTTTGCAATAAATTTGAGCATGAATAAAAGGAAATAGTGAAATTCAAGACAGGTCTGTTGAAATTATTTAGTCTGAGAAACCTAAGTAGAAAAGGATAAGAAAAAATCGAACAGTCCGAGAGACTTGTAGAGAATTATCGAGCATATTAATATATTGAGATGATCATGTGTCTTTTTCTATTTATGTGGTGTATTGTGCTTATTTATATGTTGTATTATGATTATTGATTCACATATGTTAAACTATACTTGCATTCCTTCTATGAAACCAGTTGAATCATGATGTACAATCTCTGTAAAATAGTTGTTAAATTCAATGACCAAGTATTTCATTGAGTATTTAATATTGTACTTTGGATAAGAGGTGTTCCTCAAAAAATCCTATGTTAATGCAGGAATATTATTAGATGAAGTGATTAGATAATTAGAACTATAAGCTAATCAGTGGATAAATCCTAAAATAGTGTACTGAGTGGTAACCGCAGGGCAGATGTGGTGTGGCTGGAGGAGTTGGGCCACTGGGGATATGCCCTTGGGAATTATATCTTCTTCCCATCTCTTTTCCTTTTCTCTCTACTTCCTGGTGACCATCAAGTGAGCAGTATGCCCTTCTGCCATGATGCTCCACCTCATCTTGGGTCCAGAGCAATAGAGTTGCTCAAATATGGACTGAACCTCTGAAATGATGAACTCAAAATGAAAATACTTTTCATTAGTTTTATCTCTGTTTCTCGCTCTCTTTTTTTTCCTATGTGATTTTGATCTCAGGGTGATACTTGCTACAGAAAATAAGATTGGAAATTCACCTTTCTTCCCTATTTAATGGAAATAGTTTGAGGATCATTAGTGTTAGTTTTTTTGTTTTTTTTAACTCTGGAATACAGCAGTATATTTATCTGGACCTGAGCTTTTCTTTGTTGGGATATTTTTTATTACTGCTTCAACATCATTGATTATTATTTGTCTGTTTATAATTTTGGTAAGTCGTATGTGTCTAAGAATTTATCCATTTCTTCTAGATTTTCAGATTTATTGGAATATAAGTTTTAAAACAGTTCCTAATGATGCTAGATCTCAGTGGTATCTATTGTATTATCCCCTTTTAACTCTAATTTTATTAATTTGAAATTTCTCTCTTTGATTAGTTTGGCTATGAGTTTTTCAATCTTGTTCCATTTTTCAAAGAATTGACCCTTTGTTTCATTGATCCTGTGTACTGTCCTTTTAGTCTCTCATCAATTTAAGCTCTGAACTCTTTATTTCTTTGCTTCTACTGGTTTAAGATGTTTTTCCTTTTTTTTTTTTTTAAGACCTGGAATTGCATCATTAGTTTATTTATTTGAGATTCCTCTGAATTTTTTAAAATTTATTTTTATTGTAAACAAATGGGATACATCTTGTTTCTCTGTTTGTACATGAAGTAAAGGTATACCATTTGTGTAATCATACATTTACATAGGGTAATAGTTTTTGATTCATTCTGTTATTTTTTCCTTCCCCCCGACCCTCTTTTCCCTCTATACAGTCCCTCCTTCCTCCATTCTTGCCCCCTCCTACCCCCCATTATGTGTCATCATCCGCTTATCAGCGAGCTCATTCGTCCTTTGGTTTTTTGAGATTGGCTTATCTCACTTAGCATGATATTCTCCAATTTCATCCATTTGCCTGCAAATGCCATCATTTTATCATTCTTTATGGTTGAGTAATATTCCATTGTATATATATACCACAGTTTCATTATCCATTCATTCATTGAAGGGCATCTATGTTGCTTAACAAGCTATTGTGAATTGAGCATCTATGAACATTGATGTGGCTGTATCTCTGTAGTATGCTGACTTTAAGTCCTTTGGGTATAGGCCAACGAGTGGGATAGCTGGGTCAAATGGTGGTTCCATTCCAAGTTTTCTAAGGAATCTCCACACTGCTTTCCAGAGTGGCTGCACTAATTTGCAGCCCCACCAGCAATGTATGAGTGTACCTTTCTCCCCACATCCTCGTCAACACCTGTTGTTGCTTGTATTCTTGATAATCGCCATTCTAATTGGGGTGAGATGGAATCTTAGGGTGGTTTTGATTTGCATTTCTCTTATTACTAGAGATGTTGAACATTTTTCCATATGTTTGTTGATTGCTTGTAGATCTTCTGTGAAGTGTCTATTCATTTCCTTAGCCCATTTGTTGATTGGGTTATTTGTATTCTTGGTGTAGAGTTTTTTGAGTTCTTTATATATTCTGGAAATTAGTGCTCTATCTGAATTATGAGTGGCAAAGATTTTCTCCCACTCTGTAGGTTCTCTCTTCACATTGCTGATAGTTTCCTTTGCTGAGAGAAAGCTTTTTAGTTTGAATCTATCCCAGTTATTGATTCTTGTTTTTATTTCTTGTGCTATGGGAGTCCTGTTAAAGAAGTCTGATCCTAGGCCGACATATTGAAGATTTGGACCTACTTTTTCTTCTATAAGATGCAGGGTCTCTGGTCTGATTCTGAGGTCCTTGATCCATTTTGAATTGATTTTTGTTCAGGGTGAGAGATAGGAGTTTTGTTTCATTCTGTTGCATGTGGTTTTCCAAGCACCATTTGTTGAAGAGGCTATCTTTTCTCCATTGCATATTTTTGGCCCCTTTGTCTAGTATGAGAAAATTGTATTTATTTGGGTTTGTGTCCATGACCTCTATTCTGTACCATTGATCTACCTGTCTATTTTGGTACCAATACATGCCATTTTTGTTGCTATTGCTTTGTAGTAGAGTTGAAGTTCTGGTATTGTGATAACCCCTGCTTCACTCTTCCTTCTAAGGATTGCTTTAGCTATTCTGGTTTTCTTATTCTTCCAGATCAATTTCATGATTGCTTGCTCTATTTCTGTAAGGTACATCATTGGGATTTTAATTGGAATTGCACTGAATCTGTATAGCACTTTTGGTAGTATGGCCATTTTGACAATATTAATTCTTCCTATCCAAGAACATGGGAGATCTTTCCATATTCTAAGGTTTTCTTTAATTTCTTTTTGTAGTGTTCTGTAGTTCTCATTGTAGAGGACTTTCACCTCTTTTGTGAGATTGATTCCCAAGTATTTTATTTTTTTCGATGCTATTGTGAATGGGGTAGTTTTCCTAACTTCTCCTTCTGAAGATTCATCACTTATGTATAAAAATGTATTGGATTTATGAGCATTGATCTTATAACTTGCTACTTTACTGAATTCACTTATGAGTTCTAAAAGCTTTCTGGTGGGATTTCCTGGTTCCTCTAAATATATAATCATGTCATCAGCAAATAGGGATAATTTGAGTTCTTCTTTTCCTATTCATATCCCTTTAATTTCTTTGGTATGTCTAATTGCTCTGGCTAGAGTTTTAAGGACGATATTGAATAGAAGTGGTGAAAGAGGGCATCCCTGCCTTGTTCCAGTTTTTAAGGGAATGCTTTCAGTTTTTCACCATTTAGAATGATATTAGACATGGGCTTAGCATAGATGGCCTTTACAATGTTAAGGAATGTTCCCACTATCCCTATTTTTTCTAGTGTTTTGAGCATGAAGGGATGCTGTATTTTATCAAATGCTTTTCTGCATCTGTCGAAATAATCATGCGATTCTTGACTTTAAGTCTGTTGATATGGTGAATGACATTTATTGATTTCTGGAATGTGAACCAACCTTGCATCCCTGGGATGAAACCCACTTGATCGTGGTGCACTATCTTTTTAAATATGTTTTTGTATGTGATTTGCTAAAATTTTGTTGAGAATTTTTGTGTCGATGTTCATTAAGGATATTGGTCTGAAATTTTCTTTCCTCAATGTGTCTCTGTCTGGTTTAAGTATCAGGGTAATATTGGCTTCATAGAATGAGTTTGGGAGGGTTCCCTCCTCTTCTATTTCATGGAATGCTTTGAGGAGTATTGGAATGAGCTCTTCTTTAATGGTTTTGTAGAACTCAGCTGAGAACACATCTGGTCCCAGACTTTTCTTTGTTGGTAGACTTTTGATGACTTCTTCTATTTCATTAATTGAAATTGATCTATTTAAATTGTGTATGTCCTCCTGGTTCAGTTTAGGTAATTCATATATCTCTAGAAACCTGTTGATGCAGGCTCTCCTATATAAACTTCCCTCTTAGAAATGATTTATGTATTCCATAGATTTTGGTATGTCATTTGATCCCAGGAATTTTTAAAATTCCAACCAATTTCTTCAGTGATCTACTGATCATTCAAAAATGTATTATTCAATCTGCATTTGTTTTTACAGTTTCTAGTTGATTTCTAATTTCTAATTTTATAGTTTCTAGTTGATTTCTAATTTCATTCCATTGTGATCTGATAAGAAAATTCTCTTTTCTGTTTTTGTATTACTGAGACTTGCTTTAGGGTCTTCAATGTGAACCAAGTTGGAGAAAGTTCCTTGAGCAGCTGAAAAGAATGTGCTTTTGGCTGTTGCTGGAGAAATATTCTGTATATGTCATTATATCCATTTGCTCTATGGCGTATTTTAACTCTGTTGTTTCCTTGTTGATTTTGTCTTGTCTGGATGACTTATGTATATGTTAGTAAGAGTGAGGGAATGGAGTTATCAACTATTATTGTATTCGGATCTATCTGTCCCTTTATGCTGTGTAGTGCTCATTAGTACCTACTATACTCATTAGTACCTACTATAGTACTCATTAGTACCTACTATAAGGATTCGCAATCCTTATATCTTCTTGTTAGATTGTTCCCATTAACAGTATGTAATCCCCTGTCTCTTCTGAACAATTTTTGCTTAAAGTCTGCTTTTTCAGATATGAGTGTATCTGCTCCTGTTTGCTTTTGGGTTTCATTTTCCATCCTTTCACTTTCTGAGTATAGTTTCCCCCATAAGATGTGTTTTTTGCATGCAACGTAGACTTGAGTCTTGTTTTTTATTTCAATGAACCAGTCTATATCTTTAATTGGAGAATTAAGCCATTTACATTCAGGGCTATTGTTTAAAGTTATGCACTAATTCCTGTCATTTTGTTGTTTTTCTAATGCTTGATTTTTTCCTAATTCGTATTCACTTTTCTACTCTTCTAAGGAGAATTTTTTTCCCTTTCTCATGCTTCCTTGGTTGTTTCTATCTGTTTGTTCTATAATATGTTGTGGAAAGTTCATTTTCTGGTCCTGTCTACTGTGGGGTTCTGAATGCCTCCAGTAATGGAATGTCCATCTCATTCTCCAGATTGGGGGAAATTTCTGATATGATTTCACTGAATAAATTCTCATTTTGCTATTAATCTTATCTCCACTCCTTCCTCAAGACCTGTGAGTCTAAGTTTGATCTTCTAATGTTGCTTATAGTTTCTTATTTTTTCTTTATTACTGTATGAATGTTCTTGTTCATTCACTTTGTCTCCAAGTCCTGATACATTTTCCTCTACTTGATATAGTGTATTAGTGGAAACCTTTAATTGGGTTTGGTGTTTGATTTATTGAGCTTTTCCACCAACATATTCAGAATGCTAGGTTCAATCTCCATCACTGCTTTGAAAGGAGAGAATAACCACCAACAGTGACAAACTGAAAGCAAACCAGAACGCAACATATAAAAATACTCATCGGAAATGATCTCTGCAACCCCACTAAGCAAAATTAAAAAGAGGGGAGTAAAAATGTAGAATAGGCTAAAAGTTATTCTTTAAAGAGTGTAAAATTTTACTAATAAAATAAGGAAAAGAGCAGAGACTAAAGAAAAAATGAGAAAGAGGAGAGGGAATGGAATAAAATTGAGATAGGAGAAAGGGGGTAGAAAGAAGAATTAAAATGAAAGAGTTTTTAAAATACTAATTTTAGATTAAAGTACGAAAAAATGAGTCAAAACAAAGCAAAACAAAATAGAATACAAGAAAAGAGAAACAATAACAAACAAACACTAGTACTCCTCCTTGTCCAGGTATATAAAATGGAGACTTTTTTCTGGGACTTCTAGCTTTAGAATCTGCCAGGCATCAGGGGTTTGGCTATGTCCAAGCCATGGTGATGTATCCTCCAAATGCCTCTGAGCATGGAGAAGGTGACTGACCCAACTGGATCCACAGTGGTATGGGGAAATGTGTAATTTTTCTACACCTAAATCAGGCTCCTCTCTCTTTAAAATGCGATGCAGGAGTCAGGTTCTGGAGCCTCTTCACCTGGTCCTTTCCCCACATTCCTTCAGAAAGGCCCAGGTGGCTCTTGTAGCTGTGTGGAGGGCCAGGAAACTGGTGGGCCCTCCTTGAGCACCAAGGAGGTGGTGTTGAGGTGTCCCCATTCCAGAGGTCAGGTCCTTCCCTGGCACAGGTGGCACCTCTGTGTGTACCAGAGAGTGCTCACAGCATGGGAAGAAGTGCTGCACATCTGGGTTTTGGTGGATACTGGTCTCCAGGTCGCCAAGGCAGTCTTGGGTCTGCTTTTACTGCCAGGGGGTAGATAATTCTTAGCAGCCTTCAGCTTGCAACCACCTCACTGTATATATTCTTCAGTGGGGTCTACTTCAGTGCAATTCTCCTAAGTTCACTCTGGACCAAAAGTAAATTCAGGCCAGGACAATGTGGCAATATTTGCTGTGCTCCCACACCACTGCCAAAGACTCAGTGCTAATGCAGTCTTTCTCCATCAAGTACTCTGGGGCAAGTGAACATCAGGCAAAGGAAGGAACTTGGACTCTTACGTTGTGCCTTGAACAAAAATTAACTTGAAATGGATTAAAGACCTAATAATAAGAAGCAAAACCTTTAAATTCTTAGAATAAAAGGTATATAATTCTCCATAACCTTAGGTTTGGCAATGGAAACCGATGTAACATCAACAGCCAAGAAAAAGAAAAAGTAGATGCTAGATTTTATTAAGTTTAATTTTTTTCTTCCAAAAACATCAAAAAAGGGGGAAAAAAAAGATAAACCTAAGAAAAGGGGAACATAGTCATAAATGATCTATCTGATACGATTTTAGGGTTTAGAATAACTAAAAAAATTATTGTAAGGTAACAACTAAAGAACTAACAACCCACTTTGTGTTTTAAAAAAGGATAATAGGCCAGGTGCAGTGGTGCACACCTGTAATCCCAGTGGCTCAGAAACCTGAGGCAGGAGGATTACAAGTTCAAAGCCAGCCTCAACAACTTAGCAAGGTCCTGAGCAACTTAGTGAGATCCTGTCTCAAAATAAAAAAAAAAAAACAAAAAGGACTGAGGATATAGCTCAGTGGTTGAGAGCCCCTGGGTTCAATCCCTGGAACCAAAAAAAGAAAAAAGTGATAGTAAAAACGTTTCTCCAAAGTAGACAAATAAACATCCTGCAAAGACATTAAAAAATGTTTAACTATGTTGGTCATTAATTAAAATCAAAGTTATAATGATACATACCACTTTACACCCACTAGGATGAACACCATACTTTTAAACAAATGGAAAATAAGAAGGTTCAGCAAAAATATGGAGAAATTTGAATTCTCATGGATTGCTATTGGGAATGTTGATGTATTTACTATGAATAAGTAAGTCTGATGGCTCCTCAAAGTGTTATATGTAGGCTTAGAACTCTAATCCTAAGTATCTACCCCAAATAACTGAAAAGGATAGTTAAACAAAAACTTGTGCCTAAATGTTCAGAATAACTCCAGTCACAATAGCCAAAACAACCCAAATGTGCATCAATTGATAAACTGCTTAAAAATTTGGAGTATATACATATAAGGTAATTCCATCCTTTGAGGAGTAAAGTTTTCATTCATGGTAAAACATGGATGATTTTTGGATTACTCCAAGTGAAAGAAGCCAGTCACAAAATATCATAAATTTTATTATTTCATTTATAGGGTTCTTCACTAGTTTGGGCCACTATAATGAATTACCCCAGACTGGTGGCTTAAACAAAAAATACTTAATTTTGACAGTTCTTAAGACCAGAAAGTCCATGATATAGATGTCATCAGATCCTGTAGCTAGTGAAAGCCTAATTCCTGTTGTGTTCTCTGGTGTCCTCATATGGCAAAGAGCAAAGAGAACACACTCTTATAGGGGACCAGCTCCCATTGATAAGGGGTCTGCCCCCATGACTTCCTAAAGACCCCACCTTTTAGCACGTATCTCTGAAAAATCCCACCTCATAGCATCACATTGGGGCTTAGGTTTTCAACACATGAGAATTGGGGGAATGCAAACATTCAATTCATAACAATATTAAGTATATTGATAGGTAAATTCATGACAAAAAACAAGATCAGTGGTTGCCAGGAGCTAGAAGAAGATGTGAGGGGAGAGTGAATGCTACAAGATTTCTATGAGATTTCTTTTGGGGTTGAAGAAAATATCTTGCAAGTAAATAGAGACAGTCATCGCACAACATTTTGAATGTACTAAATGCCACTGGACTGTTCATTTTAAAATGGTGAGATTTATACATGTGAATTTCACTTTAATTGATAAAAAGCAGCTTCACACTTTTCCCTAAATCCCAGGCTTTATCTTTTAATCTTGAATTTATTTATTTCTGCATCAATTTGGGCTAAAATGTTTTGAAAAGTATAAAACACTGCACATACAGTGATTTCATATAAAACCAGTGGGTTGATATCATTTCCTTTATTCTATTCACAAAAAAAATTACTTCACCTGGTTCAGCAAGAGAGCGATAACCCATTTTCTGCAGAATAATAAAAGCACAGATAGTTGTACACATTGTCATTTTCCTGGGGTTTCTCAAGGTGTACCAGATACAGTGTATGCTTCTCGCTACGTTCTTTCACATCTGGTCCATGCCCTCTAAGGTCATCATCTGCCCTTCAGTCATCCTACTTCTGCTGCAGCTGCAGGGCACTACTGCAGCTAACCTACACATAATAGATTGCTGGCATGCTCAGGTCCCCACCTGAAATGTGTGATTACTATGTCAGCATGGGGACGGTGACATGTTATCAAGGTTTGGCTCCCACCTTGGGTTCTCTGGGAAAACTTCTATTCACATAACACCAGAGGGGATAAGCAGTCTCTTCTCTTACATTTCCAGATCCTAGTTATTCAAAAGATGGTGCCTGGACCTGTAGCATTAGCATAATGTCAGAGCTAGTTGCAAATGCAGGATCTAAGGACTCATTCCAGGTCTACTAAATTTTATCAATACCCTGCAATTTGTCAAGTATCAAAGATGATTTTATGGACATTAAATTTTGGAAAACATAGTACGAGTCTCCATTTTTATACTCAAACTATTAATTTCTCTCTTTACTGATTCTTAGGAACCCCCAAACCCTATGCTTTTTGAGGATAAGAAATACATTATTTTTTTTTTTTATTGTATCCTCACATGCACAGTTCTGGGCTCACATTTTTCCTTAAAAATACATGTTTCTGAACTAGTGGGGAAATGGAGTCATTTCTACAACTCCCCCCAAAAGAGTTTCCTTTTCAAAATCATTAGTACACCACTTGGGACTTCAGTAAATGACTTTTATAGGGGTTGTTCCCCAAACTCATGTAGGAGCTTAATCCCCAAAGTATTATGCTAATGATTTAAAAGAATGGAAACTTAACCTAACTGTGGTGTTCACAGCTATGACCATTGGGAAGTCACAAGATTATGATTATATCATTAAGGTTGAGCCCCCATGACTGAATAGTGGTAACTTCATAAGAGGAAGAGAGACTACAAAGAAAGATATATACACACACACACACATTCCTGCCATGCTATCTTGTATCAATGAAGCCCTTGCCAAAGCCTGCGAAATAATGTTTAAACTTTTAGCCTCCCAAACCATGAGCCAACATAAACCTCTTTTCTTTTTAATGTAGGCTGCCTGAGGTATTTTATTATAGTAAAGAAAAGCTGCCTAATATAGTAGGGACAATGCTAGAGTTCAAGCTCAGTTACGTGTAGATTTTTCACACCAAGATTTATATAGCATCACAAAGCTAATAAAGTGAACAGAGTAATGAGAAACAAATGGTAACAGAAGCCAAGTTTCTTCTGCTTCCCCAGAGCAGAGGATAATTTGACAGTTCAATGTCCCCTATTTGTCAATATAGTTCCATGACCCATTTCTCATTAAGGAAAATGGCCCTGTTGGGGTGAATGTCACTCTGTCTGTGTGACAGGGGTCCATGTGGAAGGTACCGCTCAGCATGTCTGCAGCTTGTCTTGCCAGGCTATGAGTGACAGGAAGTATTGGGAGGAATTCCCATTTGAAGGTTCCCTCCAACTCCACATATTGTGCTGAAGCCTGAATAAAGATATATTACCAAAAAAAATGTATTTTTACTACAATAGGCTCAGTTTCTTTCTCTATTTCCTGCTTTTCTCACATATCAATCATCCTGATTTTAAAAGAGGCACAATCCTGTCCTCAAAACATCCCATCCAGCAATAAATTTCTCAGCAAATAATTGAAACATTCTTCTCTAAGTGTTATGGTGGAGATGTAGGCAAAGGGTCAGAAAGGTGCAAGTGGTTAAATAATGCTAGAAAGAAAGATGATGTGGGTACGGAGCAGGGAAATTGAGCCAGCAGGAAGGCAGAGTCAGAGCTCAGGGCAGACTGATTAACTTACGGTAGCGTCTGGACTATTTCTCTGTGTGGTGTTTCCTATAGTTTTTTTTTTTTAATTTTTTACAGACTGCATTTTGATTCATTGTACACAAATGGGGTACATCATTTCATTCCTATGGTTGTACACGATGTAGAGTCATACCATTCGTGTAATCATACATGGACATAGGGTAATGATGTCTGTCTCTTTCCACCATCTTTCATACCCTCACCCCTCCTCCCTCTCATTTCCCTCTACATAATCTAAAGTTCCTCCACTCTTCTCTCACCCCCCACCCCACCCACCCACATCATATATCATCATCCACTTATCAGGGAAAACATTCGGCCTTTGTTTTTTTGGGATTGGCTTATTCTGCTCATCACAAGCCAGTGGTGTTGTTCAACATATAATATGTTGTTTACCATATTATTCTGTTTTCCAAAACTTTACTAAATTGAACCTGGAGGCTTGATGGGATTCAGGAGTGATTTAGGTGGGAGAAGACACATTTATACATAAATTCACATATTTCATAATATATACTGCTCGCATGCCACTTTTTGTAAGGGTAGAAGTAGGTAATGATCAGTACTTAGATGCATTATTAGATGTAACAAAATGATCTCATATCTTTTCTTCCTCATTTATTCATTAGAAGAAAAATGTTGCCTCATCTAATTTTTGGTGACCTAGTTGTATGGAATGATGTGATAAAATGCTGACTTCTCCCCTTTTCTAGGTCCAATGATGACCAAGGTGATTTTTTCCCCTTACGGGCCATTTTGCACTGTTGTTTTATACATACTTGTGTTCAAATTCATTGCAGAAATCAGTTACAGTGTTGCTTAAATTGCACCACTTTTGACCTATAAAAACTTACTTGAATTGATTTTAAATTTGTTTAGACACAACCCTACTATTCTTTGATAGAATATGTTATCCATTGTAACAAAATATTCCAAAATCACCTTATTTATTTCCTACCTAAAAATTTGAATCAGTCACTCTGAAGAGAGCTTTGGGTTCCTTTGGTGAAAAATAACATTTGAAGACTACAATTTGTGAGCTATGGGGACTCTTTTCTTCTGGTTTATTATGTTATATTTTCAAGATATTTTCAGAAAACAAAAGTAGGACATATACACACATTTGGACATATGTATGCAGTTATCATGTATCCATCATCTGTCTTCTATTATGTATCTCTATACTTCAAATTCCAGTACTCTAGGATACACTGAGGAATGACAGAATGTCATATAATTACTCATTTGGTGAATCCCCAAATACACATACCCAGTGGTTTCAAAAATAAATAAATAGCAGCACTATCATCAGCAATATATTTACTATAAGAGGGTTGAGAAATTTTTGTTACTGTTTCTCCCCCTGAGGGAATATCCCAGCATGAATACAGAGCCAACTGATGGTAGTTTTAGAGTCTGTTTTAGTAGTTCCTCTCTGAACATGTCACCAAGTAGAAATACACTCAGATTTACTTTTTCTATCTACCTTTTTAAGCTTTCAAGGATCTTATTCCAAAGTCAAATTCATGAAACAAAGTATATGCAAAGATGTCTAGTTTCTAACTTTATCCCTCCTGTAATAATCCCTCCTGGGGGTATTTCTACCCCCAACTATAATTCAATACACACACCCACAATTTGGTATTCTCAATTTTCTTCCGCAAATGGTAGCAAACTAAATAGATTTTATCCTCTTTATTTTTAAATAACAAAATATTCCATAAAATTCCAAGTTAAAATAAAGAGATGCTCCTCATCACTTTTTTAGGACTTCCTAATACTCCACTGTGGAATATAAGGTCCACAGCTTAACATCTATGCCACCATTTTAAGTCCTTATTGCCATTTTATAGAATATGTTTCATTTTCCTACCATAGGGAGGTACTTGCAAAGAAACAGAAAGTCAGTAAGAAGATCCTTATCCAAGTTTTGCTTTCCTGCCCTAGAGGCATTTACAAGAATACAAAATATTAACAGAAACCACCTCACCATCACTTGTTAACCAACTTAGCAGAAACTCCTCTTTTTTCTCCTAGGGGCTTACCACAAACTTCACATGTACATTGCATACTAGGAATAGCTAACCACAAGGCTTTACATAGAGCAATTCCAAGGAATAGCCTACCCAGACCCACTTTGGAACTTCACATAAACAGCTCATGCCTGTCCATGCTAAATAGTCCTATAAAACACCCCAGAGTTAGATTTTCCTTGCCTTCTCTCATCTTTTGAGTGATGGCCTTTGTCAGACTCTGACTGGCAAATAAACTTTCTGTGTGTGGATCTCTCCACCTGGTTTCTGAGTTGCTCGCCTGCGTTTCACTTTCCTTTCATGGAGTGCTACAGTTTATTTACCCAGTCTCCTACTGGTTGCCAACTGAGTTGTATCTAGTCTATTGATACTTAAAATATTCCTGCAAAGGATGTCTAAAGCTTGTGATTTTTTTCATAATTTCTGCCTATTTATTTTGTGCCGTCAGTTGCTAGAAAGGAATTGGTGGGTCAAAAGGTAAATGAATATGTAATTCTCTTGAAAATCCCCATCCATGCCTACACAGGAGTTCTTCAATTTGAATTTCCACCAGGGATACATAAAAATGCCTGATTTTCTCCTACATCTTGGACAGTAGAGCATGTTTTCAGGCATTTCCTTTGTTGCCAATTAAATAGGTAAGACATAGTATCTTATTACAATGTTACCTTTCATCCTTTCTTTGTGAAGAGATGAGCATATTTTCAAAGGATTATGAGTCATATGCATTATGATTCATATTTTTCCATGAAATCTGTTATGTTCTTATAAACTTTATGCTAATATTTCAAGGCCATTAGTCTTTAGAGATATTCTAATTTGTATTTCTATTTTTATGTCTTTTGTACATTAGAAATACTGCTTTTAGATATAAATTGCAAATAATTTTCTAATTTGTCAACTTTCTTTTTACTTTACTTAACTTTCTTTCTCGTAACCATGCAATCGTTTTTATTTTTGTGTAACCACATTCATCTCTCTTCTCACTTATGGTCTCTTGATATATGAGAGTTAGGAAAGTTGTTCACTGTTCCTGACAATAATTTCCCCAAATATTCTTTCATTATTTTGGAATAATTGTAGGTTCAAAAAGTTTCAAAAATAGGTCCTTGTGCTTTCACTCAAGTTCTCCCAGGGTCTTTCAAAATTATACATCTTATATAATTATATTTCTTACATAATTATACTGCAATACTAAACAGAGAAATCAATTTAGTATGACTCACTTTATCAGATTTTACCTGTTTTAAGGACATTCATTTGTATGTGTGTGTGTGTGTTTCAATATCATTTTATCACCTGTGTAGATTTGTTAACCAACAACATGGTGTGGAAACAAATTTGTTTTAGCACCTCAAGAATGTTATATCAATGGAATACTACAGTTTGTGAACTTTTAAGATCGCTTTTTTTTTTTCATTTAGCATACTGACCTGGAGATCAACTGTTGTATAAATAGTGGGATGCTCTTTTTATTGTTGACTGGTACTAGGTGGTATGGTTATACCACAGTTTTACTGTTTGCCCATCGAAGAGCATTTGAGTTGTTACAATATTGGGAAATCACAAATAAAGGTACTTTGAACATTTCTTAGATAGCAAAAAGGACCTTATAGATATGATGAAGGATAAGGAACTTGAGAAGGAGAGATTATCCTGGATAATCTGGGTGGACTAAATATAATCATTTTGAGTTGGTTAAAAGCAGAAATCCTTTCCTAGCTATATATAGTCAGAAAGAGAGAGAGAGAGAGAGAGAGAGAGAGAGAGAGAGACTGACTGACAACAAAAAGAGAACTGGAGATGCACAACTTTATTGGCTTTGAAGGTGGAGGAATGGAACCTTAAGGAAGGAATACAAAAACCTCTGCAAGCCAGAACCGGGCTGGCACATGAATTCTTCCCTGGAACCACAAAAGAGAACACAGACCTGTCAATACCTTGATGTTAGTCCAGTCAGAACCATTCTGGACCTCTAGCCACTAGAGCCATGCCAACTTTAAGACAATAAACTTGTGGTACTTAGGCCACTAAGTAAAAGGTAGTACCAGAAAATTAATGGAGTTTCTTTAGAAAACCTAATATAAACTTACTATATGACCAAGCAATCTCATCCATGTTTTGTGTTTTCACATCCCATCATGCCTACAAATCTCACATCTGAGTGTGTGAATGAGATATACAATGCTTCCTTATAAAATAGGCTTTGTGTTGGATGATTTTGATTATCTGTAGGTTAATACATTGTTATGGTTTGGATGTGAGGTATTCCCCAAAAGCTCATGTGTGAGATAATGCAAGAGGGTTTAGAGGAGAAATGATTGGGTTTTAAGAGTCTTAACCCAATCAGTGATTTAATCCCCTGATAGAGATTAATTGAGTGGTAACTGAAGTGGTAGGGTGTGGCTCAAGGAGGTGGGAATTGGAGTGTGGCTTTGGATATATATTTGTATCTGGCCAGTGGACTCTCTCTCTACTTCCTGATCAGGATGCAAGCTGCTTCCTTCCGCCAGACTCTCCTGCCATGAAGTTCTGCCTCACCTTGAGCCCAGAGGAATGGAGCTGGCCTTCTATGGACTAAGACCTCTGAAACTGTGAGCCCTCAAATAAACTTTTCCTCCTTTAAAATTGTTCTGGTCAGATCCTTTAGTCACAGCAGCAAAAAAGTTGATTAAAACATACATGTCCTGAACGTGTTTAAGGTAGGCAAAGCTAAGCTACGATGTTCAGTAGGTTTGGTGTTGCAAATGCACTTTCCACTTAGGATATTACATTTTTTAACTTATAATGGACTTATTGGGACATAAACCAATCATGAGTCAAAAAGTGTCTGTATTCTAAATATTAGTTATTTGCGACATATTTCGTTTGCAAATATTTTTTACTAGTCTGTAGCTTGTCATTTTATTCTCTTAAAAGAAAAAAAAGTTTTAATTTCAATGAAGTCCTTTGTGTACTTGCTCTTAGGTTCATGCTTTTGTTGATGTAGATATCTTCATCTTGCCATATGTCCTGAAGAGTTCCTTCTACATTTTCTTTTAAATTATTTCTTACTAGAAATTTTATATTTAAATCTATGCTCTATTTCACATTTAAGACATGCATTCATAAATATGGCACTATATTATTATTTTTTGCTTATAGATGTCCAATTATTCCAGTTCTATTTGTTGAAGACATGTTTCTTCCATGAATTTTGGTTGCTTCTTTGTCAAAAGTCAGTTAGACATACTTGTACAGAGGTATGTCTTGCATCTCTAATCTGTTCCATTCATCCTCTGTCTCCCTTTGCCCATACTGCACCACACTCTTTCAATTTTCTTATATATATATATGTACAAATCTATAGGTACCTATAAATATATGTATATTAAACTAGAGTAACTGATTCTTCTATTCTTCTTTTTGAAAAAGAGCAATTAGTGAATTCCAGTCTAATCCAAAAGTAAAACATCTCCTAAAACGTCCATGATCAAAACAGAAAGGTATTAATGGGTGAACCCAAGAAACAATAGAAAATCAAAAAGTAGACCTAATCACATGTACACATGTAGTGATTTAGCATATGATACTGGAAAAATCTTAGCTCAACAGGGAAAATATGAACATTTAAATTAGTACTTTGGAACAGCTGGAAAAAAGGTAAAATTGGATCATTCCCTGTAATGTATGTGAGGCTTCCAAATGGATCCCAAAATTTAAATGAAATCATACAATTATCAGAAGAAAACATGGATAAATTTCTTCATAATTTGTGAGTTGGGAAATATTTTTAATCTATTACTCAAAACCAAAGTATCAAATAAAGAATAAAAACAATTTATTACATAATAAACCTGTATGTGACAAAAAACATCACATAAAATCAAATCAAAAGAACACGTTACATACTGGGGGGGACAGTAGTACTAACAAAACAAACAAATTCTGAATTTGTCTTGGAGTGAAAGATTTTAAAAATAGTAAAGAAAAAGCCAACAACTTTTCCAAAATAGAGACTAACTAAATAAATAGAAACTCACAGAAAAAGAAATGCAAATAACTTGCAATCATAAGAAAAGATGTTCAAGCTTGTTTATACAGTAGGAGAAATGTAAATTAAAATTATAATGAGATATTATTTTTTACCCATCAAAATAGCAAAAACCCCTGTTGCTTAATATAATATATGGTGAATCCATGTGGAGATATTCACTCTCAGATATTGCTTATGGAAATGTAAAGACTTCAATCTATTTGTAAGGGAAGTTAGCAATACCCAGGAAAATTGCATATGTACATTTACTCTTGGACCCAGCAATTCCACTTCTAGAGTCAGTCCTGAGGATGCACATTACAGTAATAGTAAATTTCTCAAAGTACCATTTATGCCCATCATTACTTTGACATTTTCATAGTTTTAAGACTCAGTCTTATTATTGAATGGCCAAATAAAAAAGAAAATGTGCCATCATATCACATATTAGATTTTTAAAAAAAAACATTTTGATACCCTCTTCATTTTATTTAAAATTTAGTACAAAATAAATATCACTCATGAGGGTGTAGCTATAGTGCCTTTTAATGACACCTTTCCCACCAACACATTTACACACACATTTTGAGACTTCTTAGACTACAAAAGGGAATATATCCTCATGTGGTCTGGATAAATTTCAAAGAAAGTACTAAAGTTAGTGGTCAGAAGACTGCAGATGTAATGAGGTTATAGGGTCACTCTACAGCATTCATAAAGCCTTTCTAAATTTGAAAAGAAAACCCACCCTTCCATTAAAGGTAAGGAGGACAGCTAGCTCCTTAGGTACAGTTGAGCAAATTGTCTAAGCATAGCATGAACTGAGGTTTATTAAGTAGACCATCTAGGGTTCAGAATCTGAAAACTTGCTTTTAGGATCATGTAGGTATAGAACCAGTCTCCAGAGGATCTTCTGGAGTGTTGTGTCCTATGAACTTCATTTGCCTTGTTTTAGTGTGTGCTCTGAAACTGATGCCCACAGAGACAAAGTGCTGCCCAGATCACATTGGTGACATAGGTAGAACTAATACAAGTTCCCTAATGCAGACCTGCAATCTTCCCCTACACTAGACTGTCTTTACCCTTGCCACTATTCCAAAGAGATGCCTTCAAGACTGTTGTCAGTCCCTTACCCAAAACAAGATCATGGCACCTATTGGGTCATGGCATGATGACCAACAATAAATACACAGTAAGATTTTACCCACAGCCAGATAAGCATACTGTTCAAGTACCAGGGAATGGGATATGGTGAATCAACAGTAAACTTGGGAAATGCTACTCTTTCATATTAAAGACAAGGCCTCTTTTTAAGTGCTAATAAAAGTATTATGAACAGAGCCATTACAAGCAACGGGTGACTTCGCTAATTTACAAACCACTCTTCCCATTGATCGAAGCATGGAAAATCCTCCAGGGAATAGTTTTACATTTTAAGGTAGCATTTATGATGGATTTAAAAGAAGCAGGCCTTTCTTCAAAAATACACTAGAAGTTTGCATTTTCAATAAATCAAATAGACTCAGCAATCCTTATTTACCCAAGAGAAATGAAAACTTATGTTCACACACACAAAAAAAATGTGTACTTGAATATTTACACATTCTTTATTCTTAATCACAAAATGTCTGGAAATTTTAAAAGTTTCCCTTAAAGGAATGAATGAATAAATGGAATCTGGTATACCAATACTCTGGAATACTTCACAGAAATAAAAAGAAATGAAATATGGGTGTGTTCAACAAAGTGGGTGGGTCTCACATTCATTTTGCTAAGTGAAAGAAAGCCCACTCAAAAGATAACATGGTATGCCTGACATGTCTCAGACCCTGTGCTTGATCCCAGTATTGTCAAAAAATAAAAATAAATAATAATAATAATATGGTAGAAAAGGTGAAATTATAGGGAGAGAAAATAGCACGGTGTTTGCCAGGGCTGGATCTGGAAGAGGGATTGATTACCAAGGAGTTTTTTTTGTTTTTTGTTTTTTGTTTTTTTGGGGGGTTTTTTGTTTTGTTTTGTTTTGTTTTGTTTTGTTTTGTTTTGTTTTGAGATTAAAAGAACATAAGGTGTTTGTCATGTAGTTTTTTGGGAAGTGTGTTTTTGTAAAAATCCCAGAATAATAAGAAGACTTTTTACTGCAAGACACATTTCGATGACACTGGTTAATTTGTAAGCTTACATAGTTCAATGTATGCCTCAAAAAATTTTACTTTGAGAAGGGGTCTATAAGTTTCCAGACTTTCAAAGGGGTTCATGTGGAAAAAAATAAATAACTTCTGCAGAATGGGCCATTTTCCATGGACCTTTCCTGTTAGTGAATCTGGACTCCAATCCTGTCAACCCCGCATGTTGCCTGAAACTCTGCTCACCTCTCAGCCATTTTTCCGAGGTTTACAGAATGTTGGCAGGATCTCAGTGTGTGTGCATGTTGTATAAGGTAGAGAGGAGTCTTACCAATCCTGTCTTGTCCCTGGCTCAACACTTCCTGCCATTCCTTCTACTTGCACCGCTACACCTCCTAGCTGCCTCCCTCCTGATTCCTAAGAAGAGGTCCATAGAACATCTATCAGAAGAATCTGTTCTAAATTTTCTGTTTCAATTTTCAGTCGGTGACTAGGTCCAGCAATCTTCAGTATCTTGTTAGGTCTTTGTTGCTATTAAGACAAATATTTCAGTATTTTACTTGTCTTTTGAGTTGTTGTTAGTGAGAGGATTAGTTTGAACCACTCAGTTTGCCTTTGCATAACTGTGTTTTTATGGCATTTGAGTTATCAGGTGTTTGATTTTTTAGCAATTGCAAAATCTAAATTGACCCTTTCTTAGAGAAAGACTGTGGCATTCTTACTTTCAGTGAATGGACCTCAATGAGTGAGAAAGCAATAACCTCCATGTTTGATTATACCTTACGTTTGTTTATGTAGTTTTGAGTGCACAGCGTTTTCATCTCTGAGTAATATTCTGACTGTGACTAAATATCTACCATTCAGAATAAAGATTATTAAATACATCATGGTTTCAAAGTTAAGATCAAACTTCTGTCTAACCATCGTTTCAATGTTGAAACTCAATTCTCTTCCTTTATGGGGTTGTTAATTATACTTTCTGTCTAATTAGAAAGAAATTAAAGATAATTCTAAGCTGCACAGGCTTTGTAGGCTACAGAAATGCTTTTCTTACTGTACATTGAGGCTGGGAAGTTAAGGGAAGATCCTTTATCTTTTGTTCTTAAGACAATTAGAATCACTATAATGAAGATTTGAATACAAAGAAAAATGTTCGGGTCTATAGTGAAAAATGTTGAGACCAAAATGAAGCAAAGGAAATTTGGGAAAAGGAAACCAAGTAGTTATGAAACCTAAATCCTAGAGTCAACCAAAAGCCTTGGAATGACAGATTTTAACCATACTTTGAAGATTTTTCTAACGGCCACAGTGTTCCCCAGGTAATAGCTAAGCTTATCACCAGCATGGGACATCCCAGCATGGATGGAGAGGTGACTCAGCATGAACTGGTACACTGGACTCATGGCCTCCAGAGACTTTTCCAGCTCTAGGAATCTCTGATCCTGGTAAGCTAGACTTTGGTTTAATTGTCCTGTCTAACATAATCTAATTAGATAGCAGACAATATCAGATTTTCTTTATCTGCAGTCTTATGTTCATGCTACTTGGTTTTGGGTACATTATTTCCACTAGACCGTGTAAAGTCTTCCTAGTTGTGTAATTAATTCAATTATTCATTCATTCACATTTGTCTATATAGCATGCTCTGATTTCCTTCTCCCACATTAGATAAAATTTGTGTATATATATATATATGTTTATATGAAAAACTGTATCCAAAGTTGACATTCTTCTTGCAAAATGCTTACTGCTGTCTTATATGCACACCTTTTCAATTTATACTAATATCCTGTAATACATCTTTCTGTTTCTTAGTTTGTTTTTGTTTTTGTTTTTGTTTTATTCCCCGCAGCACTCTAGCTTCACCCATTTTGCTATATTTGATCCACTGTTTCCAACTATGGGTTCACCCTCCTTGGTATGAGTTGTGTCTTATTTTCCCTATCCAGTTTCCATATCCACAAATACAATGAACTTCTTTATCTATGCCCTCATGCAGACTGGTAAATAAAAACTTTGACATGTGTTTGTCAAGGCTCTCTAGATAACGGAACCAACAGGATGTGTGGGGGAGAGATCTGTGATTCGTGCAATTATGGAGACTGGAAAGTTCCAAGATTTTTAGTTTGAGTCATAAGCTTGGAGACCCAGGAAAGCCAGTGGTATAGTTCCACTCTAAAGGCTGGCAGACTCTCAGGAAAAGCTGATGTTTCAGTTGCAGTCCAAAGGCAAGAAAAATCCAGTGCCATGGTTCAAAGGTCATTAGACAAAAAAATTTTATATTCAGGAATGAATCATCCTTTTGTTCTATTCAGGCCCACAATTGATTGGATGAAGCCCTTTCACATTAGGGAGGTCAATCTGCTTTACTTAGGGTTAGGGTTAATCTCAAATTAATCAAATATTAATCTCTTCAAAAAACATCCTCACAGAAACACCCAGAATAATGTTTGTAAACATATCTGAGCAAACATTAATCTGGACATGACCCTGTGAAGCTGACACATGAAATCAACCATTCTATGGCATGTAAAACCAGAAGTATAAAAGCCATATATTGATTCATGTGTATATTAAACTTAATGAGGTACCATCAGCTCACTGCCCTGAGTGGTAGACTCCCATTCATTTATTCTCACAGTGAAGGAGTTTTCCTGATCCCTGGGTTCTTAAACCTACCAACACTTGGCATCACCCAGCCTTCCAATGTTAATCAATAATGTACAAAAGATATCTCATTGATGTTTTCACTTGCATTTTTCATATTACAAATGAACATATTGTCTTATGCATATATCTGCTTTCCTCTTCTATCGCTGTTGTTTTAATATGTTTAAATCTTAAATAACTCTAAAACTATCACTTCTTTTCATTCAGTATGTTTCTGTATTTTCTATTTTCCTTACTCATTGTTGCCTGAGGTCTGTCTTGTTAATCTTTTCAAAGACTAATGTTGGTGTGTTAGATTGCTGTCACCATGATAAAATATCTGAGAAAATCAATTTAGAAGCTACAGTTTCAGAGATTTCAATCCATTGTCAGCTGGTTCCATCATTATGGGCTTGTGGTGAGGCAGAGCATCATGGCAGAAGGGTGCAGAGGAGGAAAGCCGCTCAACTTATGCAGCCAGGAAAAAAAGACAGAGGAAGGGGCAAGGGATAAGATATATGCCCCAATGGCATGCCCCCAAGGACCAACTCCCCTCAGCTAGGTTCCATCTTCTACAGTTTCCACTGATGAGGTTAGAACCCTCACATCCTGTCACTCCCTGAAAGCCCCACCTCTCAACTTGCTATACTGGGGCCCAAGCCCTTAACACATGAGCCTTTGGTTAGACATTCCAGATCCAAACTATAACAACTGGGTTCAATGGGTAAGAAAGCGTATCATTTTTGAGGTGTAGAAAGTCATTCTACATTTTGCATGGAGGTTTCTCCAGAGAAATGAGCATGGAATAACTTGGATATGGCTAGAGGCGACAATAGCTTATATTTAACTTGACTCTTCACTAAAATTTGATTACTTCCATTGAATGTGAGCAGGATTAGGAATGAGGAACATGAATATGGCAATTCGCTGTTCCAGAGGTAACACCAAAATACCAGTGTCTATAGTTTCAAAGGTAGAATTATAAAGGCTGATTACCAGAGATATAATCATGAGGAAAGCTCAGTGGAGATGACTTTCCAAATGAATATCCCATATAGTTGTGCATGACACAATCCATGAAGATTGCAAGTCTTGATAATTAGAACCACAGAGAGGGAAAAAAAAAGCAGCTTAAACTAGAAATACCAACTATTAAAATAAAACTAACCTTTGTACACTAATAATTTATAGGTAAGTGATACAAAATATTGGTCAAGAGGGTGACCAAAGGAAATAATGGAGGGAAGTTGGAAAAGGGATCATTACTGGTGACCATATATATTAAATGATGAGAGAATAGACTTTCCCAATGACTTTCCAAAGTCAGAAAATAAGTTTCTTCCCAGAAAATTACCACAAAGAGGAAATAATACACTAAATAATATGAAAAGTGATATCATGGATGAAGAAAAATTTTTGATGTATTTCCTTGTGTCAAACGGTTTTAACAACTATAACCAAAAACACCTTTGGAAGCACCTAATAAAGTTTTATCAAAGAAACAAGAATGTTTATTAATTAAAGTCACTCAATGATGATATGAATCACATGCTATATTTTTATACCAGCAGGGTTTATGGTCTTTGTAATCTTAAAATTGTACATTTAATAGAGCACATTTAGTGTAAGCAAATTAAATACATATGCTAAAAATCAATAAAATGTTTAACTCTTATGAATTATGTTCAAACTGTTACTAAACACTAAAGAGATTACCCATCAAACTAAACACTTTCTGTTTAACCACTTTATATTGGAACAAAATAATCAATTTTACTAATTTGAAAGAGTGGCTTCTCTACTGCTTAAAAAATTCATTCATTGGAAATTGCTGTTTTCCCAAGAGAAGGCTATGTCCTATATTATTTTTAAGCCAATGTCTTTTCTTAAAGGTACTCGAAAGAGCTCCCTCAACATCATGTTTACACCACCCAAATTTGAATTACTTCAACAAAAGATTCGTTTTGTGATTCATCAAATTCAAAGCACTCATAATATCAACTGTTAAAATGTCAAAAGCTCTGCCCTTTCTAGATATCTCAGATGCTTATTACATATTCAAACTTTAGAAGGAGACACATGGGGTATAGGAAAAATAGTTATACCTATAATTGGGCCAATAACTTTGAAAAAATAATAATTGTTTTCTTTTTAAAATTTTGGGGATTGAAAAAAATTTAGAAAATTTTGACAGCTCAACAAATTATTGATTTATCAGCACTTAAAATAGGAATGCATCTCTACTTTCCTGAACAATGCATACAACTTGGCATTTTTCATTCTAAATTAATAGATGGCATCTCCTCTCAAGTTAGAATCTAAAGAGAAAATAGAAAGATGATTCAGTAAAAGATATGGGACAGCAAAGTATTTTCTTTCTATGAGGTTAATATAGCAAGACATTAACTCCCAGGGAAGGCTTTATTTTTCATCATGCCAAACACAGTGACTGTCCATTGCAGACCTCCTAAGCAGATTGAAAATTTTCTATACCCTAACTCTCTATTCAGCTATCATTGGAAGAAAAAGTTTATCGATTCACTTTCCTCCGTAACACACACACACATAACACAAACACACACACACACACACACACACACACACACACACACCCTGATCAATGAAAAAGTGGCTAGGGCCATATTCATATTGAGAAACTGAGTTTTGTAGACACTACATAATTGACCCCAGATAGTGAAATGTCCATTACTCTGGGATTAGGGATTTGACCTCCTTATGCCCCTCAGTAAAAACCAGCTTCTAATGCTTTGCCTTGATTGTGCTCTTTAAATGAGCAGGACCCTTGACACACATGATGAGAGCAATCTGGAGGTTTGGAAAACATGCTGAACAGAAAGAAAGCAAGATAGCTTGCAATTTTGAATAGATTAAGTTCTGGAGTCTCCCAAAAAAGAGAATTCGTAAGTATCCTTTACCTTAAAAAGAGTAATGTAAATTCAAGAAAAATCAAAATGGGCCATACAAAGACCATGTTGTCTTGAAATTTCCATTTTTAAAAATGAAAATACAGCATATTCCAGCATCTTTGCCCAGTTACTAGACTATGAAACATGTGGAATCTAATCACACTTTGCCACATAGTTGTGTGATCTAGGCTGCATGTAAAACTCTGACTCATGCTTGAGGAAGTCTCAGGCTCTTGTGAATAAACAATCATCCTACTCGTCCATAATCAAGGTCAGAGTGTAGCAAGAGTTCCACATTTGTGCTATGTCATAGACCACCATAACTATACCAACATGACATTGATAAATTCAAAACATTGCACTTTATATTTCAACGTGGTAACCCTATGGAAAGAGAAGCCCCTTCACCACTGATAACCTGTATTTGAAATAGGGACTCCTTAAGGGTGCGTTTTGTCCTGGTGAAAAAGGGACGTTCCACTGTGAAGTTGAAAGGAACTGGTATCTTGGATATATGTTTCTATCATAGTGATCAGACAAACAGTAGAGATTTAGTAAGGATTTTACCCAACCAAATAAACGTGAGCAACATTTTTGAGGTTATAGTTTGTCTGTTGATACTTTCTTTAATTCTGTATACTAAACATGTTACTTAGACTCACATTTTCACTAGTTTATAGATGTTTCTAGGAGTTTTGAGATAGGCTCACTCCCACAAAGATGATGTGTCTAAGCCAGTGTGTGTGAGTTATGGAAAGAGAGGGGGTTCCCAATGGTAACCTACATTTGACCTGAGTGCTACACTAAGATGCAGAGACCTTGAGAACAAAAAAAATGACTTTAAGAAAAGAGTTCCAAAACTAGAAATACCCGACGCAAAACCCACCGATCACTTTTTTAAATGAACGGAGGAATTCCCTAAAATGGAAATAATGGAATACCAGAAGTGCAAATTATGAAGATAGTACTAGAAATGTCAGTAACATAAACACTGAAAGATGGAAGGATGGAATGTTGGTATGAGGAGTGTTCTTGAAAAGTCCTTCCCACCTGCGAGGACTTCGCACAGGTTAAAATCTACAAAGCACTTGTGAGTCCTCCACAATCCTGAGAAATATCCTGGAAGTTATTATCATGGAATCCAAAGAGGCTTGCTTCTCCTTAACCTTTCACTAAATCCTCTTTATCACATTTCTTTGTGGTGATATTGAGCGCCTGGTATTCAGGGCTAAAGCCTCTTTCAGCAGGTGTCTTGCAATGTTTTTCAAGAATAGCTTAAAAGCTAAAATGCTCCCATTTCCCCACACATTGACATGTCAATCTTTCAGTAAGCAATGCAGCTTTCATGAATAAAAAGAGTTGCCAGGACACATATTCTTAAAATAATAATAATTACAATTTCTTTCCACCTTTGAGACCAACCACAACCCAGGATATGGAAAAAGGGTGTGGGTGGTTCAAGATCTCATTGAAAACCAGAACAGTCTCTCCTATTAGGTTTCTGGGCATCTAAGTTGACAGAAGGGACCAGAAAAGCAAACAAGGCCCAGATCCACAGGCCTGGGGAATTTTCCATTATTTGGGAATTCCACACATTGTTCATGTTAGGGCTAAACCTTCAGCCTTCTTATAGAATGTCTTCCATTCTTTTGTGCCTTAGACAGTGTCTGGTATTCTATTTAAACTGGTGAAGGACAAATAATATTTCAGCGTGGACAAATAGAAAGAACATGACATAATTTGGAGTGGAAAAATGCAAGCCTTCCTACAACTTAACCCTAAGCCTTGGGGAAATCACCACAATTCTTTCATTATATGAGGGAATACACACTACCTTCACCATAGATTACTGTTATTAAATGAGGTGATAAAAGCATACCTGGCACAATACACTGAAAAGGGTAAGTGCTCAGGTTTAGGTCATACTTTCTTGACAATTACTACTTGGTCAGTAAATATCACATGCTGCAGAGGTTATCAGAATTCTGAGAGTTTGTTCTGTGAGTGCTTTCTTGGATTATATTGTTTCATTAACCAAAATCACAATTATACCAAGAACAATAAGGAAGCCTTATGTAAGTCTCAACCGTAACTCCAATTTTTCCTGAAATTCCACTATCAGGCTCTGTGGTATAAATGACAAGATGGATTTAGGTCCCCAGCTTTGTTTGTTTTATATATATATATATATAAAACAATCTAAACAATCTAGACTTAAAAGGTTGACAGTGGTACAGTCACTATCCTGGTCAGCAATGATGTGTCCATAATAGGTTTTCAAGTTTCTTGAATATGTCAATCAAGAAGGCACTATTAGGGCTGGGGAGATAGCTCAGTTGGTAGAGTGCTTGCCTTGTAAGCACAACGCCCTGGGTTTGATCCCCAGCACCACAAAAAAAAAAAAAAAAAAAAAGAAGGCACTATTAATCCTTCTCACTTTGGTCAGTTGTGATTTCCGAGGACACAAAATGCTGAAGCCCTGTCACCAGGTGAAATGCGATATATCAGTAGGAATTGGCTTCTCAGACTCTGTACCCTCCTGCCCACACGGCCCCATCACTGAATAGAAGCTCCCTTCCTCCTTTATCCACTACTCACTGAAGCCCTCCTTGCCCTGTGCACTTCCATCACTGCCATTGTCACTGCTAGCATCACCATGTAGGGGTACATCTGCTGTTCTTATGAATACTCTAGAAGACCAACACCTGCCACTGCTAAAGGTGCCTGCCCTCCTTCGGATACTGAGCACATTGCTCTGGATGCAGTCTGTCACCTTCCTACCTTGACTGTTGCAGGATGGAGCATGGGATACCAGCTCGTTGTTACTTACAATGTGAATGTACTCCTGTTGGGCCACACGATGGACACAGTGTGCTCCTAAGATCAGTTTGGGAGTCACACTTACTGGAGTTTACATGGCTCTGGCTCTTAAGTACTTTCCTCAGGATCACAGACATGATTTAACCTCCCTGGATCTTGGTTTCCTCACATGTTTAAAAAAAAAAAAAAATGAGCAGTCCTGGGTTCACAGCAAGAACCAAACAAATATCAGCTATCATTGCGTTTTTAGTATCTGGGCTCAATATTGTTTTTTCTTCTTTTAAATAGATTTTATATTTTTAGTAGTTTTAAATTCACAACAAAATTGAAACAAAAGTACAGTGCATTCCTGAGTCTGGGCCCCACAGAACTACAACCTCCAACTTCACCAATATTTCTCACAACAGTGAGACTGTTGTTATAATCTATGAATCTAAAATGAAACACCATTAGCATCCAGATCCAGGTTTACATTGGGGTTCATTACATTAGGTTACTTTGGAGTTGTACACTTTGTGGGTTTTGACAAATGTATAATGACGTGTTTCCACCACTGTAGTACCTCACGGAATAGTTTCAGTATCTTAAAAACTTCTGTGTTCTCCTATTTATACCTCCCACCCACCAACCTCTGACTTTTCACTATCTATATTTTTGCCTTTTCCAAATGTCATATAGTTGGAGTAATGCAGTATATAACTTAAGTGACATATTTCACTTAGTCATACACATCTGTTTTAGTCATTTTTTTCGCCAATGTGACTAAAAGACCCAACAAGAACAATTGTAGAGGAGGAAAAGTTTATTTGGGGGCTCATGGTTTTAGGTGAGGCAGGACATCATGGTAGAAGAGGGTGGTAGAGGGAAGTAGCTCACATGATGATCGGAAAGCAGAAAAAGAGCTCCACTTGCCAGATACAAATATATACCCCAAAACCCCATACCCCAAAGCCCCACCTCCTCCAGCCACACCCCATCTGCCTTCAGTTACCACTCGGTTAATCCCATCAAGTGATTAATTCACTGATTGGGTTAAGGTTCTCATAATCCAATCATTTATTCTCCAAACCTTCTCACACTGTCTCACATATGAACTTTGGGGGGACACACTCACATTCAAAGTATAACAGCATCCAAGATTCCTCCATGTCTTTTTCACAGCTTAATATATCATTTCTTTTCAGTACTGGATACCATTCCTTTGCCTGGATGTACCAGGTTTTATTTATCCATTCATCTATTGAAGGATTTTTTTTTTTTTCCTTCCAAGTTTTGGTGATTGTGAATAAAGCTGCTTTAAACATTTTATGTGCAGGTTTTTGTGTGGACATAACACTTAAACTCATTTGGATAAATAGCAAGCAGTGCAATTGTTGGGTCATATGTTAGGATTATGTTTAGCTCTGTAAGAATCCATCGGACTGTCTTCCAAAGTCACTGCCTGTGTTTTCATTCCTACTCTCCTTAATGAGAATTCCTCATCAGCATTTGGGGTGGCCAGTGATTTGGATTTAAGCCATTCTAATATAGAGCTGTATCTCATTTTAATCCACAGTTCCCTAAAGTCATTTGATATTGATCATCTATTTATATGTTTATTTACCATCTTTATATCTTCTTTGGTTAGGCATTATATCTAGTCCTTTAGAAACAATTATAAACCATCTTAATCAGGTTATAAACTTTATCTACTATCTTTTATTCAGATTGTATATTTTCCTTTTGAGTTTTAAGAATTTTTTGCCCAGTTTAGATGATAGTCCCTTAACAAATGTGTCTTTTGCAAATATTTTTTCATAGTCTGTGTAGCTTGTCTTCTCATGCTTTTGACTTTACTTTTCATAGAAAAGTTTTTTAATTTTAACGAAATGTATTTTCTCAATCATTCTTTCATGGGACCACACCTCTAATGTCATCACCATACTCAAGGGCAACTAGAGTTTCTCCTGTGCTATCTTTGACTAGTTTTATAGTTTGTATTTTACCATTAGATTTCTGATCCAATATGAGTGAATTTTTGTGGAGGGTGTAAAGTCTGTGACTAGATTGCTTTTTTAATGTGATGTCCACTAATTGAAAAGTCATTTATTGAAAAACCATCTTTCTTCTATTGTATTGCATTTGGTCCTTTGTTACAGATAAGTTCAGCATATTTTTTGTGGGTAATTTTCTAAGTTCTCTGTTCTGATCCATTGATACTACTCTTTCACCAATACCATACATTAGCGTTATAGTCAGTGTTTTGATGTCAGGTACCATCAGTACTCCAAGTTTGTTCTTCTACTTCAATATTGGATTGGTATTCTGAGTCTTTTGCCTGTACATACAAACTTTAGAATCAGTTTGTCAATATCCACAAAATAACTTGCTGGGATTTTTATTGGGATGGCATTGATTCTATGGATCAAGCTGGGAAGAACTGGCATGTTGATAGTATTGTGTGTTCCTATCCATGGACATGACATCTCTCCATTAAGCTTTTTGATTTTAAGAATTGTGTAGTTTTCCTCATATTGTTCTTCTATACATTTTAGTAGGTTTGCATCTAAGAATTTTGTCATTTTGGGGTGCTAATATAAGTGGTTATGTGTTTTAAATTTAAATATTTCCTTCCAAATCATTGTGCCTTTTGTTTCTTTGTCTTGCCTTTTTACATAAGCTAGATCCTTGTGGAACTAACCTAGATGCCCTTCAGTTGATGAATGGATAAAGAAACTGTGGCATATATATACAATGGAATATTACTCCGCAATGAAGAATGATAAAATTATGGCATTTGCAGGCAAATGGATGAAATTGGAGAATATCATGCTAAGTGAGATAAGCCAATCTCAAAAAACTAAAGGACGAATGATCTCGCTGTTAAGCGGATGAGGACATATAATGGGAGGTGGGAGGGGTTAGCATTAGGGTTAGGGTTAGGTTTAGGGTAAGGGATAAGGAGTGTGGTAAGAATGAAGGAAAGAAGGACTGTATAGAGGGAAAAGAGGGGTGGGAGGGGTGGGGGGAGGGAAAAAATAATGAATCAAACATCATTGCCCTATGTAAATGTATGATTACACAAATGGTATGCCTTGACTCCATGTACAAATAGAGAAACAACATGTATCCCATTTGTATACAATAATAATAAAAAAAAAGAAGGATTGCTGAAAGAGTATATTCTTGCCTGTTCCTAACCCTAGGGGAAAACTTCAAGTTTCTCACAATTAAGTATGATATTAACAGGTGAATTTTTATAGACATTCAAGTGAAGGAAGTCTCATAATATTCCAAGTTTGCTGAGAGTATTTATCATGAATGGGTGTTGTATTTTACTAAATCTTTTTCTATATTTGTTGATAAGATCATGTGATTTTTTCTACTTCAATGTATTGATGTCATAAATTATATTAATTGATTTTTGGATGCTGAATTAGCCTTGCATATCTGGAGCAAATCCCATTTTATATAATATCAAATTTGAATTGCTTATATTTTACTGAGGAATTTTGCATCTGTATTCACGAGAGATATTGGTTGTTAGTTTCATTTTCTTGTAATGTGTTTTTATTGGTTTGAGTGTTGGGGTAATTCTAACCTTATAGAATAAGTTAGGAAATATTGCTTCTGTGTCTGTCTTTTGGAAGAGATTGTAGAGAATTAGTATAATTTTTTCCTTAAATGTTTGATAGTTTTTGCCAGTAAGCCCATGTGGGCCTGGTTCTTTCTCTCTTGTACAGTTTACTAATTATTGATTTAATATCATTAATATATATATAGGCCTATTCATATTATCTGTTGCTTCTTATGTGAATTTTAACAGATTGCATCTTTAAAAAATTTGGCCTATTTGATTTAAGTTATCAAATTTATATGGAAGAATTAATTATCATATTTTTATTATCCTTTTAATGTTTAAGGATCTATAGTAATGTATATTCTTTCAATTCTGATGTTAACAATTTGTGTCCTTTTTTCCTCTTAGAAGCTTACTGATTTTATTAATGTTTCAAAAAACAAGTATTTTATTTCATTGTTTTTCTGTTTTCTATTTCAAATTCATTTATTTCCACATAAATTTTCATTTCTCTCTCGTGATTTCTTTGGATTTTAATTTTCTCTTCTTCCAGTTTTCAAAGGTAGATGTTTAAATGATTGATTTTAGATCTTTCTTCTTTTCTAACATATGCATACAATGCTATATGTTTCCCTCTAAGCACTGCTTTTGCTGCATTCCATATATTTTAAGAAGTTGTATTTTCATATAAATTTAGTTCAAAATATTTTTAAATTAGTTTTTAGATTTCTTCTTGGATTCATGTGTTATCTATAAGTATATTGTTTAATTTCCACTGGCTTGGTATTTTTCTGCCATCATTTATATTTTAATTTAACAGTGATCTGAAAATATACATTGTATAAGTCTATTCTTTCAAGTTTTCAGGGTTTTTTTTATAGCCCAGAATGTGAACCTATGTTGATAATGACCCACATAAACTTGAGAATATTGAACATTATGCTGTTGTTGGATGAAGTAGTCTATAGATGCCTATTGCATTCATTTGATAAAGGTGCTGTTAAGTTCAACTCTTTTCTTTCTCTTTTTGAAAAGGTTAATAATTATTGAGTTAATATCATTATTAGATATAGGCCTATTTGTATTGTCTATTTTTTCTTATGTGAGTTTTGACAGATTGTATTGATTTTCTGATTACTGAATCTGTTCATTTCTGATAGAAGAATTTCAAAGTCCCCTATTATAATAATGGATTCACCTATTTCTTCTTGCAGTTCTTATTTTTTGTTTTGTATATTTTAACATAATTTGACATACACATTAAGGATTGTTTTGCCTTGTTTTGTCTTCTTGGATACTTGACCTCTCAATCATTATGTAATATACCTCTTTATCTCTGATAACTGTCTTTGCTTCAAAGTCTGCTCTTTCTAAAAACAATATGAGTACTCACAATTTCTTTTTATTAGTTTTTAGTATACTTTTCATCCATTCTTTTAATCTGTTTGTATTTACCTTCAAAGTAGTTTTTTAAGAGCAGCAAATAGTTGGGTTTTGTGTTTTAATCCTGTCAAGCAATCTCTTTTAATTGGTACATTTCAACTATGGATGTTTAAAGTGATTACTGACATAAGTGGAATAATGTCCACCATATTTATTACTGTGTTCTGTTTGCTGTCCATGTTATATGTTCCTATTTGTGTTTTCTATTTTTTCTTCCATTTGTAGTTTTAATTCAGCACTTCACATGGTTCTATTTCCTCAGCATATCCATTGTATATATTATTTCATAGACATTACTTTGTAACATTCTTAATTCCTTCTTATTCCTGGAATCATTGCTGTCACTTATTTCTCTTATACATAAACATGATATGTACGCATATATGAATACATTATTGCACATAAGCATATGTATAATTGAATATATTGTTCTAATTAGTATTATTGCACAAATTATAAAATGAGCGTTTAAAACATCTTCTTTTAAATTCCTTTACTGTTCCATGTCTTTCCTTTATTTGTATTCATCCAAGTTCCTGACCTATATCACTTTCCTTCTTTCTGAAGAATTTCTTTTAACATTTCTTACAAGACAGGTCTGCTGGGGACAAATTCCCTCAATTTCTGTTGGCATGAGAACATCTTTGTTTCTTCTTCACTTTTATAAGTTTTCAGGGTACAAGTCTAAGCTGGAGAGCTCTCTCTCCCTCTCTGTCTCTCCATTTTAAATAATTAACTTCATAATCTTGCTTGCATGGTTTCTGAGGAGAGAGCACAGGTAAATTTTATCTTTGTTTTTCTGTATGTTAAGTCCCCCCCACCCCAACCCCAGCTTCTTTTGAGGTGATGTCTTTATCTTTGATATTCTGCAGTATGAATATGATATGCCTAGGTGTTGATTGACTATTGGCCTTTATGCTACTGGGTGTTCTCTGAACTTCCTGGACCTGAGGTTTGGGGGAAATTCTCAGTCATTATTGCTTCAAATACTTATTTTATTCCTTGTCTTCTCCTTCTAGCATTCTTATTTGCATATATCACTTTTTTCGTATTTGCCCCAGAGCTCTCTGATATTTTATTCTTTTTGTTGACCATTATTTTTTCCTTCCCTTTTTAGTTTTGAGAATCTCTATTAAGATCTTTTCACGTTTCTTTCCTCATCTGCATCAAGCTTGCCAATGAAGATAGTGAAGACATTCCTCATTTCTGTTACAGCTTTGTGTAACATTTCTTTTTGAATATTCATTTCTGTTTCATGGGATTATTCATCTTTGCTCACATTATTTGATCTGGTATGTCACCTATATTTTCCATTAGCATGGTAGTCCTATTGTTTTAAATTCATAGTTTGATATTTACGACATTCCTGACATGTCAGGGTCTGGTCTTGATGCTTGCTCTTTCCTTCTCAGATTGTGATTTTTGCCTTTTAGTGTGCCACGTATGTTTTATTGAAAGATGCCATTAGGTACTAGATAAAAGGAAGTATGTAAAATAGTTCTTAGTGATGTGGTGATAAGGCATGTGGGGCAAAGAAGCTTTCTAAAGTCCCACAAATACATCTATTTTTTTGTGAGCCTGTATCCTTCCCTGGTCTGTAAATGTTGCAAATGATTTGCCATTTCTTTGATTTGGGGGTTGTTTTCACCACTTAGATGATACAGGATGGCCAAAGGGGACTGCATTTGAGTATTGCCCTTCCCCCATGTACAAGGCTAGAGGAGGTTGAAGCTGGGGATTTCTCTACTCTCGGGTCAGTTAGACACTGATAAATCCTAGCGTCTGGTAATCAATCAGAAGCACTAGAGGATTTTTCTCTGATATTTATTTTGGGAACCTCTTAGAGCTCCTAAAGGTTCACCTAGCAAAATTGAAGAGGTCCCCAAAGACTGAAGCTCACTTGATTTTTTTGTCTCGGGTTTGTCCACACGAGTCTCCAGTAGTTCATCAAAGTTTTTCTTTCCTGGAACTGGTTCCCTAGAAGGTTTCTGCTTGGTGTTTCTGCTCTACCAAGTTAGGATGATCTGTATCAGTCTATGAGTCTCTTCAGTTTTCAAGGCAGACATTTGTCCTGTGACTTCATTTCTTCGATAGCTCTACAGAGACTTGTTGATTTTTCAGTTTGTTAAACTTTTTGGTTGCTGTTAGGATAGAGGAGCAAGCTCCCTTCATGTTACACCGAAAGTGGAAATTAAATAATCATCACTTTTCTTATGTACACCTCTCTTTTTTGAAAAGTCCAGTCCAGGGGTCGATTTTGTGTTCCTTGGCAATTCTCTCTTGTGATTTTCTGGCTCCGCAGGAATATTTTACTTTCATCTGGAACATAGAATATGAACTCTGCTATGCAGGTAGTAAAGTAGAGCAAACAGTATATGTAAATAGCACATTCTTCCCAGTTCCTAACCCTCTTTCCCTCCAATCCATTTGCACTTTCTATTCTACTTGCCTGGAATGCCCTTCCTTAGTTGCATGCATGCTTTACCATTTTCATTTTGTTCAGGTATCTGTTCAAATAACAGCTTCTCAGAGAGAGCAGCCTTCTAAAATAGCAGCTCCAATTCTCTGTCTCCTTATCCTTTTATATTTTCTTTTATGACATAATATGTGTGCATATATATCTGTGTATTGCAAACAAACAGTTATTGATCTCTCATCCTGATAAAAAAAATGATAGCCAATATTTATTTGGGGTTTACTATGGACCAAAGCCATATTTCTTTGTTACAAGTAAGGAAACCGAGGTGCAGAAAGTCACTCACTTAAGTTCATAAAGTTGGTACTTAGCAGAGCCAGACTTTAAAATAAAGTGTATGTGACTCCCAAACTCATTCTAGGAGCAAAGTCTTTGTGGCATGTGACCCAACAGAAGCACATTTCATTTACACCTATGTGTGCACATGCACACACACACGCACGCACACACACACACACACACATTATGACAATCATATATGTGCATTTATATATCATTCATATGTATATGTATGTAATGACTATATGTCACATATATATAATGTGAATATATATCATATTGTGTATTATATGTGTATGTTTCTTTATTTTATATCCTTCACTGAAATGTAAGTTCCATGAGAGCCGAGGCTTTACCTTGCTAACTACTATACCCCTGGAACCTGGTAGACTATATGGACCAGTCTTCAGGGTGTTCTTTATAGTTCCTCTAATGATTCTAATAGTGTTGCAGGTTCTAACAGCTCTCTAGATCATACCACAAATATCTGTTGAACCAATTAATGAATACATAAATGAACAAATCTATGAATACACAAATAAATCAAAATAAAATTTCTCAAACTATAATTGCATAGATGATATGTGTGCTTCAGAAAAAGAAATTTCTTTCTTGTCAATGATGTTTAAAATTTACTTTGTTGACCATCAGTTTCCAAGTGGGATATTCAGGTGATGAATGAAAGTATAGTCATTCATTCAAGAAGAAACTTGAATTTTCAGGGGAATGTGTGCAGGCCAGGAGAAAGGGAGGGGAAGGGGCATTATTATAATGCAAAAGAATCACTGGACATTTTCAGAGACCAGTTTAAAAATTCTTCCTGAGTGGTTGCTATTTTAGACTATATTGAGTGGTCTCCAGTAGCGATAATTAAAGTTTTTATTCCCCAAGAAGAAAAAAAGTGATCAATGATATTTCCTAAGATTTCTTTTAATTGTGTAGCAGAATGCATCTCTCAAATGCTGTCATTTGTGAGAACTTCAAATAAAATTTAAAGACCACAGACTATGTAATCATCATTTTTCTCTATTTGACAAGAAAAGTGTTAATATATCTAAAAAGGGCCAAGGTTAATTGATATTTGGCAAAATGAATGTCCTATTTAGGATAATTTTTTTTCCACAAATTGGAGTACACTAGATTTACTTCTGAAACCTCTTATCCATATAATTCTGTCTGTTACCTCTGTTCAAACATCTCAGTTTGTTTTCAATCACAATCTTGAAACTAAAATAGAAGGGGAAGGTGGAAGGATTTGGGTTCATTTGTAGTATAAAATAATATATATGTAAATTAAAAAATTGCCAATCACAGAAAATGTAGAGGAAAAAGGAAAATAAAAGAGTTTCATATGACAGTTATCATGTGCAAACATTTTGATAGTGTTATAATTTATTTATACTTATTAGTAAGTATATTTAGATTTTATTTTATGTACAATATTAATATTTTTTAAACCTAAAGGATGTCATCACACCAAGAGTGATTTAAAAGACATCAGAAGTAGATTCCATTTAGTGGTCATTTAATTGGTCCTTATTGATGAGAACTTAGAATTTACTTTTCCTTTGCTTTTTTGTTAATGTTTCATTGACCATTTTTGTGACTTTTTGCTTCTGAATTCAGCATAATGTTCTTACTCTACAGTTCAGCCACAAGAATTTATGGATCAATGATTCAGGGCAATTTTTAAAGTCCTTTTGAAAATTTCCAATATTTTTTAAATGGTTGAATCATGCACTTTTACCTTCTACACTAAAAATGCAAAACAGACCTGAATTCATCATAGAAAATATGCTACTACCCTGACCTTGACCTTCCCCTTGTCCACAGCAGATGGGACCTGGGCCAACCTAAAAACATTCTTTGTTTTTTCAGTTATATTTTACTCTGTGAAACCAAAAATGCATTAATTGGACTTCTGTTCTGCAGTATACGTAGAGTTGGGCCAGTGTTGGTGCCAAGGCTGGCTGGAGTCATATCAAACCCAAGCCAAAGACATGAGGGCAAGACCCAGAAATCATGGAAGAGACAGGAGACTGTGAGCTTTGCAGCAGCAGCCAGACTGCCTGAGATAAGAGCCCATGTGGTCTCAGGAGCAGGAAGTCCTGACAAAGAAGATCAAATTGGTCTGCAGTGTTTACACTCCCTGTGAGACCTGGCTGGACCTTCCAAGATGGGTGCCTCTTCTTATAATCAACCTCCTGTCTCTTTAGGCTTCTCTGAGTGCATTTCTGCTCTTTGCAACAGAGGATCTGTGACAAAGCACGTCAGTGTCAAAAGTGACAGCTTTTTATATATAACTATTTCCAAATTCTCACAGCTTTTAGAGAAGCCAAAGATAATGGATACATGATTACTGCTTAAGAGCCATTTACCAGAAACGTATATAAGCACACATAATACAGATTGTATGTCCATATATATATACATACACACATGTATGCATACATGTGTGGATACCTACATATATGCACACATACATAAAATGTGACCAAAATTTTCTCCTTTTGTTTTCTTTCTTTCCTTTGATCTCTTTCTTTCTATTTTTTTTTTTTTCCAGTATGGGGGATTGAACCCAGGGTTTCTTTACCACTCAGTTACATCCCCAACCCTTTTATTTTATTTTATTTTATTTTATTTTATTTTAGGACAAGTTCTCACTAAGTTACCCAGTCTGGCCTCAAACTTGCAATCTTCCTGCTTCAGCCTCATGAGACGCTGGAATTAATTACAGGGATGTGCTACCACACCTCGCTTGAACATAATTTTTGATGGTAGATCTAACAAAGATTTGAAGGCCAATGATGGTGACCTTCAGGCATGACTCATTGTTATTTTTTTAGTGTCACAGAACCCAAAGAGAGAAATAACTGGGAAAAAATATCTATAATTTAACCTTGGGATATGGTACAAAAGAATGTAGAAGAAATTTACAGCAAATCTATAATTTAACCCAGAGAAATTTATAATTAAGCTCCTGGGAAATGGTCAGGGAGGGTGATGTCATGACATTAAAATAATAAAGCAGATAATAGACCATTAACATGCTGCACAGTAGCATTTCTGCATCAGGATTAGCAGACAAGTATTTAAGGGAAAGGGCAATTTGTGGGCTGTGGTCACAATGGTAGAGATAGTACAGGGCCTGCCCACAATCCTTCTGTCAGCAAGTGACAGGATTAGACCAGGGACCCAGTACCCTTGAACCCCAGAGGTCATGTTCTTCTGCTATTTTATCAGATCACACACCTTTCTGTTTCCACTAACCAGGAAACAGAAAGCACTCTTGTGATTATGGTATTGACTTATCCTTAAGCCAAACATATTTTTGTAGGGCTTGTTTTTCTACCATCAAAGATCGAAACCTATTTCTCAGTCAGCTTGCCATTATCCACTCAACCCACACACTCCAGGATTTCTCAGCTTTTAAAACGGAAGAATTCTCAGATTAACTATATAATTACTCACATAAAAAGACTGAAAGGACAAGACTGAGAGAATACAAATTTCTTGAACCATGCACACCTTAGGCCAAGCTCCTGGTCAAAGTGAGAAAGATAAAGTAGAAGGAGGAAAGAAGGAAACGCTTTTCAAATGGTATGTCTTTTTCAAGGTTTCCCCTCCAAGTCCCCACCTCTCCCAGGCATTGGACAAAATTCTTCTTCCTTTGACTCCCCAGATTCTGTTGAATGTTTTTAAAGGATTACTACTTAGAGTTGTCCATTCATCTACCTCTGAGTTCAAGGGAAGATTCACATTACTGATTTTTCTTGCCATGAAACTTTTATTTTCAGGCCCAAGTAAATTGATGTTCATCTTCAATTCCCCCGCATAATCTCCCAGGCACACTCATTCTGTGTCGACGTGCTCTACGAGACGTACAGCTCCACTGTGGGTGAGATGCAATGTAGTTACTGAAATGAAATATAAAAACCAAGAAGGAAAAATCACCGCAGCGCTCCCTCACCTCATTTCCAAAGGGTCAGACTGGAATTTATCCTCCAAAGTATTCTCCTAGGCTTTATCTCACCCTGGGGCAAGTCTTAGAGGGTGCTGTTCAGAGATACCAGAATTAATTTTCTATCAATAATAACATTCTACTTTATTATATTCATGTATTAATTCATTCACTCATTGAACAAACATTTATTGAGTGACCTTTATGTACTGGGCACCGTGCCCAGTCGCTTAAGGGAAAAGAGACAGAATTAGTAAGATACACATTCTGTGTGTTCTAGGAAGGAGGAAAGTAAACAATTGCAGTGAGCAAGGGCTTCATGTGGAAATTCTGGCCACCAAAAGGTTACCCTCATTCTGCCCAAAGGTTATGAGGGGACGCTTAGCCCAACAGAGCCCTTGTGATTTAGTGCTTAGAGAATGAATGAGTTGGTGCCAAACAAGCAAATCTGCCAGAACTAGGGGAGCTGAGAGCCTGTGAGTCTTTCAGGGTGGCAGAGTTTATGCCAGAGGTTACATGGGCATGGGCAGAAGACCTTGATTATGGAGGGACCAACCACCTGTAGCAAGGTGCAAGACAAGGACCACATCAACAGAGGGGGCCTTCCCAGCCTTGGTAAGTCTTTCACTACACCCCAGCTGTAACTAAAGAAGACTGAATTGCTAGTGGTTGCCCAGCTGTATTTTCCCCTGGTTCCAGACTTATTGTAAGTGGCAGATGTTAAATTCCAGATCCTGCAATTTCCAGGAGGGGGCTCTAAATCCCTTATTTGAATGAGAAAATAAAGGTTGGGAGGAAGGAGAATCTTTATTACACTATTTATTAACTATGAGACTAGAGCAAATAAATTAACCCTCTCATATTCTGTTTACTTATTTACATATTGAGAGTGAGCTGAGCTGCCTTGCCATGATTAGGTAAATGACTTAGTGTAGACAATGATGCCCTCATGGAGACAAAGCACCTTGTGATATTTATCAAGACTCTCAATCCCTTTCCCAGGCAATCCACCTTCACCACCTTGGTCAACCCTCAGCTTTGGAACTGCAAAAGCCAAATCTCTGGCAATAGGCTAAAGATTTGGAAGACAGAGTCTGAGGGGAAGCCAAGAATTACAGTCTGGTGTGTGCAGCTGAGTGGTTTGTGATCTATATCACAAGTACCCTGCATGGTTTGGGGAAAGCCTAGGATAGAGGAAAGACAATTGCTATAATTAAGTACCACAAAGTTGTTGGCTTTAAATAAAGTACATTTGTTCTCTTGCAGTCCTGGTTCCAAGAATGGGTACAGAAGGTCAGAACCAAGGTGTCAGCAGCAGGAACACATTTCTCCAGAGGCTCAGGGAAGAATCATAACCTTGCCTTTGCCAGCTTCTGGGGCTATCTATGATCTTCTGTGTGGTGGCTTCCTTCTGTCTTCAAAGCCCATAGTATAGTCTTCAAATCTTGCTCTCTCTACTGAAGTCATGGAATTGCCCTTTCTCTTTTGTCTCCATAGTTAAATATCCCTCTGTTGCCCTCTTATAAGAACACGTGATTTCATTTAGGGTCCACTCAGAAAATTCAGTGCAATCTTTCCATCTCAAGATTCATAACTTAACAGTCCTAAAGCCTTTCTTTTCCTCTCATATAAAGTGACATTTTCTCAGGGATTAGGACCTGGACATCTTTGGGGGTTATTATTCAACCCAACACATTCCTTTAATGATTAACATCTAGGGAACCTTACAGCAGAGCCAAACAGGGGAAGGCAACTCAGGCACACAGAGTATATGATTTAAGGAGGTCCCAGACCTGGGTAACATACACGTGCAGAGTCAGCACCTGTGATTAAGCACCTCTTTAAATCTCATTCTTTAGGTGCCTTGCTCATCTTACTTTACTGTGAGCCCTGTATTAGAAAGGCCTGGTGGCAAAGCAACAGTAGAACAGAGATGGGGCATGTGTCTATGCAGCAAGTGTGAGACAGTCCTGTGGAGTTCCTGCCGGGCTGTTTTTGAATGAATGTCTGTATGTGTGTGCTGAGTGGCAACATAGGGTGATAGACAGGGAGGATGGTACAGAGCAGTGGAATGATTTCCCATAAACACACAGTAACACTCCATTCTAGTAACACCTCAGAGTAGATCTGAGTTTCCAACAGATCCAGCCTGCCTTGGAGAGGCCTTGCCTTTCTCTGAGAAAGTGATTGGTGGCCAGAGAGGGAATGGAATTGTCTCAGAGCTTCCCAGCAGGAACACTACCAAGGACCAAATGGGCAATTCCCTAGGAGGTGTGTGCATCAGGGAAAAGTGTTAGGAAGACCATGGGCTGGCAGCAATTGAATCTCCTATGGAACAGAGACTCAAACAGGAGATGAAATACAGACATAGCACATTCTGTGCATGCATCCACAGTGTCTTATCTGGGGTACCTATTGAACAATGATGTTTCTTTCTTCCTGACTTCCTACATGGGCCAGAGAGCTGTTTGTGTTCCATCTGTTCTGAGCTTCCTGTTTTGGGGAACTCAATACAGAACAAATACCACTTTCAGTAGACACAAACCTGGTCTTCCCGCCAGCTAAAGGCACCCCCAGTGTCTCCTCCACATTACCTCCTTCTCACCCTCACACAGTCCCAACCAAGAGGACAGTGACTCACACTAATTATACAGTAGCAAGAAAATACACATACACACACACACACACACACACACACACACACACACACACATCACACATTTTTTTCCCAAAAGCAGCTGGGACTTTCTATTTATTTGCCCGCTATTTATAACTCGTTTAGACAAGGAGCCTTATCTCCTCCTCCCACCCCACTCCCCCAAATAAAATTTCTCTGGGGTGGATCTAGTTTTATCTAAATTGGTTGGACAGAGGAGCACAGCATATATAATCCATACTGAAAGAGATAAGACTTTCTCCTTGTACTTGATATAAAAATATCCAACAGGCGAAATGAGCATGGATAGGGAAAAATTAATTTACTTCCCTGCTTAATTAGTAGATGCAAGATAAATGTATCTGCTTAGCTCCCTAATTATAATAATACTTAGCGGTTACGTGAAACTCTTCATCATCAAAAATACCACCCTCTACTGACACTAAATAATTAATCTGTGGCACCCCAGTGTGAGAATCTTAAGTGAACAGAAGAGCCAGGATGTTGGAAGGGAGCAGATCAGAGTGAGGTGCCAAGACTTCCCTTAGTATTAAACAAAGGTTGCTCCTCGGGCCCCAGTCCCCTGACCCCAGGATGGGCATTCGGAAAAATCTGTGTACCTAAGCTGGTCCAGGGCTCTGCCAGCTACTGGGAAAAGTCTACCACTGAGTTCCAGAGCTGTGAGCCCCTGTCTGCCCAACTGTGTAGACAGAACTCTTCCTTCAACAGTGAATGAGGCTGGTGATAGCTCTCAGAGGGCAGAGGATCTCGGTGCCATCTTGGTGCAGTCACCAGATGACCTCACCAGGTGCCTTCAGTTTGTGAATAGATTTTTCTGCCCAATTCCTAGTTTGATGTTCATTTCCTTATTTCTGCTTTTTCCATTTTTCTGTGGTGGGATCCAGTTCCTGGTCTCACTCATATCAACTTAGAACTTCTAAGCAAATCTGTGAATTCCACATTCATCAGATCCTAGAAACGTCTTCGACTCCATATTCTAGAGCTTCATTGTCCTTGCCCCTTAGATCAGATACTTTCAAACGGACACATTTTCAGTTTCAAACAGAGTGGAATTTGATGTCCATCCTCCTGAGTGACAGGCGTGGTGTCTCCTTACCATCTTAGAGGGTCACATTCTCCCCCGCCCCACCACCTTCTGGTGTTCCTCAGCCTACTCCTCTCAGATGGGATCTCCCAACTTGGCTCACTCTGGACCACACCAGTTAGGGAGAAGTCTCTGACCCAGACCAAGATTCAGGTTGCAGAAGGAGGATAAAGGAAGTATCCACTATCTCCTTGCCCTTTATTCTTTCCAATTGCCATATTATTCTCAGTAACTAAGTCAGTATCATAAAAGAAAGGGGAAAAAAAACAATCTAATCATCATTGTGTTTGGTGCTTGATAGATTCATAATAAAATCTGTTTAAAAAAATTAAAATATTCAAATAATTTGCTAAGGGCTTAATTTTTGTAAGTTTCAGAAAAAGGGAAACAACCAAGCAATGGAGAATATCTACTATTATGAGCTCTTGCTTTTATTTTATAACTAGGTGTGGAGAAAGGGAGATCATTCAAAATAATTGCTATTTAAATTGCAGCTTTATTGTATTTTTCTCTTGTTTTTACAAACATTGCAGGCCATATATATTTTGTTTAAATTTAAAATTTGTTTAAGATCAAAATTACTGAATGGGATAAAAATTTTTACTTCTAATTATACAGCTTAAGACAATGTAATTATGTAACAGTTTTTGAAAAAAAAATATATGAAGGTAATGTCTCAGATCTTTCTCTCTCCTTTTTTTCTTAATATCAGGCTTTATCCTTAACCATCGAAAAATATATAACTCCTGTATGCCCACCAATCATCCCTCCATAGCACAGTTAAAAATACAGCTATGGTTAAATCTTGTGGGCTCAGAAGGGGAGGAGGCAAAGAAAACAAGTTTTCCACAATTTCCCATAAGTCTGTGAGTTAGAAATTCACTCATTTCACAAATCAGAAATCTGCCATCATGGGTTCTGCTACCCACTTCTGTTTGCTACATACTGGACCAGTTCAGAGCATAAGCCAGGATGGGGAAGGGCACAGGGAAAAGCCCTGACACAGGAAAGACTCAAAGAAGTGTGATGCTGTTAGGAAGTCAGGAGGCACAAGAATGCAAAGAAGGATCAGAGCCAACTTCATGGAAACCAGAGCCAGCGTGCCAGTGAAATCCGCAGTGGCTTGGGTTTTCATCCAATGCTGAAAGGAAGCATCTGCACTTCTGAACTCTAATAGATAGATAGTGGCTGGCCTTCGTGAAAGTCGGTTTTCTGGAGATGGGTAAATATAGAAAAAAATAAAGTTTGTTGAGGCGATTGCAGGGGAAATGTAATCTGCAATTAGCTGTTTTCTCTTGAGATTACTTCCATGTCTGCGGACCTTCAACTCCATGTTTCAACTCTCAAGTGTAAGTTTTCTCATCTTCAAAATGAAAGAAACTGAATGAATGCCCAAATAAATGCTTAAAATTTTACAGCTATGTGTGTGTGTGTGTGTGTGTGTGTGTATGTGTCCTGAAATGAACCTACACATTAGTATAGCTTCCACAGATTCCATATCACATAACTGTATTCAGCAAGCTAACCACGTGTTATTAGGAAAAACTATTAATAGCTTTATTTTTTGAGCAGTGATTGGTTGATTAATAAAAAGCAAAGAACAAGAGAAAAGAAATTTATTATTACTATGTAGATTGATGAAAATGACAATCAGGAAGAATGTTCAAGAGTTGGGTGGTTTGAGTTTTTCTTGGAGAACACCTCTTATTTTCATAATTAAAAAGTCACTGTATAATAAAATTGCCATCATAAAAATAACCACTCTGGACTTTGTACTTTCTAGATGTATACTACATGCTTCCCATTTTTAATCCCCACAAAAATATTATTAATAATTATCATCCCCATTATGTGAAGAAAAGAAAGCACAGAAAAGAGACATGGTATGCCTGCAAAGTACCCAAACTAGTAATTCCAGTCTGATTTTTGTTTTTGTTTTTTTTTGTTTGTTTGTTTGTTTGTTTGTTTTTTTGGTGGTGCTGGGGATCGAACCCAGGGCCTTGTGCTTGTAAGGCAAGCACTCTTACCGACTGAGCTATCTCCCCAGCCCGTCCAGTCTGATTTTATAGTCTTTGCACTTTCCACTGAACACATTGCCTAAGGATATTCAAAAGAACCAGCACCCAAAGAGTTCAAATATGGCTCATGCTCATATTTCCACGACAAACTGTGTTTTGAATGTACAAAAAGGTGCACCATTTTTGGGGGGTGGAAGCCCTCGCCTGTCTTTGCAACTTTCCATCTGTCCTTGACTGGGAGCCCCTCAGCCTGCATCCTGCCTTCTGCAGTAAGCACACTTCAGAGCTTCCTCTAGAAAGTGCTAATTCTTATTTCACACTCAGACCCCCAATGAGGAAACCCACACCTGGATTCTCTCAGTACCACTTTCTTTCTCAAGGCAGATCCAGCTTCCTTGAGATCCCAGCAACACTGTTTGTCCTTTGCTATAGCACCTTAAAGGTTAAAGACAAACATACCCTCTTTTTCAAAAAATTAATTCTGCTTCACACTTGACATATGCTGTATTGACAAAGGGCCGCAGGCCTTTCTCTTCCCAAAAGTTTCAAAACAGAAGGTCTCTGTCCAAAATAGAAGCGTATGTTACACTGTTCCCATAAAAGAAGGAAACAAGAGAAGTCTCAAAGCCACAAACATTCTATTTCCAAGTTCAGAGCAAACAAAAAATATGCCAGCCCAGAGGGGATAGATTTGGAGGGAAGGGGGAGCGAGACATGCAAACTTTAATTCTATGTTTAAATCCCAACATATGGGCCATTCCTATTTTAGGATGACAAATACTGACTTCCATATTTTGGTAATTAATGATATAAAAAGAGGAGCTAAGCTACATTTGCAGGTCTTAGTAGGTTATCCCAATATCAGTATTTTGGGGATCAGGTGCCAACTTTGTTGAATAGATTTGAAGAAGTCAGTTGCCCAAAGTCTCCCACTCATTAAAAAAATGTGGATGAGGATCTAAACTTGTGCACTTGCTTCTCCTGAGGAATCTCGTTTTCTGGGATCTAATTTTAACACCTTAGTACATCCCTAAGAGGAAACCTGCTGTGATCCAGAGTTGGTGGGAAGACCCTGGCAGGTTCTTTGCTGAGGGGTACACGTTTCTGGAGGCCAGTGATGGGTACATGGCACCCAGTACAGTGCTCTGTGAGAGACAAACTCAGGGTTACACAGACCACTGGACATTCTTATTTGTCGGGCTAATGCTAACCACCTAAGTCAAATGAAACAAACCTGTCACATCTTTCTTTGGATGAAAGAGGATTTGATCGCAGTTTATGTTCCATTGTGCTACCAGCACTGAATTCAGCTTCCAAGACCCCAGATGTACCCTTCTGGCACTAAGTTGCATCCCTATTCCTCACCCTTGAGCTGGATCCAATCCCTAATTAAAATTGCAGGTTGCTGTTCTACAGGGATTCCAAACTGATCTAAAACTCAGATCCTTCACCATGCTAGGTCTTTGACCCCAGAATGTTCTAGCAGTTCACAAACTTAGATATCTAAAATGTGTATCTTCATTCTTTAATATTTGTCCTACTAGATATTATGTATCAGGAGCCTGGAGTTGAAAATGTATTATTCAATTCAAAGATAACCTGTCTTTTGCTTAGGGTTCTGTCCAGGTTTCTCACGTGCCCTAATTTTAGTGTGGAGTGAGGCACAATGTGTCCTAAAAGGGGTCTAACCAGTTGCATATGCTCAGACATGAGGCCAGGTTCCGTTTCTGAATTTCAGGCCAAATGGATAACTGTCACCTCTCTTTTCTCAGCTGCCAGTGTTGTCTTTTACTAGCACAGCAGATATTTTACTGTAACCACATTTCTCTGGTCTTGGGAACCTGACTTTTTAATCATACCCTGTCGCTACTGGTACAGAGGGCTGTGTTCCTTCTCCAGAAAGCTTCTGGTGGAAAAAACTCCCAGATTTTCAGGATGATCTGCACGGACATGCATACAGCCATTTCTGTTCTGGATTTGATCAAATCCCTAGACTCTATCTGAGGAAATAGGTATAGATGCATTTGTAATTTTCCTTTTCATCCTATCAGAAGTAGTATGATCCAAAAGATTAACTAAATATATCACCAACACCTGCTTTGTTCTGGCAAGTGGATTCTCCTCTCTACTGCATCTTTGAAATCATAGTTGCCAAAGGCATTGCAGTGAATCTTAGAATCTATACCTCTTTTCCATTAGAACTTCAAAAATCTACCCATGATATCAAGAGCTAAGAAATGGAGTGTGTTTGGTGTGTGTGCTTGTGCACTCATGCTTTATCATTTACTAATTATGTCTTTTCTCTACCTTAACCAATCCTTTTACTTCAACAATTGAGATGATTATATGATTTATCTCCTTTATTCTATTTAATGTGGCAAATTACATGATTGATTTTCAAATGTCAATTCCCAGAATAAAAAAAGAAACTTAGTTAAATGTGTATATAGGCTTTTATAAAACACTACATTTGGTTTAAAAAGTGTTTAGGAACTTTGCACCTATGTCCCTGAGACAGATTGCCCTCCTTTGTAAACTCCTTGTCAGATTCGATATCAAATTATGCTGGTTTCATACAAGGAGTTGGGAATGCATTGAAAACCTACATCCACACAAAATTCTGCATAGAGGTTTATAGTAGTTTCATTAACAATTTCGAAAACATCTAGCCACATGGTCTTTCGGCAGGTGAGTGGGTAAATAAACTATAATACAATGATGCAGAGAAATACTATTAAGTGATAAAAATAACCTATTAAATTCTGAGAATACATGAAGGAACCTTAAATGTATATGAAAGAACCAACTAAAACATTTCTGTGCTCTCTTTCTCTCTCTCTCTCTCTCTCTCTCTCGACATACATACACGTATGTAACATCTATAAATAGCATGCATATATAATACATACAACATACTGTAAATATCTATATATAACTTTATATATTAAATATATATACATATATGACATATACTGGAAAAATGAAAACTATAGAGACAGTGAAAAAGCCAGTGGGTCCATGGTTGTCAGTTTCTAGGTGGAGAAGGGCAGATGAATAGGTGTTATGCAAGGTGTTTTTAGGGCATTGGATTATTCTGTATAAAATGAAAATTATATAATATATAAATTATATAATATATAAAATTATATAATATATAAAATTATATATAAAATATATTATATAAATATATAATAAAATATATAAATATATATAATTTATTTATATAAAATTATATAATATATAAAAATATATAATCTATGATGATGAAAACATAAAATTATGCATTCATTTAAATCCGTGGAATTGTAGAAAGAGTGAAACCTGATATAAACTTTGGACTTCAGTTAATGAAGATGTGTCAATATTGGTCTACTATTGCAGCATGTGTACCACACTAATGCAAGTTCTTAATAATAGGGGAAGTTTGGGGTGGGGAATGAGGTAGTACATGGGACCCCAGTACCTGCTACACAGTTTTTCTGTAGACATTAAATTGCAGAGAAAAAGAATGTCACTTAAAAAAATCACAGACTTGCATAGACTTCACCAAAGATGATATAAGGATGACAAATGAGCATATAAAAACATGTTAACTGATGTTAACTATTAGGCAAATACAAAATCAAACAACAAGGTACCAAAGCACACCTATAAGAATGGCTTTTTAAAAAGTACTGGCAGTATCAAAAACTGGCAAGGATATGGAACAACTGGAACCCTCCAATATTGCTGGTGGGAATGCAAAATGCTATAACTATTCTGGAAAATAGTTTAACATTTGTTTGCATATGCATAGGAGGAGAAGAATATTTTTGCCCCCTAAAACCAATTTTACCTCCTTAGGAATAATATTTCGTTCATTTACAATGTGTGCTCTAGAGAAATGAAAAATTTTGTTTGTACGAAATCAAGTCATGAATATTTATTTATGTTAACTGTATTCATAACTGCTAAACATTCAAAATTAAGTAAATGTTCTTTAATGAATTAAAAAGAAACTATGGTATGTCCCTACAGGAGAATGCTATTCATTAATAAAATAAAATAATGGATACTCAACCAATCAGATGAATGTCAAACGTATCATGCTGGGTGAATTCAGTCACAAAAGGATACACATCATACAATCCTGTTTATGTGAAATTCTCAAAAAGGTAGAGTTCTGGTTACAGATAATATATCAGTAAGTGTCAGAAATTAGAAGTGAGGTAAAGGGTACATCCCAAAAAGGGACAAAGGATTGTTTAGGGGGCAAGACTCTTCTATTTCTTTATTGTGTTGGGGGCTCTGTAAAAGATAAAAATGTAAAGGGTATAGGAAATAAAAATGATATCACACAAACAAAACCTGAGACAATATGTTGCTAACAGATCTACTCAATAAGAAATATTAATGGAAATAATAGAAGCAAAAGTAATGTATATTTGAAATCTGGATGAAAAAAATGATCACTGAAAATGGGATAAATAATAGTAAAATATAACTTATATTTTAATTTATTTTAATTGTGGTAGAACATACTCGACTTTCTAAGAGAAATAAAGTACCAAAGTATTTATGTATATAGTATATATAAAAGTTAAATATATGACAACAGTATTATAAAGGGTGGGGGTTGGTAATATATTCTTCTAAGATCCTTACAAAGGATATAAAATGTGTTATTTGAAAGTAGACTCAGATCATTTACAATGTACATTGTGAACTTTTGAGAAATCAAAAAAATCCCTTAAAAGGTATAAGTAAGTCAATAGAGAAATAAATTCTCAAATTCCAAGAGTAGCAGAAACGTAAGAAAAGTAAAGAGCCAATGAAACAAAAGGAAAACAGAAAGAGGAAAAAACATTAATCCAGTTATATCTGATTTATGTGGACAAATTATTTAAAAGATTAAGATTGTCAAATTGAACACAGAGACTGACCAATTATTGTTATTTATTTTTTTAAAATTCACTCTATCCCCCCAAATCCATAAATAATTTAAAATTAAAAGGAAAAAAGTTTACCATTCAAAAACTAACCAAAAAATGAAACATCTATATTATCACACACCACATAAAGAAGTTTGGGTCACAAATGGACCAAACATACAATGATGATCCCATAAGATGTAATGCAGTTTGAAAACTCCAGTGTCTAATGACACAGTAGCCACAGTAACATTGTAGTCCAATTGGGTATTTGTAAACAAATATACTTGCTGCTTTTTATTCAAAAGCATAGTGATATAATTATGAACAGTTCATAATATTTGATAATGACAATGAACAATTATGTTACTGGTTTTTATATTTACTAATGCTATGCTTTTTATGGTGTCTACAACTAACAGAGTTTCAAACTACAGTCATCCCTCAATGTCTATAGAAAATTGGTTTCAGGAGCCCTGTGGATACCAGAATTTGTGGCTGCTCAAGTCTCCTATGTAAAATGGTGTTATATTTGCAGATAACCTATGCAAATCTTCCTGTGTGTTTTAAATTATCTCTAGATTTACTTAGAAGACTTAATACAATGCAAATGCTGTGTAAATATCATTATGTTATATTCCTGGGAATAATGACAAGAAAGAATCTCCGCACATGTTCAGTACACAGTTTTTCAAAACATGTTCAATTGCATCTGCAAGGTATCACCAACAAGAACATAAGGAAAAACTGTAAATTTGAAATGAGAATTAGACAAATTTATTATTGGATCTCAATTGATTGTACATAAGGCAGAAAACCAGTGTGTCTCAACAACACTTGACCGTGATGAATGAATCCAACCACATCTCACACGTATAACATTGCTACACTACAAGATGTCAGAAAGAGAAGAATTGACCTAGATTTTTGAGAAGTAGTAATTTCAACTACATATTATAAGACTAAAGACAAAGGAATAAAGAACATAAGCACTGCTTCTGATTGCTAAGTATGTTTATCACAGAAGCACAGGTTAGTCACTTTGAAACCACATATACAATAGGTGTTGAAAATAATATGTAATTAGACAAAGAAAGTCAGGTTTTCTTTTCTCTACCACAGAAATATGTTACAAATAAGCAACAGGGTAAATCTAGAATTAAACCATGATGCTGGATTGGACTTGAGTAGGTCAATATGAACCTACATATTTTTAAATGTATATATAGATATTTATACACAGATGTGTGTGAATGCACATATTGTGTATGCATAATCCTCGCCAACATTTATAGTTCCTTGTATTCTTGATGACTGCCATTCTGACTGGAGTGAGATGAAATCTTAGAGTAGTTTTGATTTGCATTTCTCTAATTGCTAGAGATGTTGAACATATTCTTACCAAGAACTATTGTCTGTAAATCTGAGATTATTTCAAAACAAATTAAAGAAAAAAATATTATGAAGTCTAGTAGTATTCTGTCTTGGAAATAAAGATCCCTTGGGTTTTGATGGTCTGTTTTGTCATTGTGTTTTGAATTATCACCAAACTTTAGACAATCTTAATGGTTTTGATGTTTTAAGAGTACAGAAATTCTCTCCTCCCTGTGAGTTCCTCTTTAGCAACATTCAAACTGGGGTAGATTGAATTTGTTAGACTTTTTACCCAGCTGGATATAGTTTGGTTCCTGTAAATGGTATCATAAGTCTTACCAACTTAAAAATAAAAAGCCAGTCTTGCACTCATTTGTTACATTTTTCATTCCATTTTACTATCTCACAAAACAGAGTAACTTTTTCTCCTACATCTTCCAGTAGCCATCTCCTATGTAATCCATCACATACATGGGACAAAATTCTCACTGAAACAATTTTGTTTTATATTACTGCAAGGTCTACATAATTTATAATTTAAACTATTTATATACACACATACATGTAAGTATATACCTATATATACACATATACATATATGTTAAAGCTATGCTTAATTTTGTATGTGCTTTTTGTTTGCTTATGGTTTATCCCACAATAAACATTTCTAAAACATCTGGACAAATTCGGCAACAACTCTACATCATCATTTCTGAATCTGGCAAGATCATTGATTATTCTATATTCTTTTCTTGGAAGATGTCAAAGCACATTAAATTCTATGAAAAATCTAATAGAAAAGGCAATTCTTTAACATATAGAGATGCCCGTATTATGTTCCTGTGTAATTTCTATTAATTTTGGATTCACCTTGGGAAACATTGTGTGATGTAATAAATGGAATTCACCATTAGGAGCAAACAAGAATGTTACTATTCTAGGCTGACTCAGGGTACTTGGCAGCCAGTTCAGGCAACAAGTGAGATTTCTAAGCTTGCAGCCCCATAGACAGGCAGTGGGATGATTAGATAAATGATGGTGCAAGGTGCGGGTGGAAGGAAGGATGGAAAGAAAGAAGGAATGAGAAAGGGAAGGAAGGAAAGAAGGGAAATGAAAGATAAAGAAAAGAAAGAAACAGAGAGAGAGAGGAAGAGAGAGAAAGAGAAAGAAACAGAGAAAGGGAGGGAGAGGGAGGAAGGAAGGGAGGGAGGGAGGAAGGAAGGAAGGAAGGAAGGAAATTTCCATACAATGAAAATCAGCCTAAAATCCAGAAAAAAACAAAGCAAACCAATTTAATTTACATGGGAACTATTTTCCTGATATTAAAATACAGCAGGGTATTGCAAACAGAAAAGTGTAGTTCAATGCCTATAGATTTGGAAAACCTCAATTGTTTTTCAATAAAAGTTGATGACTTACTAACATCTTTCCATCTTGACCAAATAAGATTATTGTTTTAAATGCAAGATGGGTTAAATATTAGGAACTTTATTGTAACAAAACACCAAATCGATTGTTCAATTCAGAGAAGCAAAACAAAATAAAATTGATATTGATAGAAACCAAAATCTGTCTTAAATTATAAAACTTTCTAATATGTGATAAGTACTAAGAGCCAATATTGAAAGTGGCAGTTAACTGTAAAACAACAAACTTCTTTCTGCAAACATCAGTAATCAAGCAAGAATGATTATTGTCATCGCTGGTATTCTTATGTATAATCAAATTATGCATGTGATAATTGTAACAAAATAATGACATTCTTATCAAGATTTGTACATGTGTATGCACACAGTGTTGGGGGTTGAGCCAGGACCTCATGCATGCTAGGCAAGAACTCTACCACTGAGTTATAACCCCAATAATAATTATTTCTTAAATATCCAAAGTTTGACAATCCTGGCTTCAAACACAGGCTTTTGGGGACTAGTTCTATAACTTTTGTCAAGAATGAATGAGAAAAAAAAAACAATTCATGAGAGAAATAGTAACTAGTAAACATTATAAGTAAGCAATGAAAAAATGTTCCATTTCTACCAATAATCAAAGATATGTGCAGTAAGGCAACCAGTTTTTTTTTTATTTATGAAATTGGTGAAATATAAATCAGATAACCTGATCCTGGGAAGAGTAAAGAAAATGTTTTCTCCTACATAATGAAGGTGGCAAAGAAATTGAGAATAGAACCCTTCAGGGAATAAAAATGGCAATATGTATTAGAAGCACATTTTAGTTCTTGACAGGATTAAAGAAATTGTCCATTATGAGAGAGAAAAACTATCATATTAAGTAGGTTCCCATGTAAATAGTATTCATAGTAGAGAAAGATAGGAAGCAATATATTGTTTTGATAATAGTGGAATGGTTGAATAAGTTAGAGTTGATCCACTAAATTGAATGTTATATGCAACTATTAAAATCATATTTTCAATAAACCTGGAGGGTCATTTATATACATTAATTTTAACTGAAAAAAATAGGTACAAAATAGAAAGAACGCCATGATTATAAACAAGATATTTCCATGTGAAACCTACCATGACACTGGGCATGCAGAAGTTAACCAGTGAGGTGCCCTTGAGCAGTGGTTTCTGGAGGGTTACAGTGGTGAAATGCCAAGACCATCACTGCTCTGCACAACGGGAGTCTGTCTGTCAATCTCTTCCCACTGAGGCTGTTGTAAATAAAGCAGTGCTTCCATTGTCAAAGCTGCAGCAGAATGCTGGTGATGCCATAGGCAATCTAGAGGAGGCACTGCCACTTCAAGGAGAAAGACATCTGCAGTTACATCCTGCCATTTACTAGGAAGCCCAGGAAGCTGGTTACAGTGCAAACTCTAGGGCTGGATGGAAGGAAGAAAAGAAGGAAGGAAGGAAGGAAAGGCAGGCTGAACATCAACAAAGATTAATAATAAAGATTTGAAGTAAAAACTGATAGTTCAAATAAAAGTATAATACTAACATGGGGCCCAAAGGGTCATCTCCATTACCATAAGAAGATGCCACCATTTCCTTTGTGACAATAAGATCGGAATATGAGCACAGAACTCATGGGTAGATATAATTAAAAAGGCATTTTTGGAGGTTAAATTTTCTGGAGTGAAAGGATAGGATTTGCTATTTTGATGGGAGGGTATTCAAATTATATAGTTGGGGAGAACCCTTGTCTGAGTGCATGCATGCACATGAGTTTTCAGTTGAGGCAGTAGAGCACTAAAGACCAGGGTGGGGGTTTGATGAAGAGTGAGGTTTCGCTTGAGCAGGTGGGGAATGAGAGCCACTGTGATATGGCATGAATTCACATGCAATGTGATATTTTAGTTGCAAGTTGGTAAAATACAGACATACTAATTTTAAAGGTCTATAATGTAATCATCCCACCAAACATAGCTCTTGTTCCAGTTTCCTAGTGCTTCATAATAAATACCCCAAAAGAGGACGATTCAAAACAGTAGCATTTATTGTGCACACAAATCTACAATGTAAACAAGGTTTGAGAAAGGCTGGCTCCCATAAGTTTTGCCTGAAGTGGCTCCAAGGTTGAGGACTACAAACATGTGAAAGTCTATTTATTCGTGTGCTGGTAGTTGGTGAGGGCTGCAGGGATTAATTTCCTCTCCACATAGTATCTCCACATAGGCTAGTTTGGGCTTCCTCCATGGACAGTGTCTGATATGCCCAGAAGGTGAGTGTCCCAACAAAGGAGAGAAAGAGAGCACCAGGTAGAAGTTGCATTGCCTTTTGTGATCTAGCCTGGGATGTCACAGTGTCACTATTAATTCTACTAAGCAGACAGTTATGAAAGTACACCTACTTCAAGGAAATGGCACATGAACCCATCTCTTACTGGAGGAGTGTCAGTATCACACTGTGAGAAGAATGTGTGGGATCAGATAAATACTGCTGCTTCCATCTTTGGAAAGCACCATCTGACAAGTCAATTCTCTGGTCATAATAATCCTACTTCTACCATATCCAAACACATTCATTTGTCTCCCCCAAGACCTCAAATCTCATCTCAAAAAGGCATCATTTTAAAATGCACACACTTAGTACACAAATTATATCTGATTGCCAGTGAGTCTTCTCATGTGAAATTCTTCAAGGACCACTTTTCAATTATACTCTCTTGAGATACGAAGACTTGTGAAATAAAAAGCAAGTTATGGGGGATGGAATGATAGTAGAGTGAAACAGACATTATTACCTCATGTACATGCATGACTGCCCGACCGATGTGATTCTGCAATATGTATAATCAGAAAAATGAGAGATTACACTCTATTCATATTATGATCTATCAAAGTGTATAAATGCATTCTACTGTCATGTGCAACTAATTAGAACAAATAAAGTTTAAAAATTTTTAAAAGCAAGTTATGTGACCCCTGCATGCCCAATGTGCCATGGTGGAACAGGCCTTGGTGAACTATGGGTCTTCCTGCTGAAAGAATTTAAAATGGAAGGCATATTGTAATTACTGCTCCATAGCAATCCAGAAATTCAGCAGGACAATGACGGTAGCTACAAGATGAGAGTTCAGTCTTCCTGCCTGGAAAGGATTATCCATGTTTCTTATTTTCACCCAGTGACCTCTTGGTTTTGCCTCCTGATTCATCTTTTTTCCATAAGAGATGGCTGGTATCTGTTGCTGTGTAGTTTCCTCAGACTGCTTTCTGATAACAGGAGTTTGGAAATGGAAAGTTCCATTTTCATTTTGTATCATGTTTATCTCTTCCAGTTCAAACTGAATTACTAATGTAATTTTTTAAACTTTGTTGGTTTCTTATAAATCATTTATAATCAACCCTAATAGAACAAAGAGCCAAATCTATGGATCTATTCAAGAAAATCTTTTCTCCATGTTATACTTTGGCCCTTACAAGGCCTTCCATACACTGGAAAGGCTCTGGAAGGAATGCTTTTTGTCTAATCAAATGACTCTCTAAGATTTTAGATCTTTCTGAAACCTTAATAAGTCATCTTATCATTCCGCCTAGAATTTATCTTTGCACTTAATCCCTTTCTTAATTTTGGATCTGGGTATCTGAGAAGGAGAAACTTATCCCAGTAAGTTCAGGTTCCTTTATATTTAGCAAATGTTTCTTGAGGTTGTCTCTCCCTCTTTTATTTTATAATAAGCAGGCAAAAGAAACCAGAGAACATTCAACATTTACCTGGAAATCTCTAGCTATACTAGTCAGTTCATCAGGTACATTTTCTACTTGCCACTTCATGACACATAATATTGTGCTAAATTTCCCTAAATGACCTAAAGGATCCCCTTTCCTTTCATTTTCAAAAGAATTCTCTTCACTTTTCTTTAAATAGCCTATGAAAGGGCTATTAGACTCTCTCTAGGAACTTCTAACTACCTCATGCCAGTCACAAAGCTATTACCAAAATTTCAGATTTTGCTTAGGGATACATATCCAGTTACTAATATCTGTACCAATCAGCTAGTGCTATATAACAAACACCTCAAAACTTAAAGACCTAAAATAACAACATTAAATTGGGTCATCAATTGCAATCTGTACAGGGCTTAACAAAGGCTGTCTCCATTCAATGGCACCTGGGTGGCTCAAAATCTAGAGGCTGAGTTCTACTCCTGGTTTGCACAGTCATCTGTCTGACATTTACTATTAATGCTGGCAGAGGGACTTGCTCTAGGTAGTTTCTCACAGCCTGGTAACTGGCTCCCTCCAGAATGAGCATGTTCTGGAGAAAGAAACTGCCTGGCAGAAACTGTTTTGCTTTTCATGACCTGTATCTGATTGTCATACATTGTCACTTCTGCTAATTCTCTTGTGGCACTTACAAAGTTCTATTCAGGTTTACAGGAAAGGAACACAGGACACTCCTGCCAGTGCAAGAGTATCCATCTCTCATTATAAAAGAAATGTTTGGTATGAGAAATATATCAATGTGGTCATTTTGGGGAAATACAAGATAAGACCACCACAGATGGTCCCCAACTTACCAAGATTTATGAAGGTTTGACTTAAAAATTTTCCACTTCATTAATGGTACAAAAGCATATTTATACAAACATTCTGTTTTTCACTTTCAGTACAATATTCAATCACTTACATGAGATATTTGACTTTTTACAAAATAGTCTTTATGTTAGCTGATTTTGCTCCAATCATAAGCAAATGTGTGTCCTGAGCACATTTAAGGTAGACTAAGCTAAGCAATGATGTTTGGTAGGCTAGGTTTTTTAAACTGTATTTTCAACTTAGAATTTTTTCAATTTATGATGGGTTTTTCAGGACAGGACTCCATCATAAGTGAGGAGAATGTCTATAGAGGATAGTCTTAATCATTCCAAATGCATTGTAATTTCTTTATAGAATGAGTTGTTTTTACAATTACTAAACCAAAGCAGCCTAAATAGAGTCAGATGCTAGTTTGGTCAAAATGTTTTCTGAATGTTTAATCAGAATTAAGTATGTGACCTTGTTACATATTAGAAACACAAAAATAAAGTTTGAGTAAAACTTTCAGAAAAATTTTCTTAAAGGAATATATTTTCCAGGTGCACAGATATTCTCTTTTCTCTGTCAACTACCCTGAAACAATAGGGAATCACTCCCATCTTCAACAGTCATCATGGATTTGAATTTAAACATACATAAGACTTATCCTGAATTTTACCATTCCAAGATGGGCAAAAAAGATTATGAGTTGAGTCACATTTGCATTTGAAATATGGAGAGAAGCTGAATACACTCCAATATCAAAGACCATGGATTAGATAAACTAGCCAATTTCCTACTAGCTATTTGTTGATTCACTATTTTCTTCAATCTTATGAAATAGCAGATTACAATTCCAAAGATTCTCACTTATGCAAAAAATAGTTAAAATTGCTTAATATTATTTGAAACAAAATAATCTTTATATGTGTGTATTTGTGTATATTACATATGTAACACTATTATTGTAAAAGTTTTATATGTGCATGCATGGACAGATGTGTGTGCATACACACACAAACACGTAGTATATTAACAAGTTAAAAAATAAAGTGTAATTAAGACAGAGAGTGAAATCCTTATTACAGCCAGAAAAAATAAATGCATGTACACTGGACTTTATTACTAGCAGGCTATGGATTTAGCAAAGCAACTTACTTCTTGCCAAAGTAAATGATCTTGCTATTACTTTGGATATAAAATTCAATCTAGAAATGACTTGAGTGGGTTTATATTCTAATTTCTATTGACTGGCAGAAGGTTGAACTATGCATCTCCCTTGATAACTCCATTTACATATAGGGAACCTTTCCGTCTTCTCTCCACCACATTTCAAAATTTGGTCTAAGCTGACATGATGAAGATTTGGGCCTACTTTTTCTTCTCTTTGGTACAGGGTCTCTGAACTAATTCCTAGGTCCTTGATCCATTTTGAGTTTTGTACAGGGTGAGAGATAGGGGCTTAATTTCATTTTGCTAGATATGGATTTCCAGTTTTCTCAGCACCATTTATTGAAGAGGCTATCTTTTCTCCATTGTATATTTTTGTTACCTTTGTCTAGTATGAGATAACTATATTTATGTGGGTTTGTCTCTATGTCTTCTATTCTATACCATTGCTCTACCCGTTTATTTTGGTACCAATATCATGCCATTTTTGTTACTATTGCTTGGTAGTATACACAATGGAATATTACTCAGTCAAAAAGAAGAATAAAATTATGGCATTTGCAGGTGAATGGATGGAGTTGGAGAATATCATGCTAAGTGAAATAAGCCAAAATACCAAAATACCAAAGGCCCAAATACCAAAATAAGCCAAATAAGCCAAAATACCAAAGGCCAAATGTTTCCTCTGATAAGTGGATGCTGTTACACAAATGGGGGAGAGTGAATAAGCAGAGAATGGAGGAACGACAAATTGTGTAGAGAGAAATGGGGGAGGGGAGAAGATGGGGGGGTAGGAAAGATAGTGGAATGAGAAAAACATCATTACCCTAAGTACATGTATGATTGCATGAATGGTGTGACCCTATATCGTATAGAATCAGAGAAATGAAAAGTTGTATTCCATTTGTGTACATTGACACAAAATGCATTCTGCTGTCTTGTATAACTAGGTAGAACAAACTATTAAAAAATTGTTCTTGTCAGGTCTTTTGGTCACAGTGGCGAAAAGCTGACTAAAATATTGGTCTTGTGGAAGTTAAAAAAAAAAAAAATCAGGCCTACACATTCCTACTTAACCACCATCCCCTAACACACCATACCACTTGCTCTGATTTTTCTCCATGGTCATGAGCAATTGCTAAGTTCACTGCACAGTTTTGAGGCTCTTGCAGGGAATGACAATACTGCAGCCAATGTAATTTGCCTTGAAATTTGGTATAATTACCTAAGAGCAAAGAGAGCATGCACTTTGGAATTAGATCAAGGTTACAATGTGAACCAATTTTGTGACCTCAGCCAAGGTCTGTAAAATTTTGTAAGGTTCATTTATACTCTGAATATATCAGTGTCAATATAATAAGGTTGGTGTGTGGATTAAATGCAATGGAATGTGAAATAATTGAGATAATACCTTTTACAGAAAAATCACTCACTAAACGTTTAGTTTTATTACCCCTTTCCCTCCTTTCTTTTTTTTTTTTATTTTTTCTCTCTCTCTGTTTTCCTCTGATCCTAGATATGTAAATATGATTTGATCTTTCACCTTGGGAGACACACTGTGATTTTTGGTTTTGCCTCCTCCAGGGTAGTAGGAGGAGACAGGTTTGTAAATAGATAATATAATCTAGGAAATGATATGATGGAGAAATGAGTAAAGCACTTATAAACCCAGGAGTGGAGAGAATTTTAACTACTCAGAATACTACCCAAAACGTTCATTTAAATTAGAGCTTACAGAATGCATAGATCTTTCTCTAGTGAATAATGAGGCCGATAAGGGTGAGCTTCCTGTCTGAAGAATCTGTCTTCATCTCAATTCCTAATCCCTGTTCCAAGTCAAAGATTTAATCAAGCCCACTGCATTACTCTCTACTTCATTACAAAAAATGACTGAGCAAACTTCTCTTTGATTAAAAAAGTAAAAAAAAATAAAAACCAAGGAAAAGAGTCTAGTAGTAGTTAACTCTACTCCTACCTTAGCATGCAGTGCAGAAGTAAAGCACATTTAATTTATACAAGTTGCTATTTTTATTCCAGGAAGACAGAATGTCAAAGCATCTTTTTACTTGTAGGGCACCCAAAAGGTTTTGTTTATAAAAAATCAATAAGTCCAAAGTTCTCTCTCTTTTTTTTTTTTTAAGTCCATCTATTTCTTCTTCACCTATATCCTGAAGGAAACCATGTATCTTCCAGCAAGGAGTTGGATTTTGTCAATTCTTTGTGGTCCATTATCAGCCAGCCAAAATTCAAGGTCACTCATTTTAGTGTTTGTTTCCTGGCAGAGGCCCCTCATTCTGATGAAGGTCCATAAAGTTGGTCAATGGGCATGGACTATTTGGGACGGTGTGAAATGCAATCCATCACTCTGCCCAAGACTCCCCCATCTTGTCTTGCTTTGTTTCTGATCATTTGGCATTGTCAGAAGGTGACCAGAGTTGCTCACCCTCTCTGTTCATTCTCCAAAAGAGCTACAGGGTTCAGAGTATTAGACTTCAGAGGTACAGCTGGTCAGATTCTTGGAATTATTTGCTATAAAGCAGCTGTTGTTCATCAGCATTTTGTCACTGTGACCAAAATTCCTGACCAGAACAACTTAGAGAATGTAAAGCTTATTTCAAGCCCATTGTTTCAGAGGTTCAATCCATAGAACACCATTGTTCTGGGATGGACGTGAGGCAAAGTATCATGGCACTAGGGCATGGCAGAGGAAAAGGGCTCACTTCATGGTTGCCAGGAAGCAAAGAGGGAGCACCTGAGCCAGAGACAAAATATAAACCCCCAGTGACCTAATTCCTCCAGCCACACTCTACCTGCCTATCGCTGTCACCTCATTAGTCCATTCAAGTTATTTATCCATCATGTTGATTAACCCACTTACGAGGTTACAGCTCCCATAATCAAATCATTTCACCTCTGAACATTCATGCATTAGCACAGGCACTTTTGGGGGATATCTTATATTGAAATCATTACAGCAGCTGATCTCTGTAAGGATTATGTAACCAAGTCACTTACCTAAACATCCAAGTACCAAGCAAAGACCATAATTGATTTTCTAATTCAAAACACTGATATACATTTTCTAAATATTTATTTAATATTTCTCTAGGTTTTTTGGTTAACTCTCTGCTTCATCATTTTATGTTATTATTTTACCTATTGCCTTTATTAATATCTCCCTTCTGTATGTTTTAATCACTGACTTGTCCTATTTTAACTTCTTAAATTCAAAGCTCTGTTTACTTACATTGCTAAGGATTGAAGCCAGAGTCTTGCCTACTCTGGGCAATACAATCTATCTTTAAACTATATCCCAGCCCTAAAAATTTCTTCTTTTTCTCCTACCTTATTTTAAAACCACATATTAGTCAATGTTCATTGCTGTATTAGTCAAAATTCTCCAGAGAAACAGAACTAATAGAAAATTGGACACACACACATGGAGAACTTATTATAGGCATTGGTTCCAGTGGAGGCTGAGAAGTCCCTCCATTTGCTGTCTGCAGGCTGGAGACTCAGGAAGGTCAATAGTATGGTCCCAAGGCTGACAGTGTATATTCCAGTCCAAGTCTGAAAACCTGGAGAAGGAGCACCATGGACAGGAGATTGATGTTCCACCGCAAGCATCAGACAGAAAGTAAATTCAAAATTCCTCTACTTTTTTGTTCTACTCAGGTTTTCCATGAATGAGATGATACCCACTCACATGGGGAGGACCATCTGCTTTACTCAGTCCACCAATTCAAATGCTAATCTCCTCCAGAAACACTGTCACAGATGCACCCAGAAATGTTTGCCCAGGTATCTGGGCATACCATGATCCCATCAGGTTGATAGAAAAAATTAACCATCACAACTGTTTTTTTTTTTTCATTTTTGCCACAAGTCTTAAGAATAATTTACATTTAAAGTTTTCTCTAAGTTAGTAGTTCTTTCTAAACATGTACATTTCATCAGGTGCAATTTTTTTGCTCCTATTTTGTTAATTCTTATTGTGTTGTGTTTTGTTTAACAAATATAGATTACATGACAAACTTTTTGCAACTTGTTGGAATTTCTTTGGGGTCTTAATTCATAATCAATATTTTGGAATGTCTCATGTTATTTAACAAGTACAGTTTTCTGAAATTCAAAGTAATACATATCTATTTGCACAAATAAATTTATCTCATTAATCAAATTCACAAAACAATATGGTTTCTATTGAGTTTAACTCTATTTGTTCAAACCTTTTCTTATTCAATATGCCTACACTTATATTGGTGTACTTATCTGTTCTGTCATTTCCAAGTGAGGTATAATCAACTTTCTCACTACCTTTGTAGTTTTTCAATTTGTCCTCCATGACTAATCATTTTTCCTTTACATATTTGAAGCAATATTGCTGGGTGCATAAATATTATTGACTGTAAGATTTACATGGTTTATTATTTCTTTCACCAAAATGACAAATTGTGGGGTTTTGTTGTTGTTTTAAAGCTTTTCAACTTGGATTTATTTGATCCTGTTTGCTTTATTCGTTTGCCCATAAAAATATCCATCTTTAGAAGATGAACTTTACAGACTCATGTTAATAATTAAGATATTTTTTTTACATTTCCATCCTATTTACTAAATTATAATTATCCTGAATTCTCATTACATTTTCTCCCAACACATTTGACTTTTATATATTTATTACCACTCTTGCTTCAAGGATTATTTTCTGAGGATATTATTGTATTTGAGTGTTATCTGCCTGACAGGGGACCCTTCATGAGTCCATGCAGGTACTTCAGAAAGAGTCAGGATACATTATCTCCTTCTGTGAAATTTTGGCACAGTCTCCTCATCTTGACACAAGCAAGTAGCACATTAGCTGCTACTGCCCTGAGATATGTCACTTTGTGACATGAATTGCTGTACAGGTGTTTTAGTCAACATTTTTGTTGCTGTAACAAAAAACCTGACAAGAACAAGGAAAAGTTTATTTGGGGCTCACAGTTTCAGAGGTATCATTCTGTAGATGGACAATTCCATTGCTGTGGGTCCAAAGTGAGGCAGAACACCATGGTGAAAGGGTGAAGAAAAGCATCTCAGTACATAACAGTTAGGAAGCAGAGAGAGAGCTTCCCTCACCTTGGAAAAAATATAAACCCCAAAGGCACACCTTCAGTGACCCATCTCTCCTAGCCACACCCTACCTGCCTACAATTACCGGCCAGTTAATCCCTATCATTGTATTACAGCATTGATTAGGTTAAGGCTCTTATAACCTAATCATTTCACCTCTAAACTTTCTTATTTTGTCTAACACTTGGGCATTTGGAGGACACCTCATATTTGAACCATAAAAGGTGTCATGACACATCCTAGCTGTATGTCCTAATAACACTACTTAGGGACACTGGGTCCCTGTCTATTACCTACACCTTTCATTTTTAGTCATGGAGAACCTCTGGAAATATCTCCATGTTTTTGTGTGTGCGTTTTGTTTGTTTTGTTTTTGTAGTACCAGGGATTGAACTCAGGGGCACACAACCACTGAGCCACATCCCCAGCCCTATTTTGTATTTTACTTAGAGACAGGGTCCCGCTTGATTGCTCAGGGCCTCGCTAAATTGCTGAGGCTGGCTTTGAACTCTCAATCCTCCTGCCTCATCCTCCCGATCTGCTGGGATTACAGGCATGTGCCACCACACCTGGCAACACCTTTGTTGTTTTAACAGTCTTCATCTGTGCTTGTATTTTCCTGTGGTTTTATTTTCTTTTCAACTAAAAGTATCTATTTTGTGTGTTTCAGGCATTATTTGTTTAATTTTCTACGAAAAAAAAGCCTTGTAGGTTTCCAGTGGCTTTTTGTGTTTATTGAATTTCTTTTCTACTTTTTGTTGTTGATGTGTTGTTATTTTAGTTTAGTTTAGTTGTTTTTTCATGCTGTGTCAACTATGTGAAGCTACTTGGGGTGGGGTGGAGAAGCAATTGGCATAAAGCTCATCCTGCCATCTTGAAATATAAAAATCCCTATTTTACCGGAGAATTATGTTTTTACTGGATCATCATATTCATAATATTAGAGTTCATAATCCTTTATAAATCTTCTGATTTGTGCTTCTACCCTACCTTGTCATTTCTGATGTTTTGTATTGTTCCCTTTTCTCTTTAGTTGAGCTTATTACGATTTTATTTGCTTTACTATTCTTGGGGAAAAAGTGTTTTATTAATCATCCTGTCTACCTATTTGGCTGTTCTATTCCTCTAATAGCAGTTCTTAATCTTAGTTAATTCCCTCTTTTTGGTTCTTGTACTATTTGATTTTTCTATATTTTATAATTGAATACACAATACATTTTCTATTTGTTTCTTAATAATAAAAAATATCTTTTCAAATTTTCTATAGTTTTACAATTCACTATCACATACAAATTAGCATATAGTTTGTTCTTTTCATTTAATGGTTTCAGTAAAATTAAGGATAATTTCCTTAATTAATTTCCATTCTTCTATTCCTTTAGCTTTGGAGATTATACAAGAAAATCTTAATTATCATAATAAGTTTTTGTTTGAAATCATGTTTAACATTTTATTTTTAAAGATTGTAAACAATGAAGGAAGCTAATAATACCTCAATTTTTAAAGTTTTAAATGTTATTTAATTTTGTAAATAAAATCATATATATCTATGTATACCCAATGCAAGAAATAAAGTTATTTTGTGTAAACCTATCAAATAATTTTATTTGATAATTAAAATTCTCTTTTATCTATGCACATTCATTGCTTACTTACTTTGTCCATTCTGAAAAAGTTTTAGCAATATTTTCCATTACAATTTCATATTATCAAATTCTATTTTCTGCAGTTTTTACTTTAGTTGGCTCCATTTTGTTTTCGCATAATGAAACATATTTAAATAATTCTTTGTAATGTCATTCTTTTTCCTATACAATGCATTTGGGTGAGTATTTAGCCCTGGATTTGACCATTCAGCTAGTTTCATTTTATTTCATTTGCTTGATTTATCTTTGTTAGATTATTTATTTCAAATTATTCTTTAGTAGTTTTCATTGGTATATTACATGAAAGTATTAAAAATTTGTGTATATATCTAGCATCCTGAAAACCAATGCCATGAGAGAGGATTCAAATCCATTCATATTTATTGTGTTGACTAAATATTTGATTTTATTCCTTCCATCCTAATTTGTATTTTTTGTTTATTAAACTATCTATCATTGCTGTTTGCTGTTTTTCTTATCCTTAATTTTACTGAAACCATTTCTCCTCAACACTCCCCATTAATTTTGAAATTCTAGTCTATTTTTACAACTTAAAGCATTACCTTCTCAACCATCAAAATATTAACTTGAGTCAATTACCCCTCAACCATAACAATGTTAACTTGTCTTATTTTATTAACATATCAGTATTAAGTATTATTCATTTCAAATAAAAAATTGCTAGCCCATTTCTACTTTCCCACATCACAGAAATGATTCCAAAGAAATGAAAACATTAAATGTATAGCTTTTTCTAAAATTATTTAGAATATTTTTTCCAGGTTATATTAGGTTTACCCTGATGTTTTATGTCTCCAGTCTTATTTTCCTTTATTTAGAGTACAGATTTTCAGTTGCTTCAGATAATATGCCCTTATCTGTCCATATTTTAAATATATATCTATAATTTTTTTTTGACTTTTTTTTTTTTTACATTTACATAGGGTAATGATGTTTATTTTATTTTTCCCCTCCCTCCCACCCCTCCCACCCCTCCCACCCCTCCCACCCCTCTTTTCCCTCTACACAGTCCTTCTTTCCTTCATTCTTACCGCTCTCCTTAGCCTAACTCTAAACCTAACCCTAAACCTAATGCTAGCCCGTCCCACCCCCCATTATATGTCCTCATCCGCTTATCAGCGAGATCATTCGTCCTTTAGTTTTTTGAGATTGGCTTATCTCACTTAGCATGATATTCTCCAATTTCGACCATTTGCCTACAAATGCCATAATTTTATCATTCTTCATTGCGGAGTAATATTCCATTGTATAAATATGCCACAGTTTCTTTATCCATTCATCAACTGAAGGACATCTAGGTTGGTTCCACAATCTGGCTATGGTGAATTGAGCAGCAATGAACATTGATGTGGCTGTATCTCTGTAGTATGCTGATTTTAAGTCCTTTGGGTATAGGCCAAGGAGTGGGATAGCTGGGTCAAATGGTGTTTCCATTCCAAGCTTTCTGAGGAATCTCCACACTGCTTTCCAGAGTGGCTGCACTAATTTGCAACCCCACCAGCAATGTATGAGTGTTCCTTTTTCACCACATCCTCGCCAACACCTATTGTTGCTTGTATTCTTGATAATCGCCATTCTAATTGGGGTGAGATGAAATCTTAGGGTAGTTTTGATTTGCATTTCCCTTATTACTAGGGAGGTTGAACATTTTTTCATATATCTGTTGATTACTTGTACATCTTCTTCTGTGAAGTGTCTGTTCATTTCCTTAGCCCATTTGTTGATTGGATTATTTGTATTCTTCGTGTAGAGTTTTTTGAGTTCTTTATAGATTCTGGAAATTAGCGCTCTATCTGAGGTATGGTTGGCAAAGATATTCTCCCACTCTGTAGGCTCTCTCTTCACATTTCTGATAGTTTCCTTTGCTGAGAGAAAGCTTTTTAGTTTGAATCTATCCCAGTTGTTGATTCTTGCTTTTATTTATATCTATAATTTTATGCATATAAATAAGTGCATGTATGTGTTTTCAGATTCTTTGTTTATCATATTTTCTTGTCATTTAATTATTCAATTTGTTTTAATTAAATTATCATTTATAGTCATATGTCCTTATATTTTTTCTTCATATAAAAACACTATATGATATGCTAAGTTAATCCTTGAAGGAAATGTACACACATTTACACACCTCCTACTCTAACAGATGAGTGATATTTTGACTGAGTATAAGATTTTTGTCTCACATTTTTTCCTTAATAAGTCTGCACATGTTGGTATACTTCATTTCAGGCATCTGAGACTATCTGATTCTCTTTCCTTTATAGAATATCTGTTCATTTTGCCTTAAAACTTGTATTAGGGAATTTCTTCTAGTTAATTTTGTTCATTTATACAAATCCATTTGTGTATTTTTTTATGATTCTGATTATTTCTACATCAGTTCTTCTTTTTTTTTTATTGTAAACAAATGGGATACATGTTGTTTCTCTGTTTATACATGGCGTAAAGGCATACCATTTGTGTAATCATATATTTACATAGGGTAATGTTGTTTGATTCATTCTGTTATTTTTCCCTTCCCCCCACCCCTCCCACCCCTCTTTTCCCTCTATATAGTCCTTCCTTCCTCCATTCTTGCCCCCCTCCCTAACACTAACACTAACCCCTCCCACCCCCCATTATGTGTCATCATCCACTTATTAGCGATATCATTCGTCCTTTGGTTTTTTGAGATTGGCTTATCTCACTTAGCATGATATTCTCCAGTTTCATCCATTTGCCTGCAAATGCCATAATTTTATCATTCTTTATGGCTGAGTAATACTCCATTGTATATATATACCACAGTTTCTTTATCCATTCATCAATTGAAGGACATCTAGGTTGGTTCCACAATCTGGCTATTGTGAACTGAGCAGCTATGAACATTGATGTGGCTGTATCTCTGTAATATGCTGATTTTAAGTCCTTTGGGTATAGGCCAAGGAGTGGGATAGCTGGGTCAAATGGTGTTTCCATTCCAAGCTTTCTAAGGAGTCTCCACACTGCTTTCCAGAGTGGCTGCACTAATTTGCAGCCCCACCAGCAATATATGAGTGTACCTTTCTCCCCACATCCTCGCCAACACCTGTTGTTGCTTGTATACATCAGTTCTTCTTAATCTCTTCTTGATAATTCTTTTTTTCTCATGAACTGTATTTCTTTGTGCATTGGATTATATCAATTTGATCTTTTCAGCTGGGAAACTAATGTTTTCTGGCATAAATAATTCTATTTCCTTTTCAGTTTGTATTCTAAATTTTTGTAATTGACACACTTCATACCTTGCCCTTGTTAGACTCTGCCAGGGGTAGAGGGTGAAACCTGAGAGGTAGGGGGATTTTCTTGTCATCTCTCCATATATCCTGCTTCTTCGCCTTTGTTCATCATCACATATCTTAAAAAGTCAAATATCACTCCTCTCAGGATCCCCTCAAAGGTTTCATGGAATGAATTCATAGTTTATTTGCCTAGATAACTTTGTACTTGCTTATGCTTAAGAGGTGTGCTTCTTTTTTTTTTTTTTTTTTTTTTTTTTTGTGGCTTTGGGTCACATACAAAGACTTTGATTACTAAATCATTTGCCAATTTCTGGTTCCTCACCTCCCTCTGAGTACATACTAGAAACAATCCTATTGCACAAATAAATATTTATGTGGCACTATGTTAAAAATATTTTTGCAACATCATGTTATGGAAAATATGGTTACTATAACTTCACATTTGTGCATCATTGACTGACATTTTGATAAATTAATTCACAGCATCAATACACTTAAATAACAACAACTCAGAAATCCTCTTTTCTTGTACAAGCCACATACACAGAGAATTATTTATTCCTTCTATCTTTGCTCTAATATTAACTTTAATATACAGGATTTGTTGAACACAAGTAAAACTTTGAATTTTCTACTTTGAATGACTTAATAGTCAGTTTAATCAATCACAGAAACCGTCTATGAACAAGAGGGAGTAGAACTACTGCAAAGAAGTTACACAATTCTTTTTCTAGCTTTTCATTCTCAGAGCACCACTTTACACCCGATCCTAGGTTCCTCAGTCTCATTGGTCCCCTGACATTTATTCACACAGAACATCAGGACATTTTTTTCTGTAAGCCCTAGAGGCCGATCAGAGGGAGAATAAAATACACACATGCATTTTCATATCCCTCACATTATTCAGACCTCGCAGGATTTTGTTTGCTAATCAAAATCTGGCTTTGCTTGAAGAACTGAATCACAACAGGTAGAAGCTGAGAGCAGAGAAAGGTTTTACAAAATGAATTCCGAAAACTAGATGATGAAGAAGAGTGGTTCTCTACAGCTCCTACAAGAAGGGCACCCAAGTCCAGGCCTTATACTAAGCCTCATTCTCCATACTAAGATATGACAAAGATAGGGTAATAGAGAGGTTGGTGGTCTGAGCAGCACAGGGAACAGACAACCATCTCTCACACTACTAGAATTGTCATAGGCAAAATGATATCAATCCCCCTCAGAAGATATTCACATGCTCATTACCAGAATCTGTGAACATGTTAGGCTATGTGGCAAGAATAATTCAGGCTGTGGTTGGAAATAAGGTTGCTAGTCAGCTGTCCTCGAATGGGGAAATTATCATGGATTGTCCAGATGGTATCGATATAAACACCAATGTCCTTATAAGTGAAACTGGGAGGAGAGAAAGAGATGAAGATGTGACAATGGAAGCAGAAGTCAGAGTTATTCAGCATGAGAAAGACTCAATCTGCCATGGCTGAATTTGAATGTAGGACGTGGGACATGAGCCACAAATCGTGGGCAACATCTAGAATGCTGAAAGGTAAGCAAACAAATTCTCTCCTAGAGCTTCCAGAAAGGAACATATCCCTGCTGGCACTTGGATTTTAGTGAGGCCAATTTTAGGTTCCTGATCTTAAAAACTGTTATTTGTGTTGCTGAAACCATCAAGTTCATGATAATTTGTTACAGCAGCCATAGGAAACTAATACAAGGGTGGAATCACTTAGCTGATGTCCACCACGTTAAAAAGATTACATCCTCTTTCCCCTTTAGTTTTTAATTCTCCCATCACCATTTTTCTCACCTCTTACTTCCCTTAGTTCTTTTCTCACACTTTTCTCAAACTTCTGCTTTAGAAGAATCCTTATATCCTCCTCTCTCTCCTATCTCCTCTCTTCCCCATTTTCTACCTCTTCTTGGACTCTTCCCTGCTCTTCTTTTATCCTTTTCCCTTATCCCAGTTTTTGCTCATCTTCCATATTTTCTATTTCTCGCATACTTCTTCTTTGGGGAGAAGTGGAATTCAGAGGTGGGAAGAAGGCAGTGTAAGGATGTCTGAATTTTCTTTCAGAAAGAATGTTCACTCAGGTCCCACACTTGCCTTTAAGACACACAACCATCCAGGAAAGATCTACAGAACAATGGGAACACAGTTATCCAGCCAAAAACAAAGAGAGAGAGAAAGCGTGAGTTCAGCTACGATTTGCTTCCATCTGCCAATTCTTCATCTTACTGGAAAGTGTGGTTCTATTATGGAATTTCTCAGAGTGGAACCTTGAAATTCAAGGATTTCCACCAAAGGTGTAAGTCTGTTCAGAATAATTGAATACACACAATTGAAACTCTGCAAGTTCTTTTTAACTTACAAAAAGTCAACTAGGTATGAAAATTCTACAAGAAGCTAAACAGGAGAGATAAACCAGAATGTACTAACCTGGATGTCAACAATTGGAAATTGCAGCCAAGTTTAAACTTTAATCATGAAATATTATGCAAATTTTAAAGAATATTTGGATTTTGGCCAAGGGGTTAATCCAAGTGGAAGAGAAAGTGTGCAAACCTCCTTATGTTGCCATCCTGTTATTGCTAATTTCCAGCAGTTTACAGAAATTGCAAGCTTCTGAGAGAACCCCAAGCAGGATGCTTGACATGACACATTCTTCAACTGTTGGTTAATATTAGGAAAGAAAAATAACTAAAATGGCTTATGTTTTAATTTGTATATTATGATTACAGCACTAGATGGAGGAAGAGCCAGAAGAATACACATGACAGATTTTACCCTTAATTGTAAAGACAGAGAGGGAAAGGCACTTCTAGAGGGACTCACAAGATGCTGAGAACCCAGGAGGGTGATCAGTATTGAAAGAAGACACTCCAGAAAGAAGGTGAGATTTGTGACAGGATATCAGGGTTGAGGGTAAATTGGGATTAATTTTACTAATCATTGCATTCTGAGAAGTTCCTTAATACAGTATCACTTTCCAGTAAGATCATGAGTTTGTGATTTTTGAGTTATGTGATGTTAAAGGTGGCATTTGTGATTCCCACAGGAAGAGATTTTAGGGGGCCACTGGGAGTATGGAATAAACAGTAGCTGATTTCCACCAGGCATGAGAGCTTCCTTGTCTTAGGATTGATCTTGAAGATGAAGCCATGACTATGAACATCATGTATACTTAGAATAAAATCTATACTCCTTATCATGACACTTGTCCCTCTCCTTGTCCTCCAGGTTTATTCTACACCATTCAGAACTTGTTCATCACACTGTGGTTATATTAGCCTCCATTCTGTTTCAAAAAGTAGGAGCATTATGTCACATCTTGAATCATTTGTTCACATCTATGATCAGTAGAATATAAGATCTTAGAGGGCAAGAACTTGCCTGTCTTGGTTACCCCCAATAGCCCATAGTGACCAACACATTACAAGTGTTCAAGATATTGTTTCTGAATTATTAATGAATGAATGAACAAAAGTCCACAATATAGCACTTACCATGACCAACAGCTAAAACACAAGACATATTCAAAGTCTTAAATATAGGATTTTATTGCAACAATCCAAGAGAAATACATCATGAATTCTTCATAATTTAGCAACTAAATTTACAAATACAGGTTTTTTTTTTCCCTCAGGATAATGTAAACATCTCATTATAGCTTTCTTTTCATTTTCCAAATGAATCTGCTTGCTGATTCCCATAGATGTTTATGCCTTCTGTGCTCCCTTCTCTGCTTGCTTTTTGCACTATGCTGACACTATGGAGTAGCAAGTGCATTGCTTTGTATAAGTAAGTCTGTGTTAATCCGGGAAGGTGGCAGATCACATGACCAGATATCAGTCAGACCTAGTGTTCAACTCAGGGAGCAGGCTCTTTGGAAAGGAACAGATAGCAGGAAATGCATTCCCCCAAGAAACACTGTCAGGACTTCTGGACCTTCATGCACAGGTCTGGATTTTCCAGTGCAGAAAAGATGAAGATTTGCAAAATTCACATAAGTTCTTTCTAATGTGTCTTAGGAGATAGTGCTCTAACACTACCATCACCATCACGCTTAACCTCTACAAGTGCTGAGGCCATGGATCCACTATGGAAGCAGTGTGTCTTATTACATTAGGGAAAACCTAATAATTCACTCAAGACTGCAGTTTGGTCCCACACAATTGGGGTAAGTGATGGGATATGAGTGAAAAAGAAGAACAAGATAAAACCTTAAACTTACATTTCAGTGCTTTTACAGGAATCTTAAGCTTGTGAATTCCTGACCAGGCATTTCAATCCTGAGAGACCTAAATACAGAGTTCCTCTGGGGGGAGGAAATTCTGAAAGTCGGGGAGACATTTAGCAGCAGATCTTGGGTGAATACTATATAATTTACCATGATCCAACCCCTCACTGTGGTATCATAAGAAAATCTTTCAAGAGACCAACAGACCTGTAGAAGTGTTGAGAAGTATGCCAGAGCTCTGTGATCTAATCCCAGATACCATGTCTGAAGAGGCACACTGAGGTTTAGTATGGAGGAAGAGACAGACACAGGCAATGCACCTGCCTGAATGGTTCAATCATCCATTGGTCATCTTATGTTCTCAGCTACCTTCTACTACTACCCATCCCAAGCAAGTTACCATGAGTCAATCACCAAGTACATACTGACCATGTTCAGTATGACTTAAGAGACTACATGGTTTACTCTCTGAGTTCACACACTTCTGAAAGTAATGGAGGTCACTTCAATGATCAAGTTAAAATAACAGACGTGGACAGAACATTCTAGCAAATAGGATAGAGTCACCCTGCTCAGGATGCTTCCTGCACTAATCATAGTACATGGGATCTAACCTAGGCTAATCAAGGATTTTATAGGATGTATAACTAAGAGACTGACTTTTTACCAACATTCTCACTCACCTGGAGTTTAAACATCACCACTCTCTAATTTATCCTCTTCTCTGTCCTTCAGTTCAACACTGACAAAATTGCATTGAGGGCTCAGTATGGGATAAAATTCCCAAGACAAAGTGCTGAACAGAAATGAAACAGACCATTTCTCTGCCCTTGTGAAGTTTGTATTCTAGCAGGGGAGCATGCAAAATAAGGTGGGGGGAAGGGAAAAAATAACAGAATGCATCAAACAACATCACCCTATGTAAATTTATGATTACACAAATGGTATGCATTTACTCCATGTACAAACAGAGAAACAACATGTATCCCATTTGTTTACAATAAAAAATAGATAAATAAGGTAATTCCAAATTGCAAAAAGCACAAAAGACAAATTAGGGTACTAGAATGGAAAGCAACTAGAGTATTTTCTTTGACTAAGATAGAGAAGCCCCCTTAGAGTAGATATCTTTTGAACTGACATCTTATTAATGAGTGATATTTTAATGAACTCTACTGTGTTTTCAGCCATAGTAAAAGAATTTCACACCCACATCAAAGACTGAACTGGGCAGTTTTTTTTTTTTTTTTTTGTAATGTCACTATCCAATTTCATATGCCACCCAGAAATCTTTGATTCCTCCTTCACCTTCTTCTATAAACTTGAATTAGCTGCTGAATACTCTTAAGTCTACCTCCAAAACATCTCAGTGACCCTCAACATCTATTGTCAGAACATAATGACAAGTTTACCTCAGTAGATCCCCAGTACTTTATTTCTATTAAGCACCTCAAGCACAAGAAGTGTATCTTCTTTACATTGTATCTCCAAGGTCTTACATAATGCCCAACACAGAGCCAACTCCAATATCTTTCAGTTGAACAAAAGAATACATTTGGTTTTGGAAAACCCTTAGTTTTACTATTTTCTGTAGGATAAAAGCTAAACTATTCATGAAGGAACCCTAACTTGCTTCTGTATCTTCACCTTCAACCTCTCTCTAGTCACTCTGAAATACACATTCTCCATTTTTTAACAATCCAATGTCTTCTAACACCTATTATATTGAATGCCTGGTTCATTTGGGGAAAGATAAATTCTCATCTTGAGGATTTAGCTTAAATATCTCCTTTATGGAGAACTCCTCAAATTTATAACTATTCAGATACTATAGCACCTGTAATTTTGCATTGCTATTATCTTCTTGTAATGCTTTCTTACTCTTTGTGAACCGCTTTCAGTGAGAAGTTTAATTCCTGACATAGCTAGATGCTCAATCTTTTTGGCAGTGCTAGGCATCAAAATAGATGCTCAACAAATGCTAATTGAAGAGAGAACAAGAGTCTTCTGCAACTTTATTTCTAAAAGTAAAGATAATCAACATTGATCAAGTGGATCTGTGCTTTCAATTTATCATTGAATAGTGAAGCATTAATTATTAAGACCTAATGGAAACCAAAATGATAAGTCATATACTGCACATCCAAAGGCACTTTGAAAACCTCAGTAGTGCAGTTCTTAGATATTTGGAGCAATTGTATTTTTTCTATCATCATTGGAAGTTAGGGAAATGTGACTCAATGCATATTACAATTAGTTTGTGTTAATAAACGAACACACACATACAAAACATCCAGAGCTGGTCCTCCTTTATTCTGGATTTTTTAAAATATCAAAGGACAAATAATTCCTATACTACCCAAACCACTTAGGAGTACATTTAAAATATTATAGCTAACTTGTTCATTTCACATTAAAAATAAGCAAATGTGTCTTTGATGGTCAAATATGATGCTCAAGGCAAAATTAACTGTATCATGATAGTTTAATCTGTTTTATGGTAATTAATGCAAAACCATTTTTTAGGCTTACCTAAAGTCTCAACTCTATTTATCTACTATCATGACCAGAATAAATTATGCATAAAATTTAACTTCCAGTGAGCCAATTTGCTCCTCTCCAAAGTGGGAATAATATTTTGTGCATTCCCATTTTGTTTCTTTTTTTAAAAAATAAGAACAGAGTTAATCTATGAATATCTGTAAAATAGTGCTTGGCACTTATTAAATGCTGATAAGTGTTAGCAATCATTATTGGTAGTAGTAACATTAGTGATAGTGGTAAGCACTAATGTGTCTCATACATTATTCTAATTATTTTACATATATTAATTTACTTAATCTTTTCAATAATTCATTGAGTTAAATACTACTACATACTCCTTTTTATGGAAGGGAAATTAAAACTAAAAAGACTTCATTTTTCTAAGGTCTCATGTCTAAGCAGTGTTAAAACTGAATCTAAATCCATGCAAGTCTTGCTGGAAGTTCATGATTGAACATTCAGTTATATTATGTCTCAGAGCAAGAAAGCAATCTTTTGGACTGAACCTCTAATTCACTACAACCTTACTACATGTGTCTGGATTATTTTCAAAAAACTAATGTTATGTATTATTAAATCTCACCAATAGTAAAGGGTAATTGTATAAAATACATCATATATTTACAGGTACTTTTTATCCTATATATGTTTATATATTACTAAATAAAATAATATTACAACAACATATAGTAGAATAAGTTGTAGTTGTAAAGCATAAAAATAGTTATGTATATAATATATAATATAAAATTAAAAGGGGAAAAATGACATGAAGACAAAATAACCAATACTTGTATTTTAAAATGTAGTTTACATGTGAAGTATACATAAAACTTTTTCAAAACATAAAAATTATTGTTAATAAAAATTTCAATAAGATTAGTGTTTGAGGGGCTGAATTTGTGACTTAGTGGCAGAGTGCTTGCCTAGCATGTGTGAGGCACAGGTTTGATTCTCAGCACCACATAGAAATAAATGAATAAAAAATAAAAAGGTCTATCAACATCTGAAAAATATTTTTAAAAAGAATAGTGTTTGAATATACATAATTATTTGTTAATTATTTGTTTCACACTTGGTAATGTAGATATTAAAAATCTGGTGCCAATTTGTTTATTTTGATTGTTGGTTTAATGCCTGTAGTATCTAAAAAAGATGGTTCACCAAGATTCATGAATCTAGATGAAGAAGGTCATCATTGGTTGTGCATAATTAATCACAGTACCATTTTTCATCCCAATTATGCAATGGTATTTGCAGAAATTAAAGTTGTATATTTCCATGATTTCTGAAGTCAATCAGCAGTTCCTACTAATGAGAAAATACTTCATTCTGATATTTTAACAAATTGCCCCAACACTCATTGAAATTCTATATTTGGAAAATTTCTAAACACATAAAAATTCCAATTTCAACTTTTTCTTGGATGCCTGCATATAAATATAATGGATTTTATGATTTTATTTTCTTTTTATATTTGTTCTTTTTAAATTTTTTATTAAGTATATTTATTTATTTTGTTTTCTTAGTGGTTACTTTGGTATTTACACTATGCATTAATTAGCTTAGCATTGTGTACCTTCGAGGAATAAAATGCTTCATATACCATATAAGAACCCTCCAATAGTATACTTCCATCCTGCTGGTGATAAAGTCTTTCAGTTACTATATGCCTGAGAAAAGTATTTTACTTTATTATTGAAAACATCACATTGGGAACAGAATTCTGGATTGACAGTCACTGTTTCCCACCTTAATCTGTTTCTAAGAAGTCCAATGTATTTTTCTTTTTTGGTTCAGGTATTTTTTGTGTTATCTAAGAAATCTTTGTCTGATCCAGGTTGCTAAGATCTTAATGTAAAATATGTCTATGAACTTTCTAGAAGAAAATATAGGAGAAAATTTTATAATCTTAGTTTTTTTGCCATTCAAATTTCTGCTAGTCTAATAACAAAACCAGTCATAGGTTAGGAGAAAATATTAGTAACCCAAATGTTTTTATCCAGATTATTTAGAGCTAAATTAAAATAAGCATTACAAACAACTGAAAATATACAATAACTTTGAATAAAAGTTTTACTTAAGAAGTTATATGAATAGAAAATAAGCAAGAGAAAAAATTAGCATCACACATTAGGAAACTGTAAAATATGTCTACAATGAAAGACTATTACTACCCAATTATTAGAAATGTCAGATTCAAAAAGATGATATCAGGTATTGGTGATGATGTGGAGTGACTGGTATTCTCTGATGTTGTTAATCAGAATGTGATTTGATAGTTTTTTATACAGTTAAACATGTTCTTGCAATATTAGACCCAGGAATTTTGCTACCAAGAATTGATTCAGAACTGGGGATATTGCTCAGTTGGTAGAGTGCTTGCCTCGAATGCACAAGGCCCTGGGTTCAATTCCCTGCACCCACCAAAAAAAAAAAAAAAAAAAGGAAGAAAGAAAAGAATTGACTCAAAAGAAATGAAAATTTATATCCACACAGAAGTTTGTAAACAAAAGTTTACAGAAACTCTATTAAAAATAACTACACACTGGAAAAAAACTGAAATTTCTACTCAGCAGGCAAATGAGTAAACCACTTGTGGCATATTTATACAATAAAAAGAAATCAAGTACATGAACCCACAAGAATAACTCGCAAAGCCTTATTCTAAATGAAAGAAGCCACACACAAAAGAGTACATTCTATATTATTCCATTTACATTAAATGCTAGAGAAGTCAGAACCCTGGTGACAGGAGGAGGTCAGGGGTTAACTGGTTCTAAGATGAAGGAAGAAAGGGAATTGATTACAGAGGAGTGGCAAAAAAGTGGGGCGGGAGAGATTGAAGTATTTAATATCTGGATTTTGGTGATGGTTACACACTTGTTTGCTTAGTGAAAATTTATCAAATTGCACAAATAAAATTGGTGAGTTTTATTAAGCTACACGAAGATAAAGCATTTAAAAAAAAATAAAATAAAATTCCAAACCAAAATACAGGCAGACACACACACAAAAAAAAACACATATACACCCAGGTAAAAAGCAATCTAAAAATTAATATAAAGATAGAAAAAAATTCTTACAACAAAAATCATCAAATGTAATCTTTCAGACAGTCTATTATTAAAGAAGGGTAGAACAGTGCCTAATTAGATATTACAGGAATGCAAAGATGATTCAACACTAGGTTTATTATGGGGTTTTACTTCTGTAAGAAATCCAGAAAGGAAACCACTAGAATATTCTCACTACATTCTGAGAGGAAATGATTCAAGTTCTGTATTCATGAAGTCAGGCAGGGATAAAAGGGATATCCCAGCATCCCTTCAATTGAGATGATTATGTATGCCTCTACAAATGTCAGAATAAATACAAAAAAGCAATAGTTCCTTTCAATAATTGTACTGGAAGTTCTTCCTGATGTAATTAAAATAAAAGAAGGCATAAACATTAGAAAATTGTGTTGTAAATGTCATTATTTCAGTAATTTAACTGGGTAACAAGAAAATTGAAGATAATCAACTAAAAATTATTAAAACCACCACAGAAATTTCTAAAAGGGATTAAGCAGAAGTTCATCATAAATAAATTGGGAGTTTTTACATATTCTAGAAGTAGTAAATTAGGACAATAAATTGAGAGGACAGATGTTATGTATATTGTCAACAAAAGACTTAGGAAAAACCCTAAACAGAAATGCATAGAAATTATGAATGATATTGAAACATATGAAAGATGTATCAAAATACGACAGGTGCAGAATATTCCTTGATCAAAAGACTTAGAATTTTTCAAATAAAACTATTTTAGATAGTTTTAGATTATAGATAATTTGCAAAAATAGTACAGAGAGTTCTCATATACTCCATACCAAATTTCCCCTATTGTTAATGACTTACATTAGTGTACTACATTTAAACTTAGTTTTTTAAAGATGTTAATATTCTACTTACTATTTTACAAAGCCATTTGAATCACAGTAGCAATCCCAGTAGGATGTTTTCTTTGGAGGATCCAACAGCTTGATTCTAAAATATATTTAGAACAGAAATGGTACAAATATAATCGACATATTTTTGAAAATGCAGAATCAAAAAAACTGATCTTAAAAACATAAAACCACTATTAAAATCCTGATGTAAAATATAAAAACATAATGACTGACAAATATAGTTTTCATATACATGAATAAAAATACTTGAATAAATTCTATATAATATATAGATAATATATATAAAATAATATATATAATATATATTATTACTATATATTATAATATGTATATTATATATATAAAATATATATATAAAATAAAATAAATTCTATACTTTACAGTATAGAATAAAAAATTAAAAATAAGAAAAAATTATGTGATCAATGTAATTCTAATAATGAGTCTATAGGCATGTAGTATTTGCTTACATATAAGCTGCAATAAAACATGAATTAAAAGACATCAGTTTATTATTCTAAAATATTCTCTGCCCTACACACTGTATTTTGAAATAACACCAAGAAGGAAAAGGATTATTTGATTCCTTGATTCTTGTTTGCACAATTAAGACTAATAGATTTTGTTCCATCTGCAGGTATTCTAAAACAAAATATTAATCAGGTTAAAATGAGTATGGAAGAAAAAGAGGAGAATAAAACACACACTGCTAGCACGAGTAGCTATTTTATTTCAACTGTAATAAAACAACTGAAAAGTAACTGAAACAATAAAATTGTAATTAAGAATGATTTGCTGTCTTCACCAGAATTTAACAACATACAAAATTTTTTATGTCATAAGCAAGCCTGTAATTCCAGCAACTGGGGAGCCTGAGGCAGGAGAATCACAAGTTCAAAGCTAGCCTTAGGAACTTAGCAAGGCCCTAAGCAATTTGGCAAGACTGTCACAAAATAAAAATTAATAGGACTGGGATGTGGCTGTACCCAAAATCATAATTATAATTTTGAAATTAAATACAAATATTTTTCCAGCTATTAAGATGTTTTGTATGTTTCTTATTTAAAATGCATAATAATATCAAGGAAGTTAATTGGTGATAGAGATAAATACACAGTTTTTAAATTATGTGTAAGAAGCTAAGGAAACAATCAAGAACATGAAGAGAAAACCTACAGAATGGGAGAAAATCTTTACCACATGCACCTCAAATAGAGCCTTAATCTCCAGGATTTACAAAAATCTCCAAAAACTTTAAAACAAAATGTTTATTGCCAATCAACAAATGGGCAAAAGAACTGAATAGGCACTTCACAGAAGAAATCGTAATTAAGACTGATTGATTGTCTTCACCAGAATTTTACAACATACAAAATTTTTAATGTCAAAAGCAAGGCTGTAAGAAGAAATATGAATGACCAACAAACATACAAAAAAATGTTCACCATCTCTAGCAATTAGAGAAATGCAAATTAAAACTACACTGAGTTTCCATTCACTCCAGTCACAATGGCAATTATTAAGAACACAGGCAACAACACAAGTTGGTGAGGATGTGGGGGAAAAGGTTCACTGATATATCACTGGGGGGAATGCAAATTGGTATAACCACTATGGATATACCTCAGAAAACTTGGAATGGAACCACCATTTGACCCAGTTATCCCACTCCTCTGTATATATCCAAAGGACTTATAATCAGAACACTACAGTGACGCAGCCACATCAATGTTTATAGCAGCTCAATTCACAATTGCTAAGCTATGGAACCAACCTAGATGCCCTTCAACAGATGAATGGACTAAGAAAATGTGGTATACATACACAGTGGCATATTACTCAGTCATAAAGATACAGCATTTGCAGGTAAATGGATAGAGCTGGAGACTATCATGCTAAGTGAAATAAGCCAATCCTAAAAATCCAGAGGCTGAATGTTCTCTCTGATATGTGAATGCTGACACATAACAGGTGGAGGAGGGGGTGGAAATAGGAAGTTCATTCAGTAGACGAAGGGGAAGGAAGGGAGGGGGGATGGGAATAGGAAAGACAGTAGAATGCATCGAACCTAACTTTCCTATGTGCATATATGAATACACAACCAGTAACACTCTTCATTATATACAACTGGAAGAATGGGATCCTAATTAGAATAAGTTATACTCCAAGTATGTATAATGTCAAAATACATTCTACTGTCATGTATATGTAAAAAAGAGCAAAAAATAAATAAAAGTGCCATTTTAACAGGCTTATGAAAGATGGAAAAGTTATGTGCAAGAAATACACAATAGAAGAGAACAATTTAGAAACTATTTAAGAAAAATATTGGTTGATATCAAGCTTAATGTAAAAATGTTTATAAAAGAGGAAAGTATGAATAAAGAGCTGAATGAATTTGGAAAAGAAACTAAAATGAGAAGTGCATCATCTGCTATGATTTCAACATCTCCTCCAAAACTTGTGTTGAAATTGAAGTGTTGTCATGATATTAAGAGGTGTTAGTGAATGAGCATTCAGCATCACAGGAGAAAGTTTTATCCCATTACACACAACATCCAAGTCCTCTCGTTTTTTTCCCACGGTGGGGATATTTGATCCTACATCAGGTCAAAAATGTTCAATAAGTCATTTATCGGAGTATTGTGAAAATGCCCACAAGAAAATAAACCATAATCAGTCATCTTAATTTTACAAATACAACCCATATATGACAAAGAGTAAATCTATTTTGAAAGATGCAATTAAAGAACTATCAAAAGCAGGATTTCTTTTTTGCCTTTTATTTCATTTTATTTAGAGCTTTATAGTTGTACATAGTTGAATTCATCCCAACAAACTCATACATATATGGAATTTGATTTCAGTTCATGATCCCTTCCTTTCCCCTCCCATCCTCTCTTTCCTCTCCCACTCTCCTTCTTCTCCTTATTTACTGTGTGTGTGTGTGTGTGTGTGTGTGTGTGTGTGTGTGAGAGAGAGAGAGAGAGAGACATTTCTTAATCCATTCATCTCCTGATGGGCATTTGGGTTGACTCCACAATTTAGCTATTGTGAGCTGTATTTCTAAAACATTGAAGTGGCTATATGGCTGTAGTAGGCTGATTTTAGATCTTTGGGGAAAAGGAGTGAATTAGCTGGGTCATATGATGGTTCCACTCCTAGTTTTATGAGGTATCTCCATATTGCAAAGCGGGATTTAAAAAAAGAAATTTCTTAATTAAAAAAAGAAGTGGAAACTTTAAAGGGTGATTAGCTCATGAAGGTTCTGTCCTCATGAACAGACTAAGGTAATTTTCATGGAAATGGGTTAGTTATGATGAGAATGGCTTTGTTTTGAGTTCAGCCCCTCTTTTCTTCTCTTTATCTGACTCATGTGTACTGGATTCCCTTCCACCATATTATGAAGCAGTACAATGGCCCTCACTGGATCCCACCAGTATGCTCTTGAACTTTCTAGCTTCTAGAACTGTGAGTCAAATAAACTACTGTTGTTTATCATTTACCCAGTCTGTGGTATTCTGTTATAGCAACAGAAATACTAAGACATCTATCTACTAGCAATGAAGACTAAATATATGTGGTGCACAAAGATGAATAAATGCACACAGCAATGGAAATGTTGAAAAAATGTGTGAAAATTTCCAGGAACAGAAAGATGAAATAAAGAATTTAAAATTATGAGAGAAAGTAATGACCACAGACAGGAAGCAATGATGACTAGAGATAGGTAGATGATAGATGATTGATAGACAGATAGAAAACAGATAAATACTGTTGTTCAAAACCATCAAATAGGAAAGAAGAAAGTATATAGATATACAAAGATTAGAATGACAGCAGATTTCCCCTTATCTTTAAGGATCTTTAAAACACTAAAAGTATCTGTTGAATAAGAGCTCCACGTCTTTTGAGAAAAAAAATCTTCCAAAAATAAAGGAAAACTTGTATTTCTCTTCAGACATACAAAAGGTGAAAAAATTCATCACTAGCCGAACTTTACTACAAAAAGCATTATACAGGAAGTCCTTTAGACAAAAGGCAATATCAGATTTTAAAAAGTATAAAAAAGGCAAAAGAAAAGAAAAAATGTTTATTATGGAGATTGAACACAGAGGATTTGTTATTTAACTACCTGTAACGGTAATTGACTATTTCAACAAATATAATTAAAAGGTAGCATGGGGTTTTAACATATGTAGAAGTATGATACAAATAGAAAAAAAAGAGTGGAGAAATAGAAGAACAGGTTGAGTATCTTTTATTCAGAATGCTTGGGACCAAAAAATCTTTCAGATTTTGGATTTTGAGATACTTTCTAATGGATAATGGGATATGTTTGGTGATGGGTCACAGGTCTGAACATGAAATTCATCTGTGTTTCATAGACACCTTGTATACATAAACTGGAGATGATCTTACACAAAATTGTCGGCCCAACTGTGCTGTGACTACAATGGTCCCAGGACAGGGGAATTTTCCATTCGTGTATTAAGACTGACATTCAAAGCTTTTGAATTTCGGAGCCTTTCAGATTTTGACTTTTGAATTAGGGATGCTCAATTCATATATGGCTATTTGGTTCTCATCCTATCTGTGAAATGGCATGGCGCATAAGGGCAGGCAGTGGTGAAGGGAAAGAGGAGGCTGCCCACTCCAGAGCAGCTAGCAAGATGACAAAACAGACACTAAAGCCAGTAAGCCAACAAAGAAAGAGAACCACAAATAATATTCAGTGTGTCCAAAAGAGGGAAGAGAAAGAAGACACAGAGTACAAAATGCAAATGCGACAAATAGAAAACAAATACAATAGTAAATTTAAACTGAAATATATCAATAAAAACATTCAATGCAAATTATCTCAACCAACTGCTCCCTTTCAAAACAAACAAACAAAAAAATACGGCCAACTGTTAGCTTGGATGTAAAAGCAAGATCAAAATGTATTCTGCCTACAGGAAACTAGCTTTAAAAATAATGTCATAAATAGGTTAAAAGTAAAGGGATGAAAAAATAACCATGCTAAAAGTAAATAAAAGAAAGCCAGAGTCTGTTTAATCCCTGGAGTTTAATCCCTGATACCTAAATAAATAAACAAAAGAAGAAGAAGAAGAAAGAAAGAAAGTTGGAATAGCTATATTAATATTAAAAAATAAGATTTCAAAGCCAAGAATATCTCCAGGGATAAATAGAATTATTTCATCATGAGAAACTAGTCAGATCATCAGGAAAAATTGCAGTTTTAAATGTTTATGTACCAAATAAAAGAGCTTCAAAAATCAAAAATTAATCTAACTGTAAAAATAGATAAATCCACATTTCTAGTCAAAGACTTCAATAATCTTTCAATAATTGGTACATCAACTAGACAATAAATCTGTAAGGATATAGAAGACTTGAAAGCTAACAACACTTTAGTCTAATTTATATTTATATAACACTTCATTCACAACAGTAAATACACATTTGTGTTAAGTGCACATGGAACTAATAGCAAAATAGATCTTATTCAGGGCCATAAAGTTAGTCTCAATAAATTTAAGATGACTCAAATCATGCAAAGCATGTTCTCTGATGACAATGAAATTAAACTTGGAAACATTAATAAAAACATGTTTGGAAAATCCCCAATATTTAGAAGTTAAGTAACACATACTCCTAAATGGTGAACAGTCGAAGTAGAAATCAAAAGGGAAATTATAAAACAACTTAATGAAAATAAAAATGCAATGTATTAGAATTTATGGGATACTGCCAAAGCAGTGCTTAGAGGGAAATATATAGCACTAAATACTTATATGAGAAAAGAAGAAACATCTCAAACCAGTAACCTAAACTTCTGTTTCAGAAAAGTAGGAAAAGAAGAGAAAATAAAACCCCAAATCAACAGGATAAAATCTGCCTTTTTTTTTTTTTTAAGTTTTATACCCACTTACTACATCTGGCAATTCCTGTCCTAAGCATTCATGCTAGAGAAACACAAGCATATTTTCCACACAAACATTCATGAAGTTTCATTTTTGTAAAAGCCATGTAACGGAAAAATCTAAATTCCCATTAACAGATTAATAAGATAGACAAAGTTTTGTGCATCCATGCAAAGGAATGCCACTCAGCAATGAAAAGGAATGCATTATTAAAACAAGCAATAACAAGGATTAATTTCAAAAATAATTATTTTCCAGGAAAGGAGTCAGAAACACCTCTCCCCCCAAAACAATAAGCCCTATATTCTGCATTATTTCATTTATATAAAATATAATCAACATTTAATAAATAAGGTAATAAATAGAGTAGAAAAAAGATCATTGATAGAAATAAGTAGTGAAAAGAAGTCTAAGGTGGTGAGTGAGTCTGGGAGAGGCAAGAGGGAAGGATTACAAAGGTTCCCAAGGAATTCACTGAGATGATTCATCCGTTCACTGTTATTGTAATGGCACTTTCACAAACACATATGTAAGTCAAAACTCATTAGATGGTGCACTTTAAGTACAGCTCAAAAATCTCCAAAAAAAGCTGTTTTAAATGTTATAAAACCAGAAAAAAAAAATAAAATTTCTTCACGACTTGGAATAAGCTCGTATGTTTTTCAAAGAGACCAGAAAATGCATTAACCTGAAAGAGTGAAGAGTGAAAAAGTGAGCCTCAGAGTGCAAGAAGGTATTTGCAGAGTAGATATCCAAACAGGTGAGCTTTTTATCATGCTTGCCAAGGCACCTGACAAGAACACCATTGAGGTGGAAAGGTTCATTTCTTTTTCAGAGTTCTCAGATGGTCAGTTGGATCCCAGAGAGAAACAGCTGAAGGGCATAGGGAAGGAAAGCGGCTCACCTCATGGCAGCCAGGAAGCAAAGCAAGAGAAAGAGGAGTCAGAGAGGAGAGACAGTCCCCCAGGGCACACCACCAGTGACCTGCCTTCCCCAGCCACACCCCCTGCCCACAGTTACCACCCAGGAGTCCATTCAAATTACTTATCCATCCTATCATAGATTAATCCATTGATAAGGTTACAACTCTCCTAATCCAATCATTTCCTCAAAGCACCACCTCTGGGACTTTGCTTCACTGGGGCCATGTTTACAATATGAACTTTGTTGGGGGATATTCTAGATCCAAACCATGACACCAACAAGAACATGTGTATCTAAAATGCACAAACAATTCCTCAACGTGACCAAGAAAAAGACGGACGAATGAAATGAAAAAATAGTGGCAAAAACCAAAGGACGAATGATATCGCTAATAAGTGGATGATGACACATAATGGGGGTGGGAAGGGTTAGTGTTAGGGTTAGAGTTAGGGTTAGGGAGGGGGGCAAGAATGGAGGCAGGAAGGACTGTATAGAGGGAAAAGAGGGGTGGGAGGGGTGGGGGGAAGGGAAAAAATAATAGAATGAATCAAACATCATTACCCTATGTAAATTTATGATTACACAAATGGTATGCCTTTACGCCATGTACAAACAGAGAAACAACATGTATCCCATTTGTTTACAATAAAAAAAAAAATTTAAAAAATAGTGACAAAAAATAATTATGCCCATTCTGGTATGAATGGCCAAGTAAACTCTTGACTGAGAGCCAAACTTCTTGAAAATAAAATGTACGAAAACATATAGTCCAGAATATATAGAAATAAAATTATATGAAGGCACTGAAGAGTGAGAAAAAGCCTGCAAAGTCAAGGGTCAAATGTTTTCTGTCGCATATACAAGCTGAACCAAATAAGAAAAATGAAAAAAAAAAAAAAAGGTGATGAGACAGAGGAAATCCTATGAAAACAGAAGGGAGGTCAGTGGAGCAGAGGAAGAGAGAGGATTGAGGATAAGGGAGGGGGAACCAGAAAGAGAGGAACAGGGAAATGAAATAGAACAAATTATGCTATGTATAAATATAAATAGACCACAGTGAATTTCACCTTTACGTCTACGTAAAGCACTAATTAAAAAAGAAACTAGAAATAAATAGAAGGAAGACCAGTAGAGTAGAAGAGGGGGAGCAGGAGGAGGGAGGAGGGAAAGGGAAGGGGAAGCCCTGGGGACTGAAGTGGAGCAAATTATCTTCCCTGTTTGCACGATTATGTCAAAATGAACCCCAATATCATGTACAACTCTAAGGTGCTAATAAAAACATAAAGAAATGCATGCCACATCTGGAAGGAACTTAAAATAAGGAACAGGCTACTGCAATGAGACAAAAGGTCAAAGTTTTGTGCAACAACTAAAACTGTAATAGAAAAAATAGAAGTTTATCTGGCCTGAAAAGCCTAGGACAGGCCCTGAAGCAACCATAGGTACTAAAATCCATTGGGGGAATCCTACAAAACAAAACCAGACAAGGAAACAATTGCAAAAAAAAAAAACAAACAAAAAAACTAGAAGCTTAAACACTACCCAAATCTCTGGCTGACTCCCTCAACCATGCATATATAGGGAAAAGCTGAACTTACCTTGGTGCTGCAGAATGAAGAAACAGAATTATTGATTTGAGTCCAGCCAAGTTAACACTCTAGAAGATAATACAAAATTCAGAGTCTCCATGTTAGTACATTCACAGAGCAGAGGATACAATTAAAAACACTGCTGTATACCAAGAACCACACATTGTGACCTAGACCCAAGAGAAAAAACAACCTAGCAAAACCAGCACCAAGATGTTGAAATTAGCCAATAAAGACCTAAATCAGCTATCATAAGTCATAAGTAAATGAAAATATACTCCTACAAATAAAAATTTAGGAAATACAATCAAAATCATAGAAAATCTGAAAAATAAACACATGAACTCTAAAACTGAAAAATGTGATATCTAAGGGACAGATTGTGCCAGTTTAACATTAGAATAGAGATGTGAAAGGAAAAGGTTTGTGAACTTAGAGAGCAAAAGGAATCAACAAGTATAGGTCAAAGGAAGGGGGGAAAATATTTATGGGCGTTGGTAGGAGAGGGGAGACTGGAGCAAAACAAAAAAAATAAATAAAATTTCTTAAATGTTTCCAATTTTGGTAACAAGTCATAAAGTCTCATTCCTTGATGTTTGGTGTCTGACTTCCTTTAATTCTCACACCTCTCCCTCTCTTTCTACCCCACATCTGGGCAAGCAGATAAGAAAGCACAGGTATGCCCTCCTTGTGCATCAGAAGGAAGTTCAAACCATGCAGTGGGCTTGCATGAAGGAACACATATCCTGGCCCTCATCCCTAACCCCTCTAAAAACTTCAAGCAGACTCCCTTTCCTTGTTCTTTCATGCCTTTTTTGTTGTTGTTGTTCTGGTTGGGAAAACTGCCTTACTCTCCCCCAATTTTTCATTAGGTAAGTAATAAATATTTTCACAGTCCTTGGGTATGTATAGGCACTATCAAACTTGTCAATTGTACCATTTATTTTTTTCTCCAGTGAGGAGTAAAGGATCCCATTTTTGTGATGTGACCAACATATGATATCATAAATTTACAGATTTAAGCAGCTTATTTAACTCCAAGCAGGTTTAAAATACACACATATACACTCCCAGGAACTAGCTTTGTTCCTCCACAGAAACATAACTGGTATGTTAATGAAGCCAGAGTTGGGGACAGGTAGTTAGTGTAGAAATAGGGGATCAGGTCAAAGGGAGGAAATGGAGGCCATGAAAGTCATCTGCCTCTGGAAGTTGGAGACTGCCCCTGAAGAATGGAATGTCAAGGATCTGGGGAGCCCATTGATCAAGGACTGCAGGGAAGGAGCTGCTAATTAATGCCCCCTGGTCCCTTGCCTGACTGAATCACTTTGGCCCTCATCCTGCCCATTAGCTCCTCACTTTATGCATCTCACCTGCAAAACCAGGCCTAGTCACATAGGCAGGAGAGATAAGTGGGGAGAGAACTGGAGAACAAAAGAGACCTTAACCTATAAAAGATGTAGGGGGCACTCACTTCTTGGGACTTTAGAACATCAGCCATGGCCCCCTTCTCCCTCCCAGGAGACGTCTGTATTATTCCTACTTTTAAATAAAACCTGCTTAATAAGCTTGTCTTGGTGTGCTTCTCCAGTGTTCAAACCTCAACCTTAGAAGGAGCAGAACTCATCACCGGTAAACAGTGGTATCATTAACACTAGTTAATATCAGTTAACAACACACTGTACACAGAGGACTATTGATCTGAACGACCATTATCATTAACAACTGTGGCATTCAGAAGACTATGAAAACATACCTTCAAAGTAACGTAAGAAAAAGAAAATCAATCCAGAAGTCTATATCTTTAAAAGCAAGTGTGCATTAAATACAGTTTTATATAAAAGAAAATTAGGAAAACCTGTTGGCCCTAGACTCAAAGTATAAGAAACATCTCAACTTGAAGGAGGGTAATTTTTTATAATTAATGCTTAGAACACAGGAATGCCACTACACATACTATAAAGAACAGTTGTACTAAAGAAAAAAGAAAAAATGAAGAATTATCCAGTCCAAAATGTCAAGAATGCAAAGTTAAGTATCACCAACTTAAAATATTCATGACAGTATATAACTGACATAAGAATTGACAAATAATGAGACCAGTAAACTTGAGCATCCAAAAATGCATCTGACTTGCATCTAACAAGAGCACCAAAAATATTTATTGGAAAAGGAAATTTGTTTCAACAAATAGCACTAGAATACATGAATATCCTTTTAGTGAAAAAGTGAACCTAACGCCCTACCTCAAACTACACACATAATTAAGTTATATCACAGGCCTAAATGTAATACAACTAAAGAGATTTTATTGGAAAATAAAGACATCTTTGAGATTTGGTAATATTCCTAGAGAGGTCACAAAAAGCAATAACCCTAAAGGAAAAACCAATAAATAAGCCTTTGTTATTACTTTTAAAAATTTACTAAAAGACCCCATTTAAAATGTAGGGGAGTTGGTCAGGCATGAAGGCTTATGTTTGTAATTCCAGCAGTTCCAAAGGCTGAGGCAGGAGGATTGTGAATTCAAAGCCAGCCTCAGCAACTTAGTGAGACCCTGTCTCTAAATAAAGTATAAAAAGGCTGGAGATGTGGCTCAGTGGTTAAGCACCCCTGGGTTCAATTCCTAGTATGGAAAAAATAAGATAAAATAAAGGAAAGCCCAATCTGAGAGAAAATTTAAATAGTACCTTTCTAAATAACCTATTAATTAAAAGAAAAAGAAAAACAATCAAAAATGAAAAGAGGGGCTGGGGTAGTGGCTCAGTGGTAGAGCGCTTGCCTGGCACGTGTGAGGCCCTGGGTTCAATCCTCAGCACCACATATAAATAAATTAATTAAAAAATTAATTAATTAAGAAAATATTTTTAACTGAGTGACAGTGAAAACACATATTAAAGTGAGTGGCATGCAGTTATATAAGTTCTTAGAGAGATATTAATGGTTTTAGAGGCTAATATTTGAAAAGAAGAAGGATCTCAAATCACTGACCTGAACTTTGGCCCCATAAAACTAGAGAAAGAGGATAAAAGTAAACACAATATGAGCACAAAAAACAAAGTATTCAAGATTATACTGGAAATCAATGACTTGGAATAGAGAAAAGAAAATAAAAATATCAGTGACACGAAAATTTTCTCACTTGAAAATATAAACAAAATGGCTAAATCTTTACATCTAAACTACCAAATTGGAAAGCGAGAAGACACAAATTATCAAAAGAAGGATCAAAAGAGTGAACATCAGTAAGAGAATACTATAAACAACTCTATCAACAAATCCAATGGCTTAGATGAAATATAAATTCTTTAACACAAATTATCTAAATGATCAGGAGAAAGAGATAATTTTAGTATGTATATAACAAGAAAAAGTTTGCATTTTTAATTTAAAACATTATCACAAAAATAAGTTGAGATCTAGATGACTTCATTTGTGGAATATATCAAATATAGAATGAATATAATTTAAAGAATACAAATCTTTCACAAATTTCCAGGGAGTAGAGAAGTAGGGAGCAGTTCCTGTTTTATTCTACAAGGTTAATTACTACTCAGCTACCAAAGTCAAAAATATGAGAGTAAAATAAAGTAACAAACAGATACAAAAATCCCCAAGTATATACATCAGCATGCTAAGCCCAACAACACATGAAAACATATCATCAGGAGGTGGGATTCATGATAGAAATGCAAGGTTAGTTTAACATGCAAATATCAGTTGAAATAATACATCACATTAATAAAATAAAGGACAAAAACATATGCTGCTCACAACAGATTCAGAAAAAGCATTTGACACCAAAATCCAACTTGTTTATAATAATAAACCTCTCAACAAACCAAGAATAGTTGGAAATGTCCTCAACATGATAAATTACATTTATGAAAACCTACAACTAGCTTCACAATCCTAAAAGACTTAATGTCGTCTATGATTCTTAAGTCTCAGATGACAGCTTGCCATTTCCATTCTACATCATGCTAGAAGTTATATCTGGTCACTCACACTAAAATAAATCACATTCAAATTTGACAATAAGTTATATCATCTTTATTTGTGTGTATGATCTCATATGTAGAAAGTGTTAAGGAATCCATATTATGCACAAACACACAACACTACCAAAACAAATAATGGAGATCAGTAACATCATTTGGTTAAAAAATACTGTATAGAAATACAAGTATCAAAGTATTTGAACAACAAACAATCTAAATATAAAATTAAGAAAACAGCATTAAAAATAATAAAAATACATGGGAAAAAATTGATAATTTTCTATACACAAGAAAGTACAAACAATTCTGGTAGAACATAAAAGAATATCAACAAACAGAGTCATCTCATCCCATGTTTATAAATTGGATAACAATATTTTTCATAAGGCAATTCTACTCAAATTGTTGTAAAGAGTCAATGTAATTTCAATCCAAATCTAGCAGGCTATTTTTTTTTTTATCTGACAAGTAGATTGTAAAATTATATGGAAATGAAAAGGACCCAAAATAGTCAAAACTGTTTAAAAGAGAGGAATATTTATGATATAATGATATAAATAGACTCTACCAAAAGGTGATTGGAATTGATACTGAATTCATATGCATGCAATCTATTAAAAATACAAGCAAAACAAATTCATGTTAAAGTCAATAGGTGATTGATTCAATAAGTATTTATTAAGAACCTATTACTTGCCAGTTATTCTCCCTGATGTTGGAGTTGTAGCTGTGAATCAAACAGACAAGAACCTTAGAATAAGGAGATGTTCATAAACCAAATAGATTCTATAACAGAGAGATAAGGGCAATGAAGAAAGTGAGCAGAGCAAGAGAGACAAGATATTACTTAAATAGGTCATCAGAGAGAGTTTCACCTAAAAAGAGGTATTTCAGCAGAGTTGAAAAAAATGAGAAAAGAAGCCAATCATATGTGTGTGTGTGGAGGAGAAGTATTCCAGGCAGAAGAAAACTTCCCAGTGAGTGTCTGTTTTGGGTGTGTAAAGAACAGGAAGGGAACTTCATGGCTCAAGCAGAGAAGCAAGGAAATAGCAGTAGGCAGTCCAAGGAGGAGTAGTTGACATACTTCCTATACTATACCAAATCACTCCCTGAGAATAAATTTTAGAGAAAATAAAATGTGATTCAAAAAACAATGTTTAATCCAAGTAATCTTAAATTCTATGACTTTGAGAGATGAAACCTGTGAATTTCCTCTCTTTGGTCTCATGAAAATTGTTATTACTAGATGGGAAATCCTGAACTTAGTATTTATCACTAAGAAGTCAATACTTTTCATGTACTATCCAGGTCAGGAGCTATGATTACCTAGTCTCCTTGACAACTCTGTCCTATTGAGCAGATGATGAGATGAATCTCTAGTGCTTGATGATACAGACCAGTAAGAATATCCAAATTTTATTTATTGCTTTATTCTTTAAGTGAACTAATTTGGTTTGATTGGCATGTTGCTTACATGTAGGTAAAAATACATTGGTTATTCAGCCTAACATTATTTTTTCCTTAGTCCTATTTTTCATTATATATCTTTATATCCTTTGTATCTTGGTCTATATGAGTTTGGTTAGTGTGAGTTGATCATATTTTGGTGTTCAGTTGGAAATTGTTGCTTTTAATCCAGCATCAACTTCCTCTTGCTAAGGGTACTCTGGATTATATTTGTTTAGTATCCCTTTCCCGACAGCTCACTCCTATCCTGGTCAGGCAAATGGGGTTTATTTATAATCTACCATAAATCAACAGCTTCTTGTAGGAACTGTCCAGGATCAGTACAGGAACACAGACTGAAGGTTATGCTCAGAAATGAGCCAGAGACCCATTCCAGTCCAATGAGACACAAGGGAGCATCTTTGTGAGGAAGAAACAGTTACTTTTTAAAAGTCTCCTCAATCTTAAAAATAAGAGACACTAATAATTAACATTTATTCTTTAGCTGGTGGTTGTCATATGCAGAGAAATAAGAAATGCAACTGCTTCAACAGATTTTTCTCCCAGCATCAAGATGAAGTGGATCTCAAGAAGTAAGCAAAAACAAGGGCATGGTAAATAGAACAGTTACCTGACTCAGTAAAGGTTTTATCCAGTTAGTATTGGGTTTTCTTTGTCCTATTGCTTCAAATATTCTGGCTTCAACAAAATCAAATTCCTAGCATTGTGGAAAGGAGTGGCTGATTCTGGAAGAGAGTGATTCAATGGTATGACATCTCTCTTGTGCAATTTTCCAGGTGTGCTTCCCAACACACTGCATTAGTCAAACAGGCACAACTGATAAAACATGCTCAGAGTGAATGTTCACCAGACTGGGAGCAAACAGGCACAGTTGCACATTGTTTTGGCATAGTAAATTGGTTCTCTCTTTCTAAAGAAAAAAATCTGTTGTTACGTAATTAAACCTTTAAAATTGTTCAGTTTTGACCCAGAAATTTCACTTCTGTATTTATATCCCAAAGAAATTCTCTTGAATAAGTAAATAAAATTTTAGGTACTCCTAGAAATACAATTGAAAATAGAAAAAAAAATTAATCCTGGTAAATAATCCAATTACCAAACAAATGGAGAGGATGATGAATCAACATACAGAGAAACAACATTGCCTTTCCAAATTAAAAAAAAAAAATGGAGATATGTCCAACTTGGAATGAATATGAAATAAAACCAAATGAAAATAGTGGAACACAAAATGGTAAGAACATATTATTCCCTAGGACATCATCTTCTCTTTGTGTGCTCATAAATTATCAAAGTAAATCTTCCACAGATGTAGGGAAAGGTTATTCTTACACACACACACACACACACACACACACACATACTACCTCCCAACAATTTTGAGCACTGTGTATGTTAGGCACTGAGTTAAGCAATGGAGACAAAAAGGGAAGCATAAATTCATAAATTCATAGTGGAGTGCAGGGAATGACAGATTGACAAGAAATCACATGAATGAACAAGTTATTCACTTGTTAAGGTTTGTAGCAATAACTATGCAGGTGGAGAGTGTGCAAGTGGGTAAACATGGCCAGTTTCTGTTTTGGACTGAATGTTTGTAGCACTCAAATTTCATATGTTTAAGCTCTATCCTCTAATGGGATGATATTTAGAGGTAGGGCTTTGGAGAGGAAATTAGGTTTAGATGGATCTAGAGGATTGAGCTTCCATAATGGGATTAATATCCTTATGAAGAGGAAAAGATTGGAATTGTACTCTTTCTATCTCCCATGTGAGAATGCAATGAGAGGATGACCATCTAGTAGCCAAAAAGAGAGCCTTCACCAGGAATCGAATCAACAAACATCATGATATGGGACTTCCAAAACTCTAGAATTGTGAGAAATAAGTGTTCAAGCCATCCCGCCTTTGGAATTTTGTTTTTGCATCCAAAGCTAGACTTCTTTGGATTGCATGGCAAGGATCAATTGTCTGAGAAAGAGATATTCAAGCAAAGATTTGAATAATGGAAAGAAGATATTCAAAGAGCTCAGAAGGACTTAGCAAGTTCCAGTGAGAAAACAGGCAGAGTTACTGAAGCATGTGCTGTTCCAGGGTAAGCTGGGCATACCAGAGCCTTCTAGAAAGATCCTTCAAATCATGGAAGACCTTCTTCACCTCACTAAAGAATTATATTTGTGGTAAACATAATGGAAACCAACAAACGGATTTAAGCAGAGAAAGGGAATGATCAGATTTAATTTTTAAAGGCTCACTCTTGCTACTGTATAGGCTATGAGTGGATTATAGGAACCCAAGTGTTGAAGAAGGGGAAATAATGAGGAAGCCACAATACTGTCCCAGTGAAATGTGATGGTGGCTTAGACCAGGGAAGTAGCAACACTGCTCTCAGCAGCAAAGGCACATTTGGAGGTAGCATCAATAAGACACACAAATAAATTCAAGATGGAAGTAGATAGCAGGAAAATTACTGAGGCAGAATCCCAGGGTTGGGGATGGGGTACTGGACTTTCTGCTACTTTCCTGCAGATGCAGGCATGGAGTGTAGACAACATCTCTAATTGATGACTCCTTGTGATCTCTAAATGAAATCCACAGGTAATCTGCAACTAAGGAACTATATCCAGAAAGCATATAATGAGAACCACAAACCAAGACACAAAGCTAATGGAGTCTGGAATTGGGGAGTCAAAATCAGAATGAATAGGAAGACCATGGATACTTTTAGTCATAAAAATGAGTTGTACACACTTGTGGCTCCTGAAACAGGGAGCACAGACACAGGCTGAGGTAAACATAGGTCCTTGAATCAAGGTCCTTGCCAAGACTCCATCTTCCACTTTCTGTTGAAAGTTTCCCATTTGCACCTCTAACCCAGAATTCTCTCCAAAGATCTAGATTAAAATAGACCACATATTCATGGGTCTTTATCTGCTAGTCTTTTATCTTTTCTAGAATCCTATAATGTACATTTGCAAAGCAGAATTTGCATCTTCTACCACCTTGTCCCCAACAGCTACATCTATTCTTACTTCAACAGGATCATCTTGCAGTGCTAGATTGTTTGTTTGCATGTTTCAAAGATCCTTGCCAAAACTCCATCTTCCACCTTTCTGTTTCAGAGACTATTGCTATCTAGTGAACCTGTCATTAAAAGTCCGTCATTGTTCATTTCTCTGTGAAGTCCTTCTTGATCTCAGGTCTTTTCTAGGAAGTAGCGAGCATTCTTTTCCATTTCTTGTCATAAAAATGTCTATCTCTTTATTATTTCACACCACATTTGAACAATTGTAGAATATCTCCACCCCACTTCATTCATATCTGAATTCTAAGAATCTGATAAGTGACTAAGATACATTAGATAGTAGATGCACAGTACCTATTTAATGAATGAATGGATGCCTGCAAATCTATTCACTAGCAGACAAAGCCACCCATGACAATTGAAACATCATATTTGGAAGATCACATTTAACAGAAATAGAACATCAAGAGGATGGAGCTGCCCAAGAATTACTTAGAAAAGTTTACTAATACAGTTATTCTGTGCAGTTTCCTTATCCTGTGTCCTCTGACTCCCAGTATACCAGTCAGGGTTCAATCAGAGAAAGCAGAACCTCTATTGTGTGGATGTCCTGCAGAAGTCAGAGCCCTTCATTATGGAGTTAACACACAGTTGACCCAAGAATCAGAGATGCTACCGCAGATCTGGGGGAAGATGGAACAGTTGTAGGCTCAACTTCAGCCTTATTCATAGTGATTCAGCTATCAGCAGTGTCTGAGCTCCAAGATGCCTGCCACTTCCTTTCTGCCACCAATCTCCCATGAATCTCCCTCTGGCTACCCTAAGCAGAAACATAGTAGACAGGGATTTCTGGGAAATGGACTTTAGCCTAACCACATTGACAAAGTCACTGTTGATGCCAAAGTTAAAGAAGAGGTTTTGGAGTGAACTGAAACTTGATTAATTCTATTGGGGTTGGATAATTGATGCACAAAAACAAGCCTGGGTGGGTGCTGACCCTTTTCCCAACACTTTAGTGTCATTTGAATTGTGTTCTCTTTGCCAAAAGAAGTGTCAGCCTCTTTGATAAAATCAACTTCTAAAGACCTCATAAAAATGTTTCCGTTTGATCAGCTAATATTGACATAAGGACAATGAGAAGCATGTGTAAAGGAAGTTTTTTGGAACCCATGGAAACAAATGTTTATTTCTCTCATTTGTTGCTAGAGTCAGCAGCAGGAGCCTGCATGGGCTTTTGTTTATACCTAGGGACACTATTAGGGTGCATATAGGAGCACACATAAACAGAAAGAAACAGGGAATTAATTGGGGGTAAATTTAAGCACATTTTTGAGCTAAGCATTACACATAAAATTAAAATTTGTATCAGTTAGCTATGGCTGCCTAGAAAAAACACAGCAAAATTTTTAACTTAAATAATAAGTGTATATTATTTCTTTGAGGCCTATAGAATAACTTTGTGGTTAGCTAATCCCTCCTGGGCTTGCTTATGCATCTATGGTCCATTGGCCATTCAACTGGTTCTTGCTGGTACACAAGGACTTTAGCAGTCATTACTTTGTGTAGCTCTGTGTGGATTTTTATTTTCCTAGGATAGTCTCATGGACACAATTCTGCAGTCTCTTTGTCACTCTAAGAAAGTACTTTCAACACTTGACTTCAACTGTTCAAAGCTCTGTTAATATATTCAAGCTGTAAAGAAGCAAGGATCAAGTTTGACAGAGCCCTTATGACACCAAAGGAAGAGTTGAAGGACTCCTGCTATTGCTCCAAGGACAATCCAGTGCTCCAAACACCACTGAACCAAAATTTCCAAGTCTAATCTTACCACTAGGGCTTGCTTTACTATATGTACACTAAGGATAACTTTATTGATTAATGATAAGAAGTAAATGGATGAATAGATTCATACCTAACTACTTGCCTAGTTCACAGTGTGCCAGCATAAAAACAAAATAATTACTTAAAATTATGATTATTCTTAGTGTTTAGAATTTCCTGGTTATTATAATGCAGAGGACAATGTCATAAACAGGGTACTGGGCAACATTCTGAAAGCACTCACAATAAAGAGCTTCACAGAGCTATTCACTATAGTGTCCTTCAATTTAATCAAATGGCACCACACAAAAGTACAGTTTAATACAGAGGTTTATAGGGGCCCAGGATGGTGGAGCCAAGTTAGAACAACACTTTAATATACTAAATGACATGCTTCTGTTTTCTGAGTACAATTTTTTTTATTCCTTGTTCTCTCTTAGTAAACCTCAGAGAAGGGTTTATGTAGCCTTTTAAAGTTTTAAAAAATCTAACCCTTAGAAAACACAGGATATAAGAAAAAGAGAGAGAGAAAGATAGAAAAAAGAAAAAGCATGTAGGGGCAGAACATGGATTCCACTACCAGTCTACACTAGCCAAGGTTCCTTGGGATATGAAGGGTAAAAATGTTGAGAGGGATGTGGCATAAAGTAGGAGTTGGTGAAGTTGAGGTTGAGGTGATCAGACCTCAAGTGACAAAGTGGCAGAAGAGGAAACAAGGAATAAGTTCGAACTGTTTAGGACACGTAAAGTAACAAACAATGCCTACATCTCAGAGGGTTCAAATCACAAGGTTTATGTGTTATTTTTTGTACATGCTTATAAGGGCCTTGGTGGGACATCAGTTCAAGTATTCAGAGACCTAGGCCGTCAAAGCAGCTACCATATTGAATGTTGTCAGTTGCTATGGCAGAGAAAGACAAATCACTGTTCTCAAACTGAGAATACTGAGCATTGAATGCTCCAGCCAAGAAAATACATACTCTATCTGCTCAAAGTTCACTGACTAGAGCTGAGCATATAATTCTGCTCAAACTCAAAGACCAGAGGTGTCATCCAATGCCAATACCAGCAAGAAGGGAGATTGGCTATGCATGGGCAACACTGATGACAAGCCCAGTTAGCATAGAAAAATGGTCTTCACCTTTATCTGAATGAGCACCATGGAAGCATATCCTGAAGCTACCCAGCCTCAGTTGCCTTTTGGAGTAGTGCTGTGCTTCACCTACATGGAGGGGCTAATTTTAATTTCCTCTCTTTTACTATCTGTAAGGACCTCTTTTAGTCCATAGTTAGCAAGTCATCTATTGACTTTCACAGAAGAGTTAGTTTGTGGGTCCTACAAGATACTGCTCAGTTCTCTTAAAAAGTACTCCAGATTCTAAATCCCTAAAAGAATGGTGGCACTATTACAGTGATGTGAAAGAGAAGGATGTGGAAATCAACAGATCACCTCTGAGGTCTTAGTGGCCTTCTTGTGGCTACAACTATTTGTTTACCAAACATTAATCCAGAGTCTGTCTCCCCCATTTCCCTCTCAATCTGTGGCAGACAGTAAGACATTTTGCCATATTTATTCATGGAAAATATTCTACTCTTTGGAAGATGTGCAATAAGATTGAATTAATGGAAAATATCAGGATTTCTTTCAATTCTAACAATTTTATGATAAGTCTGTTATCCATGAAACCAAGTTTGTATGGTAATAAAACACATGGACTACAAAGTAAGGCTGAATTGATTCTGTCCTTAAATAATCAGTGATATCTCAGGCAATATACTTCATCTTTCCCAGCTTTTCTCATGCAAAATGAAAATACTTTTTAAATGCAGTATTGGTTTCCCTTACCTTAAAATGGAGATATACTTTATATTACAGTGGTAATTCTAGGATTAGTATTTACATGTGTTATGGTTTAGATATGAGGTGTCCCCCAAAAGTTCATGTGTGAGACAATGCAAGAAAGTTTAGGTGAAATGATTGAGTGATGAGAGCTTTGACCTACTCAGTATGTTAATGTATTGATAGGAATTAACTGGGTGGTAACTGTAGACAGGTACATGAGGTGGGTCACAGGGAGTGTGCCTTTGGGGTATATATCTTTGTCCCTGGAGAGCAGGGCTCTGCTTCCTGAGTGCTGTGTCCTGAGATACTTCCCTTCACTATGCCCTTTTGCCATGATGTTCTACCTTACCTTGGGCCCAAAGTATGAAGTTAACTGTCTGTGGACTGAGACCTCTGAAATCATGAACCAAATAAACTTTTCATCCTTTATGTTGTTCTTATCAGGCTTTGGTCACAGCAAAAACAAAAAAGCTGATTAAAACAACATGTAAACTGATCAACACAGAAAATAGTGCATTGAAGAAATGTTTGTCATCATATTATAGTTATCATATTTATTACTGTGTAAGATATACATACATTGATTAGTAAGTTTCAATAAATATTGATTCTTACTATTGGTGAGGTCTTATAGTGATGGATCTTCCTGTTAAGCGATGTTAGTTTAAGTTACATGCAAAAGTTCACCCTGCAGAAACTCATTAACAGAGGCGAACCCACACCCATGGTCATTGGTAAAGGTAGGAGAGGACAGGAGATGGATGACAAAAAGAAAAACTGCCCAACACTGAAAAGAAGATAAAAAATATGGTTTAAATTTTTATAATTTTATATAATTTGAGAGGAGGGGAGATCTTTCAATCTCAGTGTTGAATCTAAAAGACAGGATTTCTAAAATCTGTCTCATAGTATCTAGGCTACAATGAATATTTATTACATAAAGGCATTTTAAATTCTCTCTGAATTGCCTTTGTTGGGCTGGGGAGATAGCTCAGTCGGTAGAGTGCTTGCCTTGCATGCACAGGCCCTGGGTTCGATCCCTAGCACAGCAAAAAAAAAAAAAAAAAAAAAAAAAATGCTTCTGAATTGCCTTTGTTACACTACAAGCTTATTATCAATGGAAATTATGCAATTTAATTTCCTCAATGTCTTTTTAAACTACTGAAAAGACATCATTAGGTATTAAAGTGTAGTGATATTAGTTTTTGCTCTATAATCTTGCTTTTAAAAACCCACCCTTAAAAGTAATCATATAAGTTTGGGGTTGTGGTTCAGTGGTAGAGTGCTTGCCAAGCATATGTGAGGCCCTGGGTTCCATCCTCAGCACCACATAAAAATAAAGAAATAAAATAAAGGAATTGTGTCCATCTACAATTAAAAAAGAAAAAAATTTAAATAATCATATATTTGCTCGAAGATTAACTTCCATGATTTTGATCTCAGCTGCAAAAAAAAAAAAAAATCTGGATACCCTCCAACCTAGGTGTGTGTGTCAGAGGAGAAGGATGAGGGATTTTAATAGTTTGTGGGACATCCATTCAATAAAACACCCCCAGACTTTAAAATTGAAGGTTTAGAATATAGATTCTCCTTGCTTTATGATATAGTTACATCTTGATTAAAACCATCATAAGCAAAAAATACTGTAAGTCAAACATACATGTAATATCCTCACCTACTGAACACCACAGCTTAGCAACACCATATTCCATAAGGTATCAGTTGTTTCCTCAATCATGTGATCATGTGGCTGACCAAGAGATAACTATCATAAGAGAGTCTCATACCACACATCACTAGCCTGGGAAAGCATCAAATGAAAAATTCAAGGTAGCGTTTCTAATGAATGCATATTGCTTCCCCATCATGGAAAAGTTAAAGAAAAATATCATAAATTGAACTATCTTGGAAGTCCAGGACCATCTGTATGTAATTACACGAAAGGTAAGTCTCTCTGCTCTTTTCTGCCTCTGTGAAGCCACATTTTCGTATTGCCTCCCTTTCTAACTTCACTGGCCTCTCCTTTTCTGTCCCTTTCATTGACTTGTCTTTCTCTGGCTAACGTAGAACTCCTCCCAAGGCCTCTTCTAATCTCTTACCCAAATCCAAGGTGAAAGTCCACACTGAGAACAATGACTCACCTTCAGATCTCTGGTCTACGCCTCCTTTATGAAATACAAAGGAGCAGGTCTAATTGCCTTTTTCAAATCTCTACTTGAGCATTTCCCAGCATCTCAACTGACACAGGCCTAAAATGATCTCTTGGTTTCCCCAACCTCGCCTCCCCTCGGAAGAAAGCAACACACAGTCTTCTCCCAGCCTAATCTACATCAATAAATATCACCACCTTTTCAGGAAACTTGAAGATATAACTTGTCACCTTCATCCAGCCATTGGTATGGACATTGGGCCTGCTTCCAAAGCACATCTTGGAGGTTTGTATTCTTCTCTATCTGTGCTACCCGCTCAGACCAAGCCACCATTATATGTCAGCTCTACCACTGCCACTGCAGTAACTTCCTAATTGGTTTCTCTGCTTTTGATTTCTCCCCTTATTGTATAGTCTCCAAATATCAGTCAGAAACATTTTTTTTTTTTTTCATTACAAGGTTATAAAACAAACTCTTGCTTGGAATTCATTTGTGGTTCCCCATTTTATTTAAAATAAAACTCTTCTTGTGTCTTACAAGTTACACCCTCCACCTTGATTTCCTGATTCCCTTTTGTACCACCCTCCCTCCAGTCCCTCACATACCCCAAGGATTCTGTCCCTTCAAATGGGGATACTCTTTTCCCAGCTGCCCCATACATTCTCAAAGCCTCAGGTCTTAGACTTTGTGTCAGCTGGCTCTAGAAGATCTAATCCAGCCCTGTTAGTCCATTGTTCCCTTTCCCACACCTCACTTCCATCTGAACACCGGACTTCAAGCTCTAATTTCCTGTGTCCTCCCTGGTTTCTGCCTTTGTGCTCTGTGAGCCCCAGGAGGGCAGGGGAACCAATGATCTCCACAGCATCTCCACACCCAGGGAAGGCTGCATAAAGGAGGCATTAGTACGTTCTACATGATTGAATAGATTATTAATAAACCTTAAAAACCTGTTTCTAAACACATATGGAATGAATTTGTGTGTATGTGTGCATGTGTGTTTGTATGTGTAAAGACATTGGAAAGATTGAAATCAAAATCTTAACACTGCTAATTGATGAGTGAGATACTATTTAGGATGACTTGATTTGTTTCATTTTCCAAAGATTCTATAATGCATATATGTTTTGAATAATAAGAAAAATTATATATTTTTAAAAGACACCAGTTTGAAGCAAGTGTTTCAGAAGACGGGGTGAGGTGACCTGGCTGATCTCTGGAGGTCATTGGTAAACACTCTAGTTCCTGAGAATTTCATCTCAGGCAGATATAATGAACACAGCCTTGATTTTGGCCAATCTATTGATTTTAATTTGCTCAGGAGTGAATTCACTTCCCCAAGACCTGGCTTCTTCCCCCACATTTTCTTCTTAGTAGGGTGAAGAGTGCTGGCCTCCTCTTGCCTCTTTCTCATTTGGGCGTTTTCTTATCTCTTGCAGTAATTGAAGAAAGTTAACCTGGGATCAGAGGACATAAAGGAGATAGCGCCTTGAGCTTAATTCAACCTGCATTTTAACAAGCTGTCTTCTGGTTTCACAGGCTGCACCCCACTGAGGCGATTACAGAAGCCTGCTTCCCTGCCTTGCCTCCTCCCTGCTGAGCCTCTCATCTCTCCACCTGCAGGAGCTGTCCTGCCCCAATTCCCTGGGCAGGCAGGTGGTGGGGCACTGCATCCCCTCCCCCAAGACTGACCTAGAACACACAGTTCCAAGGCTGCCTGACACCAGTGGCCTGGACTCCCTCTCTGAGTCAGCAGAGAGCCTGGAATGTGCTCCAGGGCCTGAGCCAGCTGTGCTTTTCCATTTTCATCCATGGGCACTTACCCCACCTTAATGACAGAAGGAATGTTTGAAGTTCTCTGAAAGCTAGCTCAGGCTACTCATGTGGCCAAGTTACTTTTTTGAATGCTTCTTCCTGGAATATGCAAAAATTCTCCCTGCTCTTGCCCAAATTAATGTTCTGTTCATCCTTCCCTACTCATCTCAAGAGCCAGCCCTTGTGAAACCTCCCGGGTACTCTTTTCTGTGCCCTTCTTGGTCTTTTTATATATTCAACTAAATTTAGTATCTCACTTTGTTCTGAACCAGTGAGGGCACTGACCTTCTTGCAGATCACATTAGCATTTGCACCTACAAACCAGCCACCAACTACTAAGAAAGAGCAGGCACCCTGGTATTGCACAAGATTGTTGTTCTTCAGTATCCAGATCCTCTCTAACCTCCCTACATCTCTACTCCTGAACTTTTTGCCTCTTTTCAATATCTGGAACATTCCATTTTCAGCATAGGCCTTGACCCATCAGATTTGGGGGTTTGTTTGGTCTTGATGACAATGACTCTGAACTAGATATTTGGTGATATTTGATTTTGAAGTTAGAATTATACTCTGGGTGATTAATGATCTCTGCGTTGTATCCATTCGTATTTCTGACTTCCCCCAGAGTACTGAGTTCCCTGAGCACAAAGACTTGTCTGCTTTTTGTTTGTATGACCTGTGCTTGGCAGTACACTCTGCAACTGGTTGCAGAGGAGTAGAGAATACTTAGCTGTATTAAGTAGCAAAAGGGAGTTCAAAGTCCCTAAGTGATCCTTCCTGCAAACACAGGCAGGCAGGCCCTGAGTCTCAGGGTCTCAGGGTGGATCCTTGGGGTCTACCTTTCCTGAAGAGAGAGATCATTAGCTTCATCGCTGTGACTATGTGGAGAGTGGGTCCCTTTCCCATCTTTCATTTCCTGTTCCTGGCCTCATAAAAGACCATTCCCAACCTCCTGTCCATCACTGTGCCTATGTGTGTATGTCTGTCTGTCTGTCTGTCTGTCTGTGTGAAGGGTCCCACCTGACCACCCAACCCCTGGTTTCCTGCCTAGACTCTGGTTATCAGTGTTCATACCTTAATCTTTACCCACTCCTGGGCTCTCCTCTTGCCTTGCTTTGTCTCTCTGAATTTCCAAGGTCAATTGTTTCCCCTAGAGAGTGTCATGAAGTAACTTTTTTTAAAAATATATTCTCATCTTCTATATAACAAAATTAGTTTTAGTATTAACCTTGATAATAATAATGGTGAGAAATAAAATCAGTTAAATAAAAATTCAAGCAAACTCTTGCATTAAATTTTAATTCTTTGTGAGTTTTTGAAGACCAGTATAAAATACTTTAAAATTTGAACAAGAAAGTCAATGGAAGTAACTCAAGTTCTATTTGTTTATCTTCTCACCTTCAAATTATAATCTCCCATTTAAATACAAACACCTGGAGTGGAAGATATCCACTACACCAGAAATGGGCTCAAGTGATTCCAAATTTATTCTGGACATGACCATAAATAGCTGGGCCTATGTGCCAAGGGCCAAATGTATAACTGGTATTTCTCTAAATTAACATTGATGTTGTTAAATGTAATGTTTACTAAAAATTAAGTAAGAAAACCCAATTATAACTGGAGCAATTGCTTATAATTTAGGTCACAAAAAGTAATTCAGAGAGGAGAGAAAATTTTATTACTGAAATTGTTTAGAATTGGTGAAGCATGGGGATAACATAGCTATGGACTGAATTGTGTCTCCCACCCCCAATTTATATGTTGAAGTCCTACATCATTGTTCCTTGGAATGTGACTTTATTTGGGAATAAAAAGTTTTAAAAGTTATTTAAGTGAAAATGAGGTCTTTAGGGTGATCCCTAATCCAGTCTTTGTAGGAAGAGAAAATTTGGACACAGAGAGATGCCAGGGATGAGTGAACACACAGACAAGACCACAACAAAGAGGTAGCCATCTACAAGACAAGGAGAAAGGATATTGTGGTTTGGATGTGGTGTCCCCCAAAAGCTCATGTGTGAAACAATGCAAGAAGATTTGGAGGAGGAATGGTTGGGTTGTGAGAGTCTTAACTCAATCAGTGAATTAATCCCCTGATAGGGATTGACTGAGTGGTAACTGAAGTGAGAAGGTGTGGCTGGAGGAGGTGGGGCATTGAGGGTGTGGCTTTGGGGTATATATTTGTATTTGTCAAGTGGAGTCTCTCTTTCTCTGCTTCCTGATCATAATGTGAGTTGCTTCCCTCTGCCACACTCTCCCACCCTGATATTCAACCTTGCCTTGAGCCCTGAGGAATGACGCCAGCTTTCTACAGACTAAGACAGCTGAAACCGTGAGCCTCAAATAAACTTTTCCTCCTTTACAATTGTTCTAGTCAGGTCATTTAGTCACAGTAGTGAAAAAAGTGATCAAAACAAAGGCCATAGAGGAAAATAACCCTGCGATATTTTGGTGTTGGACTTCTAGCCTCCAGAACTATGAGAAAATAAATTTCTCTTCCTGAAGCCACTCAAACTATGGTATTTTGTTATGTAAGTCCAAGAAAACTCATACAAACATAAAGCAGGTTGATTTTCAGAAAGTTGCAATATTCTTTTTAATTCTCTACAGACAGCACAGCTTGGGTTGGACTCTGCCTATTGCTCCTCCCATCAGCTGCTGCGGGATCCCTCCTGATATGGTGGAGAACCTGCTCTCTGCAGGATTGTCTAGGTACCTTCCAGCAGGAACTGGCAGTTCTCTTGCCAGGCAATGCCAGTTGCCTTGCTACAAGGGCATCATGATTCCCTGATAAATCCTGAAAGAGAACTGACATATACAGACACTCCATAGAAGAAATCCTCCCCCGTCACTCAGACAAAAACATGCCTCAAGAGGTACCCAGGCAGGGAGTGCAGTGACAGAAGAGGCTGTTCCGTGAGAAGAGCCCATTACAGGAACCCAGAGCTACAGGCATACACTTTATACAGCTGCTGCCACATAGGAGGTCACAAAAACAAAGGAAGAACTGCCCACACAGATGTTCCACATCTAGAGCTTACATTGCAGAGGAAATGTCCCTACTTCAATCAAGATTCACTCAGGGATTTCTCTTAGACCTTATCCTCGGACACAGGCCATGACACCAGGGGATCTTCAGATACTGATGACTATTTCAGGAAACACACTCTGTCCTGGAGATCAAAGAGGCCCAGAAATGATTCACTAAAGATGCCCTACAGAGATGATGCCCAAAGCTCAGGACAATGACATCCCAAGGTCAAAGAAAGGAACAGGGAGACCCACGTGGCAAGTTTCAACAGAAATTCCATCCAGATTACCTTGTCTATTCCTCACCTCTTATACCCAGCTCCTTATCTGCTCAGGGGTGAGCATTATGCCCTCCCTGTTGACACGATTTTGGGGTCTGTTGGAGGATGCTGTCCCCTAGGCATAGGCATATGTCCTAATCCAGAAGGCCATTGTCCCAGAGTGGGGAGCTGAGACCAAGATTTCATATGAATAAAAGTTTACAGAGTACAGATAAGCCCAGGAATGTACACCAGGGTTGAAAGACCAGAGGGTTTTTTTTTTATTTTTTTCTTTGCAACCTCCAACACTATGCTTCCGTTTCTCAGCAAGTTAGCACCTCTGTGAAACTGAATAGGAGTCTTAAGACCCAAGTGAAGACTGATTGGTGAGAAAGGCAAAAGACAAAGAGGTAAAAGTAATTTGTTCAGAAGGTGCTAGTCGGGCTGCAGGAGGACTCAGGCTCCCTCTGTGACAGTCCCCCACTCTTCCCCAGTGAGAGCCTTCCATATCCCCAATCACCTGTTCTCTCTCTACCTCCTTCCCAACTAGGCATCCCTCTCTTACTCTCACATTCACTCTTTCACTTTTCAGTGAGTGCTGCAGTGGTAATAATTTCATTTACAGTCTGGGTCATTATGCTTCCCCTGGGGCTCCCACTGCTGAGCTCAGCTTGTTCTGCCTGGGAGTTACTTGGGAGAGGCAAACACCCCAAAGGGAACTCAGACAGCTTTCAATTATAGATCAGTAGAAATTTCCCTGCTGAGTTGCTCCTCCAGAACATCTGTGGGCAAGTGAGGCAGGGCCAGAGAACAAGTGCTACACTTTGGGCATATCTCTGACACCCACTCTACATCTATTAAGGCCCACTTGCATCAGCCTATAAAGGGTGGGATGATAGTGGAAACATTTACCTCTATGAGGAAAGGGGTTTGTCACTGACTTCAGGTTTATAATTGCCTGAACATCACAGTAATTAAAAGCAGACCAACTTTTAGTGGATGGGTTTTAAGTTCCCTACAGACAATGCACCTTCTATATCATACATACCTAGGGAAGCCTTCCTGATTGCACTGCTCTTGGTATGCTGCTATCCATCTAAACATCAATGACCCTGCACACTGGTCAACAAAGGCGATCACCATTTGTGGGTCAGACCCATCAGATTGGCACATCTTCTCCCTAAGTTATAGACTATGGGAAAACTTCAGAGAGATGTCCCTTGAAAAAGGGTGGAGCTGATAGCTTCTCTAGCCCAGCGTTAGAGGAGACCAAAAGGATTCTGAAAGAAGAAAGGAGACCCAGTTTCTAATTACAGCTTCCCAGTTCACTAACAGGATAACCACATGTATTGGTCAATTTGGCTGCTATAACAAAATTACAGACTGGGAGACTGAAACAGCAGTTTACATTTATCTCCCTACAGTTCTACAGTTAAAAGTCCCAGATCAAAGTCCAGCAGGGTTGGCTCCTGATGTGGACTCTCTTCCTGACTTGCAGACAGCCACCTTCTTGCTGTGTCCTCTCATGGTGAGGGGAAAGCGAAAAAGGAAGAGATAAAAAAAAAAAGGAAGCATATGCAAGTACTCCATGTCTCTTCTTCTTAGGACCTTAATTCAACTGAGTCAGGGCCCCAGCCTGGATGACTAGGTCTTAACCTGAATCACCTACTTAAAGTTCCTATTTACAATATTGCCACACTAAGGATTAAGACTTTAAGTATGAATTTGGGGGTTTCACAAACATTCAGTCAATAACACTATGAAAATCATCTTAATGTCTTCTAGCTTCAAAGAAATAGGGATATTGGGACACCAGTACTTGTCTTACTTTTTATCACTGATAAGTAAAAATATAATCAAAAAGGAATGTAGTTTAAAATGAGGACAGTATAATTCTAATTAAAGAAATTATTAACATCATTATTATGCCAACTTCAGAATATTAAGGCTAGAGTACTTGGAGGAACAAAACTTCAAAGATTTCTGACTCCAATCTCCATAATGTAGCCAGGGGAAAACTGAGCATAGGAATATAGTATCAGGAACATGCACTTGGGAGTCAGCAATTCAAATCATGATCTATTAAGTTGTGCAGTATTGTGATACTATACTTAGCCTCAGTTACTCTGGTTTCAATGTGGATAATGTTCCCCAAGGGTCCATGTGCTAAAGCCTCCGTCCCTTGGATGGCACTAGTGGAGATAGTGGAAACTTTAGAAAGTGTGGTCTAATGAATGGCTTTTAAGTCATTGTTGGCTATGCCCTTGAAGGGTGGGATTCCAGCTTCTCGGGCTTTTTTTCTGTCTGTTCTGGCTGAGATGTGAGCAGCTACAAGGACATACATATGCTGCTGCCACAACATGGGCAGAGGCCCAAATACATGAGATTCTTGATCTTGAACTTAAAACCTCAGCACCATGAGCCCATATCTTTTTGCTTCATAAGTAGTCTCTCAGATAGTTCACTATAGTCACATGAAAATGATGAATATATCTTATTGGTATAAAAAAAATAGTTCCTTTCACATAATGGTGAAATAAAGGTTTAAAATTAAAGAGGTCATATCCTTGGTTGTAGTACACTGATTTTCTTTTCCATTTAGTTTGGATGAGACTGTTCCCAGCCCCATGCATAGGAAATAGACAGACCAAGCTTAAAAAAAATCACGGGTCTGTATCTCTTTAGCCATAATGAATGGATCGAGTATGTACATAATCCCCAATTTGAGCCAATGAATAGCAAGACCAAAACATTCCATAATGGAGATCTTCCCTTCTTTCTGATGCTTGTGGTAAAAGATACAATTATATGTTGGTATACAAAGGGGACTAATTCTAGGATCCCCTCCCCTGATACCAAAATCTAAGGATGCTAAAGTCCCCCATATAAAATGCTGTGAAATTTGCTTATAGCCTATGCACATCCTCCTGTATCTGCAAGTTCCACATCAACTGACTGAACCAACTGTAGATTGAATATATTTGAAAACCAATAAGAGACCCAGAAAAGCCAAAGCATTCCTTAGCAAGAAAAGTAAAGCCAGAGCATCACAATACTAGATGTTAAATTATACAACAGGACTATAGTAACAAAAACAGCATGGTATTGCCACCAGAATAGACATGTAAACTGAGGGTAGAGAATAGAAGATACAAAAACAAATCCACATAAATACAGTTACCTCATACCAGACAAAGACGCCAGAAACATACGTTGGAGAAAAGATAGCCTATTCAACAAATGGTTCTGGGAAAACTGGAAATTCTTATGTACCAAAATAAAATTAAACCCCTATCTATCACCCTGCACAAAACTCAACCTGAAGTGGATCAAGGACCTAGGCACTAGAAAAGATACCCTGCACCAAATAGAAGAAAAAATAGGCCTAAATCTCCATCATGTCAGCTTAGGAATTAGCTTCCTTCACAAGACCTCAAAAGCACAAGAAGTAAAATCAAGAATTAATAAATGGGATGGATTCAAACTAAAAAGCTTCATTTTAGAAAAGGAAAAAATTACATAATTACAGAATAGGAGAAAATCTTTACCATGTGAACCTTAGATAGAGCACTAATCTCCAGGATATATAAAGAACTCAAAAAAACTCAACACCAAAAAAACAAATAACCCAATAAATGGGCGAAGGAACTAAACAGACACTTCACAGAGAACGAAATACAACTGATCAACAAATATATGAAAAAATGTTCAACATATCTAGCATTTAGAGAAATGCAAATCAAAACTATATTGAGATTTCATCTCACTGCAGTCAGAATGGCAATTCTTAACAGTAAATGTTGGTAAGGATGTGGGACGTCACTGGTGGGACTGCAAATTGGTGCAACCACTATGGAAAGTAGTATGGAGATTTCTCAGAAAACTTGGAATGGAACCACCATTTGACCTAGCTATTCCACTCCTTGGTTTATACCCAAAGGACTTAAAATTAGCATACTACGGGGACAAAGCCAAATCAGTGTTTATAGCAGTTCAATTCACAATAGCTAAACTTTGAACTAAACTAGGTATCCTTCAACAGATGAATGGATAAAGAAAATGTGGTATATACATACGATGGACTATTACTCAGCCTTAAAGAAAATGAAATTCTGGCATTTGCTGGTAAATGGATGGAGCTAGGGAATATCATGCTGAGTGAAATAAGCCAAACCCAAAAGACAAAAGGCTGAATGTTTTCTCTAATATGCGGATGCTAATTCACAATAAGTGGGTACTAGGAAAGAACAGAGGTACTTTGGATTAGACAGAGGGGAGTGAAGAGAGGGAAGGGGATATGAGTGTAAGAAAGATAGTAGAATGAATTGGACATTATTACCCTATACATATAGATGATTACAGACAGGTGTGATTCTGCATCATGTACAACCAGAAGAATGAGAAGTTATACTCCACTTATATTTGATGAGTCAAAGTGCATTCTACTGCCATATATAACTAATTAGAACAAACAAACAAAAAAAGAAAACAAAAATTGCATTTTCACTGAAGCTGTACAGAGGGCTTTTCTTGTCATCAGTTTCAAAACAATACAGTATAGCCACTATTTACATAGTATTTACGTTAGATTAAGTATTGTAAGTAATTCAGAGTTGATTTAAAGTACATAGGAGAGTGGGCATAAGTTAAATGCAAATATTACACCATTTTACATAAGTGATTTAAGCATTCTCACATTTTTAGTATCTACATATTTTGGTATCCTGGAGAAGGAAAAAGTCCTGGGACCAATCACCTGTAAATACAGAGGCACTGCTATACATTAAATCATCTCTATTACTTATACCTAATACAATGTAAATGCTATATAACAATTGTTAAACTGCATTATTTAGGAAATTCTAATAAGGAAAAAGGTCTGTACATGTTCAGTACAGTATTTCTTTCAATTTTTTTTGATCCATGGTTGGCTGAATGTGAGGATGCAGATCCTAAAGATACAAAACTCTGTAAGTTTAACACTGGGGATAACCTCTTGCCACTTTAAAGAACCTGCCTGATATGGAACAATACAAAGAGAAGCAGGGCTGGGAGATAAGAAGGCCAAATGACCTCACCTGATTCCAGTGATCCAGCCATTCTAAGAGTAGCTCTTCCCTACTACTTTCAGCTATATGAACCAAAAAATTGCTTCCTATCTCTTGAAAAATAAACAAAGGTATTTTGATTAGAATTTCTCTTAACTGCAACAGAAAAAGGAACAATTAACAAAGTTATTGGACTCAGGAGTGGGCTATGAAAGGGGACAAATTCTAATGTGGAATAGAGTATATTATCTGAAAACCATGGAACCCCTCTGTTACTGGCTGATAAGTTGTCCATTTATATCTTTCAAACATGAATCATATAAGTTACTTCTATCCTGGGACTTGGGCTATGCACCTACAGAGGCTAGAGCATTAAGTGACTGAAAATAAACAAACTTCAAGACTCTAGCCTGTTCATAGCCAGTCTTCAATAAAGTTATATTGTTGTGAATCCCCTTAGAGCAGCCATCAGAATGGAAGCCATTAAGGTCAGGCATAAGAACACTGAAGTCTAAGACTTAGGGAGAAGAAAACCCCAGAGGAAGCTTCATATTCAAGTAGTTATGAGAAGAGAGAAGACTTGAGAATGGCAGAAACAAGTCTGTGGTTTAATTCATAGTTCCTGAAAGGAATCATCATCTCCATGCCCTCTGGGTCCCAAAAGTCCTCAAACGTTCCCCTGCACAGTCATTTGTTGAAGTTGGTCTTTGCCAGACAGGACTTTTTCTAAATCCCAGTGATGAATTTTGTTTCTACATCATCATCACCCCAGCAGGCCCTGGAAGACAGGTATACATCATGATGTAGTCCACTTTGGACCCAATAAAAACTGTCCATCATAAGTGCACAGTTCATTCCCTTGCAAGGATTTAGTTAGAAACCCTCTAGGGGATTATGCTGAGGGAACATTCAATAATCTCCCATGTGCCACAGACATTCAGACTGAATCACAAATGAATTTGCAATAGAGATATTTGGAGAAAGTATATTATAGCATCCAATGGGAAGAAAAAGCAAAACTGTAAAAAGCAACTTAATTATACCCTCATTCACAGTTAATCTTCAGGACAAACTAGATTAAGCGTTCTGATCCAACAAAGGAGATTTTTTTGAAGGACGTAATTCAATATTGAGACACAATGATTGACATCCTTCATACTTTTACCTTCTCAAATTTGGTTGCATTAGAAAGTTAACTGTCAGAAAAATCAAGCAGAACTAGTTAGAATTCCAAACTTTGGCCACTTACTATTGTCCATGTGATTTGGGAATCTCTTAAATGCTCCACCTAAATTGCTGCTTCAGTTATAAGATGATATACAAGTCATATTCCAGATGAGATGTGTACCTTTCCTTACCCCAACCACAGAGAATGGTCAATAGAGATTAAGGGGCTGAGTATTGGTTCTTGAATACATAAGCATACTATGGCTTCGCTTTTTCAGAAAACTGAGGGCAGGAATGATAGAGAGCTCTGTAGTCCCCTTCTTACCTCACTTCACAAGCTTAACTTCACCCCTTAGGATGGGTCAATGGTCATATATGGATGTTGCCTTGTGATCTGTGCAAGGTCAAGCACTCTTCATTTTTCTGGAATTGTTATCTGCAGTTTTACTTGTTCTTAATCCATTTCTCTTTGAGGAAAAAAGTGACCTTAGAACCATGGGCGTTCAGTGCCAAAGGGATCCAGGAAAATCACCTGATAGCAACTTTCCTTTAGCTTTGTAGAGTTGAACCAGCTTTGTCCAAGGTTGCAGAGCTGCACCTGGATTCCAGGTACTTTGATTACTAGCTTTGTACAGTTCACCTCTATGTTGACCTTGTCGTGAATAATTACACTTAGGTGTCCCTTCATCCCAGAAAAGGGGCTTGCTGCTTTTTCCCCCGCAGAAGTGTTCACTCTTGCTCAGGCAACAAAGCACTTGTGCTGGGCTGGAAAGAACTTTGGGTCAAAAGAAAGCACGGGACACCAGAATCACACAGTTCAGGTACCTGTCTTTGAGGAGAGAAGTCTGAGTGGGATGACGTGCCCAGGCACGGGGGGCGCGGGGCGAACCACCCCAGATGTCCCTCCGGAGAGGCTCAGCAAAAGGGACTCTTGCTCGCTGAGAGCAGTTCCGGAGAAATCCGACAGGGGTCAGTGGATCCTTTGATGCTTTCCATTCATTTTCCTTAGTGAAGTGAAGTGAAGGAGATGGATCTACATTGGGCGGGGAGATGATGCTTCCAGGCGGGCGGAAGCAGACATTCCAGCCCAGCCAGCCACCAGGAGACCCCTTTAGTTACCATGGAAACAACCGTGGGAAGCCTAAGAGTGGATGGCACCCCTTAACTCGGTTTAAATGCAAATTCTACGAGTAATTAAGAGGCAAACCACAGTAAGAACATTACAGGAGATATATAGTCACTGGAAAGGTAATAAATGCCTGCCTTGGAATGGATATAATGAAAAATGTGACAGTATGTCTCAGCAAGAAATTCCGTCTTTAAAAAACCTCAACCGTTTCCATCTTCCCCTCCAGTTTTGAAAATTGTCATTCAGGATTTTTTTTATTTTGGGGGGGGGGTGTTTTATTTTCTTTTAATTATAAAAACTCAGGCTCGCGATGGTTTTAAAACTCTTCTCATTAGCAGGTGTCTCCTCTCTTTCCCAGAGCTCTCGCTGGGGCCTTTCATGAGCTGGAGTTCCATCGACATTTCAGCTTCAATTTTCGTGTTGTTGTTGAGGAATCAATTGGTTTGAGGGGAGGCTTTCTCTTCGGTTCGTTTTCCCTCAGACTTGTTCCTTGGAGTGAACGTGCATGTGAACTCCTCAATTAATAGGCCCTGGGTGTGCTGTCCCGCACTTCCCGACTCCTGCACCGCCCGACTCGCCTCCACGGGCTCCCACTACTTTCCCAAGTAATTGGAAGGTTCATCTCAATAACCGCAAGCGGGAGCGGAGGAGAGGATGCAATCAGGGCGTATTTTGGCTGGGAATTAAAACTTCCTGGAAGACTTGCCCTCTCCCGATAAATGGTCTGAATGAGGTCTGAAACGGCAGCCGCCTAGGATGACTTGAAAAAAGCCAGCGGCTCCTTAATTAGGGCTTCATTACTTTGGACGCCTACGTGCCTAATGAGGGCACTTGGTTGGAGTGGAGGGGACTGTAGCTGCAGAGAGGAGGGCTCAGCAGAGCAGCTCCC